>NW_017269494.1:0-246 GCF_001594065.2 Cyphomyrmex costatus | reverse complement strand
CAATAAATATAACTTTATCAGATCTAGATAAAAGAATATTAGGAATAATAGGACATGACTACGCAGAAGGACTCGCAAATGTAACAGATAGTTTTCCTGAAGAGCACACTGTGAGTGAAGTTGATAAATATCAGGTTGTATTTTTATTTAAACTCGTGGTTAACAATATTAGCGCGTTAACATGTGATAGGTTTACGTTACATATAAAGTTCGTCCGCGTTGGAGTATGTATACTCCAACATGCTT
>NW_017269493.1:0-246 GCF_001594065.2 Cyphomyrmex costatus | reverse complement strand
ATATTTTATAGTATACAGATATATAAAAAATATATATGAAAAAAAAATTTTTTTAATGATTTAAAAATATTATATAACGAAAGAGAGTGAAAAACGACGAAAAGAAGGAGTGGGGAAAAGGAGGAGGGGAGGGGAGGAGGGGGAGGTGGAGAGGGTGCGATGGGTTGAGGTTGGTGGAGGTGAAATTCTTATTATCATTAGGTACACATTGAATAACTTCTATTGCACATAACGCCCTCTAGAGGC
>NW_017269492.1:0-246 GCF_001594065.2 Cyphomyrmex costatus | reverse complement strand
ACGCTTCTTTAATCAGGATCTTATGTCTTGTAACTTATTAAATTAAAATGCCGACGGATTTCTGTGATCACGAAGAAAACAGGTTGAAAGTTTGCGGACCGTGTGGAAAAAAAATAATTTGTGGATCTAAAAAACTGAGCTTCTTCAAGATCAATAATGAGGGTGAAATTCTAATCCAAAAACATGTTAACAATTCGTTCAAGTTGAAGGACTCAAAATGTCCGTTGTCTTGGTGTAGTACCTGTC
>NW_017269491.1:0-246 GCF_001594065.2 Cyphomyrmex costatus | reverse complement strand
CCGTCTCCGCGGAATTAGATTTTGAACTAACTTGCGTATCTATTGTTTCCGATTGCTCTTTCTCATGAATATTACTTGCCCTCGGCTTACCATCGTTGATATGTAATAAGGTGTTGTATTTTCTACCGCATTGCTTGCAACCACCCGCTATGTATCGATTTACAATGTGATCCGCTCGCAAATAATTAAAACATAATTGGTGACGCTTAACTTCCTTTAACCTATCATCGATTGATAAACTCTTAA
>NW_017269490.1:0-246 GCF_001594065.2 Cyphomyrmex costatus | reverse complement strand
TGCATCATTTTACTCTCAGTTACCTTTATGTGTGAATATTCTTTTATAATTATATTAATTCAACTTTCTCTTATGAATAAACCGACTTCAAACTCAAACAAAGCTGAGTTTGTAATACCCCATGCACATACGTGTGTCCGTATAACTCTAGATTACAATGACCAATCAGCATGAAGAACAGCGACATGTCACATTTATAAAATCGGGATTGAAATTAATTCGGCGAGATAAAGAGAAGTTCATTAT
>NW_017269489.1:0-245 GCF_001594065.2 Cyphomyrmex costatus | reverse complement strand
GAGGACTTGAAGGGCACTGCGCAACCCAAGCTCGAAGTCCCCCATTACGTGCTCAACTTGAAACTGCGGGGCAACTTTGTAGAAAAAAAATCTCAACAACTCTTTATACACGTCGTGGAGTTTTGACCCCAGGAGCATCCACGCAAAGGGTATTACCTAAAAATGTAAGAATAATTTAAGTATGTGTGGTGTATCCGATGCGCGTTGGTATGTGTGTGTGAGCGTGAGACTAGCGACATGTCGAA
>NW_017269488.1:0-245 GCF_001594065.2 Cyphomyrmex costatus | reverse complement strand
CCGAATTTGGCACGGGCGACAAGGCCGTTGGAGAAGCTTCTCCGCAAGGGGAGTAGATTTATATGGACGCAAGTCGAGCAGACTGCCTTCGAAGAAGTGAAGCGGGTGTTCGCGGAGGCGCGCGAATTATACCTAACCAAACCTGGGCATAGGTTCGGAGTATATGTAGACGCATCCACATGCGGATTGGGTGCGCGTCTGTATCAATATGCGGAGTTGGAAGGCGACGAGTATACGCTGGCCTA
>NW_017269487.1:0-245 GCF_001594065.2 Cyphomyrmex costatus | reverse complement strand
TGAGGCCGGTTGCTCACTGAATATGAGTGAAGAATTCATCTTGCAGTACCATCTTTTACGAATCAACTAACTGCGCATTTTCCGGTGAAATACGACTTGATCTCATATCGCCATCTATATCTTTCGATGATGAGTAAGAGTTTGACGATGAAGAATGTAGAGAAGCTCAATTATCTACGTCCCTGCAGGGTATAGCATCTAAATTAATAATGGACATGTCATTTGGAATGACAATTTTGAACGAG
>NW_017269486.1:0-245 GCF_001594065.2 Cyphomyrmex costatus | reverse complement strand
CGATGATTTACAAAAGGTGCCTGATGGTAGGATGACGTGTCCTAACTTTCTCTTTACTGAGAGCTTCATCGTTTTCAAGGTGATTTTAATAACTGCTTGCACTATGACGTCCCAAGAGCCGTAACCATCTGTATACTGAGCTCCTGCACATTTGCCGTCCACCGTTGCAGAGCCGGCGAGGATTGCGCTTCTGTAATTCGTCATATTAACCTTGATCAAGTCCATCACGGCGTTGCCGATCCGTA
>NW_017269485.1:0-245 GCF_001594065.2 Cyphomyrmex costatus | reverse complement strand
ATCACAATTATTTTATAATCGTTTTTTATTTATATGGCTTTTTTAATTTTAATATTATTTTAATTTTCTATATATAATTTAAGGCTTTCTTTGTTGTATTATAATTCTGTTCCATTCGCGATAATACGCGGCTAGCATACGCGATCGGACGATCCTGACCTACCGTACCTCTAGACTGCACGGCTCCAATATCGTAATGTGATGCGTCCGTCGTGATAATAAATTCTTGCTCGAAATTCGGATAG
>NW_017269484.1:0-245 GCF_001594065.2 Cyphomyrmex costatus | reverse complement strand
GTATTAATAATTGATTAAAAAAGAAAAAGAAGCAACCCAGCAAAGATGTATTTTAATATAATAGTATATATGTATATATATATATAAAAACAGACTGTATGTATTATATATATAATACTATTCTATGTGCCGAGCAAAGATGTATTTAGATGACTACGATGATATGTCAATACTCAACACATCCCAGGTAGCAAACACAAGTCATTTTGACGTCAAATTCTGGTCATGTTGGTACGAATGACGTC
>NW_017269483.1:0-245 GCF_001594065.2 Cyphomyrmex costatus | reverse complement strand
ACCACGAATTTTCCCATTTTTCCTATCCCCTTCTTGTGAATTACTGAATCGATGTGCTGACTGCGCACCCAAAATGTTTTTGCTGATTTTCATTTTCTCTAATTTTGCAGTAGATATCTGGAAGTGGTACATATAGTACATTTCTTAGAGTTATTGGATACATATCTGCAAAAAATATTTTTTTTTCGTACGTAGTTCTTTTAATTTGATTTGTTTTTCATTATGTTATTTATTATAATAATTGT
>NW_017269482.1:0-245 GCF_001594065.2 Cyphomyrmex costatus | reverse complement strand
TTTGTAGTCTCTGTAGTGCCTTCTGGAAGGTGGAATAGGATGTCTTCGTCGTCTCTTCAAAAACTGTGCCAATCCTCCCAGTAATATTGAACCGCTAGTGAAGCAAATAATAAAAATCTGAAAGAAACACATATAACTAAAATAGACCCGTGCTTGTTTTAACAAATTTAAATTTTAATAATAAAATCCCCATGCAATTGTTATTCCTGCCCTTGTAACTTTTTTACATTATTATGTAATGTTCA
>NW_017269481.1:0-245 GCF_001594065.2 Cyphomyrmex costatus | reverse complement strand
ACATCCCCCTCGAAACCATTCCATTTTCATTGGTAAATATAATAATGTATAATTTATGCGATGTACTTCTTAGCTGTGTACATCCAAGTATTATTTTGTCTTTGTATAATATACGATGTACAATAAAGATAAAATGATATTCGGAAGCACTCAGGTAGTATTTTCGAACGCAGCCTAGAATATATCAAAACTTAACGGTTGTTTGCTTTATCTCCTCTATGTACGACTTACGCGGAATAACAGCT
>NW_017269480.1:0-245 GCF_001594065.2 Cyphomyrmex costatus | reverse complement strand
AGTTTAACATTTTTCATTTATTTCCTATTAAAATATATTAAATCATAATTACATAAACTACTATCTCGTATGCAGTATTTGATGAATTATGTCATAAATTTGATGCATAGTTTAGCATATCGGAACTGCTAAAATATCATTGAAAAGTCTAAATAACGATATAGTATACTTTTGCTTCTTAAAATGACTTCTTTTTTACATTTTTTTTTTTATCATTAATATCAATAAAGAAAATATATTGTAGA
>NW_017269479.1:0-245 GCF_001594065.2 Cyphomyrmex costatus | reverse complement strand
ACATTCAGCTGTTTAGAAGCTTTTAACCATCCCATTTCCTTATTGCGAACAGCTTCTATTGCTTTTGCCATATCTTGCGGATTCCACTGTCGAACTTTTTTTCCTTTATTGGTATTATGACGTGGAGGTATATTTTCTTTTTGATTGCTAGAAGTCATCTGTATAAAAAATCGTACAAATTAATATATATATATAGGTATATGAAAGGGCAGTTTTCAGGACCGATTAAAATACCCTTATTTTAT
>NW_017269478.1:0-245 GCF_001594065.2 Cyphomyrmex costatus | reverse complement strand
AGTCATTTACTAAAATTCGGTGACGATAAAAATCATTATATTGTTAATACATTGCAAATGCAAGTCGTCCGACATATAAAACTTTTATAACCGTCAAACCAACTCAACGTACGAAACTATAATGTTTAAGATTTCGGTAATGCAAAGTCATATCTTGTTTATAATATGAATATATGCTTCATGTAGATCTAATGTGTCTGTCTGTAGGTTAAGACTGTTTTGCTGTTTTTTAATGTTGAGCATCT
>NW_017269477.1:0-245 GCF_001594065.2 Cyphomyrmex costatus | reverse complement strand
AAAAATCGTTAATAACTCGCAGCGAACTATTTATGATGCGATGATTACAAATGGAAAAGATGTGAACAGCTTTGAGATTACGAAATTTATGATACATTATGCTCGCAATGCGCATACTTGGTACAAAGAAGCATTGGTAAAAAAAAAAGAAGACCAAAAGAAAGAATTGTGTGATGTGGAAAAGTCAAAGAAACAAGATAATATGTTAAAAGTATTAAAAAGTAAGAAAAAAAAGATTTCAGATG
>NW_017269476.1:0-245 GCF_001594065.2 Cyphomyrmex costatus | reverse complement strand
AGACAATCATAAAACAGTTGCGAAATTGTTGTGTTCTGCTGAATACAGCCATTGGTTGCTGTCCAACAATAAGAGACTAAATTATACAATAGACCTGCTCTTTTTACATAGTTGAACTCCTTACACATTCCTTTTTTTCTCTAATACGAGGAAAAAGGTCGAAAGATGTGCAAGAAATTCAACTGAAAAAAAAAAACAAGGTACAATGTAACACAGTGAATCATCTATTGTTGTTTGCCAATTTT
>NW_017269475.1:0-245 GCF_001594065.2 Cyphomyrmex costatus | reverse complement strand
AAAGATAGAACGACACTTGTGTCATCAAATGGAAAAAGCACCCTCTCTCTCTCTCTCTACCATTTATCCATTTTTGTCTCACATGCGCAAATCGAATCGCGCTGCTCGCGCATGCTCTCCACGCACCAAAGCAATATGGCCGTCTGCACCCGCACGTTTTGTGATTAAATACTCGTGGATCGCAGCACAATACGAAACGGAAAGTCGCGTGGAAAGTCAAAGGATCCAGATCGAATTCAACCGTG
>NW_017269473.1:0-245 GCF_001594065.2 Cyphomyrmex costatus | reverse complement strand
AGAATAACCCCCCTCGCCTATCTTCGGAGCTAATGCTCTGTCCCTATATTTCTATGTCCATGACAGATGTCGACAGACATCACGGTAGAAAAGGACACCCACTAGTACGTGTGACAAACATAGACTTAGGTGACAAAGGGTGCGTTCCGAGTCGCGCATGAAGCGCGTAGACTGCATAGAAGGTCGTTCCGAGTTAACTATTGCGCGCTTCGAAAGCGCTTCGAGAGTACTTGAATTCCCCAGAT
>NW_017269472.1:0-245 GCF_001594065.2 Cyphomyrmex costatus | reverse complement strand
ATGGACATTGGGTATGCAGTTTTTACGATAGAAAAAATATATTTATATATGATTCGTTGAATAAGAAAACATTGCATAATCAGCATAAGCAATTCTTGGAAAAATTATTTCCAACATATGACTTCACAAAAAATCCGGTTAAATTTCCTAAAGTACACCATCAACCGAATTATAACGATTGTGGTGTTTTTGCTATAGCTTTTGCAACTTCATTATTATTCAACATTAAACCTGATAAAGTGACA
>NW_017269470.1:0-245 GCF_001594065.2 Cyphomyrmex costatus | reverse complement strand
ACACCCCTTTGATCCCACCAGATGCACAACATAATTTTCGAAGCATGGATATTTCGTTTTGGCGTTGATGGAATCGCTGAAACCATTCTTTACAAGTAGTATTCGATGGAGCATGCTTACCATAAACATCTACGAGCAAACGATGCGTTTCCATAGCACTTTTCTTTAAAATGAAATAATGGCGTAAACCTTCTCGCAAATGTTGTTTGTTTGGAATAAATTTCGACATTTTTAACACAGAAAAA
>NW_017269469.1:0-245 GCF_001594065.2 Cyphomyrmex costatus | reverse complement strand
CAAGTAAAAATTACACTCTATCGATCATAAAAAGTTGAAAATAAACTAACTTAATTCTCCAGTTCAATCAAATAGCACTTGTGTCGTTTTTAAGATTTTTAAAAAGATCATAATACCTTCTACAAGAGTGATATATTCAGAATTGTGTTGTTTTTGAAAAGAAAAAGGAGAATGTTCTACAATACAAAAAACATTTAATAATAAGAGTTTTGATAAACAAAGTTTGAAAAAGAAGTTGTTCGAAT
>NW_017269468.1:0-245 GCF_001594065.2 Cyphomyrmex costatus | reverse complement strand
CCATGCCGTGACGCTCGTAAGAGGACGAATGAACGAAAAGAGCGTTACGCACCGTCTATATACTCTCGACGCGTATATACTACATACATATACTATACATATACTATACTATACATATACTATACACTATATACTAAGGGAAGAAAGAATACACGAGAAATACGTTTACGTAATTTTTATTCCAAAAAATTTCTTCGCAACCACCAGTTATACAGTTTGAATACATTTTGCATGGCGCAATTCGT
>NW_017269467.1:0-245 GCF_001594065.2 Cyphomyrmex costatus | reverse complement strand
CGCCACTTCTCGTCGTACCTCGTCGTATGCGTCGTTCTCGTACCTCGTTGTACGCGTCGTTTTCCTCGTAGCGTCGTCGTCGTTGTTCACTACTTGGCGTCTTTTTTCTCGTAGCGTCGTCGTCTTCTTTGTATAGCTCGATCCCGTCGGTTTTCTCTTCTGAATCCCGGCTGAGCCCCCAAAATGTAGGATCGGGTATACGGAGTGTTTAAGTTGAACACGATCTCAAGTGAAAATAACAAGTT
>NW_017269466.1:0-245 GCF_001594065.2 Cyphomyrmex costatus | reverse complement strand
TTCTCTCTTTTCAACGCCTAAATTAACATTTTTAGGGATTTCATGCAACGCGAACAAATTTAATGATTTTAAAATTTTATTGAAATTTATGATACTTTAAACTATTATCTCTTTCTTTTTTGTAACTTATATATGATCGCTATATAGACTTTGATATTTCAAATTAAATATTTTAAATAACTTTTTCATATATTCATCATTTTTCAGAGAGAGAGAGAGAGAGAGAGAGAGAGAGAGAGAGAGAG
>NW_017269465.1:0-245 GCF_001594065.2 Cyphomyrmex costatus | reverse complement strand
GATCAAAACGTAAGGAAATTGTACATTATTAATAAATCACATGTATCAACACACACTAACATCCGGTGTACAGGACTCGATTAGGCATTACTCTTCCTCAGATTAATATTCATTGTTTAGTGCTTTCCTCCACTGCCAATCAAGTGGGTTTGAAGTTTCAAAATACGTAGCAAAGGCATCTCTATAGCTTCAACGTTTCTTCGTGCATTGCAATTTTGTATATTTTCAATTCCAGTCGAAATTAC
>NW_017269464.1:0-245 GCF_001594065.2 Cyphomyrmex costatus | reverse complement strand
TAAATTGATCATTTCAAACTTCATATTTGTGCATATTTTAATTATGTAAAAAGAATTTTGCAATCCATAAAACCGAAGATTTTCATTGCACTGTAATTAGTAATTTTCATCACCTACGCCCAGCATCCCCTTAATTTATACATTTTTTACGAAAAATTTCAAAAAGAAGTTAATAATATAGATGCGCATTTTTAACAATACTTTATTCTTAAAAATAAACAAACCTATTTTTAAGTCTTCCGTCA
>NW_017269463.1:0-245 GCF_001594065.2 Cyphomyrmex costatus | reverse complement strand
AAAAGCACCGCTGTCTCACAGATAACAACTGGTGACAGCGGCGGGATAAATTTCACTGTTATGATCTTAAGTAATATAAGAAATTGTTAACCCCCGCGTTAACCGCGCGTAAAGCACCGCAGTCTCACAGATAACAACGGGTATTATTAATTATCTGGTGGGATAAATTTCAACGTTAGGACGATTGACTCTCTTTTCCTCCCCTTTTTCATTTTTATATTTTTTTTCCCTACGCGCAGACTCAA
>NW_017269462.1:0-245 GCF_001594065.2 Cyphomyrmex costatus | reverse complement strand
AGGTGCCACACTTTGCCCTATCCTAGCTCGACAATCTTTAGCAACATGTCCAAAATTATTGCAAATTTGACAAATGACTTTTGTTTTGTTTTGTGTATTATGTTGCTCATTTTGTTTTTTCCAACAATTACTAGCCGAATGTCCTGGCTTATCACACCACTGACAGATTACCGAAAGTTTACTTTGATTGTTACTATTATTGTTTGTTCGACAATTCTTAGCGTTATGGCCAGACATAGAACATA
>NW_017269461.1:0-245 GCF_001594065.2 Cyphomyrmex costatus | reverse complement strand
TGACATCGCGGCCGATCGAGCCTTTGTCGCCGAGCGCGCGCATAGTGCGGCTGAGTTGTTCAGGCTTGACGTTCTCGGCGCCGACGTGCCGCCGCATCGGGTGGCAAATGCAGTCGCCGCTGCAGCTTTGGCGCGGGCATACGGCGTGCCGCCACAAGCTGTCACAGCAGGGCTCGCCGGTTTCGGCGTGGATGCGCATCGCGGCACTGAAGTGGGCCGAATCAACCAAGTGCGCTATATCGACG
>NW_017269460.1:0-245 GCF_001594065.2 Cyphomyrmex costatus | reverse complement strand
AAGTTTCGTTTCAGTTTTGTTCATATTGATAAAAATATTCGTAAATATACAAAGAAAATTACCATAAAAAAATGGCACCATTATGACTCCATGGAGTTTCTGCGCGTCTTGTGCCTTGTTAAAAATGCATTAATAAATTTCCGGGTATCCTAAGGAGTTCTATGATTTTTCCTAAGTCCGTTCGCAATAATCTCTAACACCTTCTCGTATTCGATTCTGCAATGCCTACCACGACTAGCGGATAC
>NW_017269459.1:0-245 GCF_001594065.2 Cyphomyrmex costatus | reverse complement strand
AATGTAAAAAAATATATAAAATATTTAAAAAATATAAAAAAATAAAATAAAAATATAAAACAATATAAATAAGAAAAAGGGCAAAAAGCCAAATATGTTTAACGTACGTATAATTTAAAAAAACAAACAAACTATATACATATAAAATTTCCAGACGTTTCGACTCCGATCGGGTCATTTTTAATGTATAAAAGTAAAATTTAAATATAATTAAAAAAGTACAATAAATATAAAACATTCTTCGG
>NW_017269458.1:0-245 GCF_001594065.2 Cyphomyrmex costatus | reverse complement strand
AATAAACAACTCACGGTATGCGATGCGCTCATCGCGATGACGCAATCCTTTGTCTTAACGTACCGTAATATACTCGGTGTCACATATAAAATAATTTTATTCATTTACATTCTTTATTATCGTTTAATACTATTAGTTATCATTATTAATTTTATATTTCTTTATTCGTTAACTATACTTAGTGCTTTTAACCGTTACTATAGATTTTCATTTAAATAATCAATTAATAATAATAATTATTCGTA
>NW_017269457.1:0-245 GCF_001594065.2 Cyphomyrmex costatus | reverse complement strand
TTTTATACGACACGCAAATTTTCCGACGAGCTAGTCCGAGTATAAAAATCAGGTAGTTACATATATATAATCAAATACGCTAAAAAACGTAATAAGTGTTTTAGTATAATGTTATTACGAAATTGATTAACAGAACAATCGTCCCTTACAATATTAATTATTAATTATAATAATTAATCTTAATATACCTCTCAGGTCAAAAACTAATTGAGCTATACTAGTTGTTAGAAATATATATAAATTTA
>NW_017269456.1:0-245 GCF_001594065.2 Cyphomyrmex costatus | reverse complement strand
AAAAATATTGCAAAAGTACATTTTTTAGATTGATTTTAAAAAAGTAACCGAAAATTAACGAAAGGTTGCTTAGTAATGGTATTTTACTGTAACGAGTTACTTTAAAAGTAACTTTCCATTCACTAGCCGTAATAATCTCGTGGAAATTAAGTAAATATATTTTGACAAAAAAATAATAATACGCAATCTAAAATTACAAAAACAAATTAGAGAGCTTTGGCAATAGAATTTTAATTTAAGAATGT
>NW_017269455.1:0-245 GCF_001594065.2 Cyphomyrmex costatus | reverse complement strand
CTGCGATCTGTAAGATCGATAAAGTCGGGTTATGAGTCTCGGCAATAACAAAGGATTGAAGTTCGGAAATCTGACACATCAATAGACGAATACGGAAGTAAGGTTAGAATAAATAAATATTTTCTGCTTTATTACACAAATTCTCTGTTCAATAACACATTTTCTGATATAAGAATTCGATTAATAAAATTAAAATATTCAGAACGACTCGTAAGATTAAATCTAATAAGAGGTGTAATGCCATT
>NW_017269454.1:0-245 GCF_001594065.2 Cyphomyrmex costatus | reverse complement strand
GAAATGTTAATAATTTATTCGAGGCTGCTTAAATGAAGGGGCCTTGACCAAACACAGAAAAAAGGAGAAACATTAACCATATGTTAATAATGAAAAAAGGGCACCATAAATGATTATATTTAATTACAATCTGAAATTACAATTTCATTATTAATGGAATTACTGATAATTTGAAAATATACTGTAGCAATTATCCGGTACTAATATAGTAATCGTAAAAAAAACCAATATATTATATTTCATAG
>NW_017269453.1:0-245 GCF_001594065.2 Cyphomyrmex costatus | reverse complement strand
AGAAGGTGGCCAGACTCTTATTAGAGGGTCACTAGTAGACCCGAGTTTCAATCCCACGTGCGCCCAAACGCTATTTTTCGCGTTTAATGAGCCAAAAATTGCTCCACCTGGTGATCAAAAGACCTATAATCATCAGCGCCGTTCGGATTCGGATTAGGGTCTATGCACAATAAGAGCCCCAACACAGCTTTTGCATAACGCATAAAGTATGTGCATAAGGAATTTCATTGGCCCATTTTCTTATG
>NW_017269452.1:0-245 GCF_001594065.2 Cyphomyrmex costatus | reverse complement strand
AAGAAAGCCAATCGTAATAAGAAAAGGATTGTTGTAATGCCATATAAGCTTTAGTTCGCTTTTTCTCCAAATACTTATATAATTTTTTTATATCTTCCAATGATGGAAGATTAACTTTCTTATGTCTCTTTTGAGCAGATTGTGTTTCCATCACAGTTCTGTTTACACTTGTCGAAATATCCACAACTAATAATTTTAAAAAGTCTTTAACCAGATTTTTTTTCTCTGTATCTTCCTTCTTTATA
>NW_017269451.1:0-245 GCF_001594065.2 Cyphomyrmex costatus | reverse complement strand
CATAATACGCACGATACACATTCCTTAGTGTCAGTATATGAAAATCCTTTTTTTTTATCTAATGTATGGCGATATTAATCACGTGCAGAAGATTAAAAATAAATAATCTATTTTTATTAACACTGTGGTACTTTGTATTATAATACTGGCTATATATGTATTATATGTCATAAAGTAATTGTTATCGTGTCATTAATATCAGAATAGTTTGCAATACTATAATTGGAACGGGAATTTTGTAGGAT
>NW_017269450.1:0-245 GCF_001594065.2 Cyphomyrmex costatus | reverse complement strand
TAATAATATATATATATATATGAAAATTCTATAATATATATATGGGGCATTCCATGCCAAGTGTGCCACTCGAAAATTTTTGGATTTTTGATTTGGCTGAAATTTTGATATATTACAGTACCCATCGCAAGAAGCTGCCATGATTTCTTTCGAATTTTTTTATTAACATAGTCATAAGATAAGAATTTTTTTCAAAATTCGCAATTTTCAAATGCCTATAACTTTGCGAAAAATAATCCAAATAA
>NW_017269449.1:0-245 GCF_001594065.2 Cyphomyrmex costatus | reverse complement strand
ACTTAAAAACAGTAGCTATATTAATCACAATATTTCACTATATTAATGACATCTCCTTCCTTCTTCTTTCTCATTCCTCATATATTTTCTTCACATTTTGTACGTTATTTCGTTATTTGACAATGTACAACAGCTTTGAATTGGTAAAAAAATTTAAGGGAACTCGGTTGGAAACTGATTTCGTTTTATCAAGCGACGCGGTAGCGTCGCGACGCCAAGTGCATAAAATAAAAATATAACCGTTT
>NW_017269448.1:0-245 GCF_001594065.2 Cyphomyrmex costatus | reverse complement strand
CGCCTAAAGCAATATTAACAGACCAAGGAAGAAATTTTATCAGCGAGTTAATGAAAAAGGTTGCAAAACTGTTTAGAATTCGAAAATTTCGCACAACCGCCTTCCACCCTCAATCAAATGGATCGCTAGAAAGATCTCATCATGCGCTAGGAGAATATTTAAAACAGTATGCAAACGAACAAAAACAATGGGATAGATGGGTTGGATTAGCAATGTTTAATTACAACACCAGTGTCCACGAAGCC
>NW_017269447.1:0-245 GCF_001594065.2 Cyphomyrmex costatus | reverse complement strand
TTTTTTGAGTCATTAACAAATTGATACTCTGAAATTACAAGCAATTATTTTTTATTGTACGATATAGTATAAATTTCAAATTAAATCTCAATAACCAACTTTTATATTTTGTTACTATTTTGTTTTATATTTTGTTACTTTTTTATTTTGTTATTTTATTACTTTTACTTTTTTTTTTATTTTCAGTTCCTTTTCGTGGTACATATTCAACATAGAAAATATTCGTTATATGTACGTTCACTTTG
>NW_017269445.1:0-245 GCF_001594065.2 Cyphomyrmex costatus | reverse complement strand
TAAAAATTGGGTCATCTTTTTTCAAGACTCTAGTGTGAAATTCTACGAAAAAAATAAATAATTAGGAATTTCAGGCATGATGAGCAACACTACAAAAACTTTGACATTCTAGCAACCAGTTTAAGCACAATTATCTCGATAGTTCAACAAAATTGTTTACTTCATCTAAGTCATTTTTTCCGTGTAGAAAAAATGTAGTTAATATTTTACATTAATTAATATTATACAATTACTAAAGTCATAAT
>NW_017269444.1:0-245 GCF_001594065.2 Cyphomyrmex costatus | reverse complement strand
TAAAATATGTAGCAAACTAAAATATCTGTCCAATATGTCACAAAGAATAGCAAAATAATTACTTAAATGGTAAATAATTATTATACATATTTCTCTCTCTCTCTCAACTCTGACGTTGTACAATCAATATGACTTTCGCAGTTGAGTCCCCCCCCCTTAAAAAAGACATTTAAAAAAACATATATATGAATTTATTATGAAAAATATGTAAAAGGAGTCACATTTTTATGTATTACCTAAATTTG
>NW_017269443.1:0-245 GCF_001594065.2 Cyphomyrmex costatus | reverse complement strand
TTTCTTGCCACAAATTTCTACTGCCATTTTGTGCTTGCCACCACTAATGCCCACTACCACATGGCATTATCTAATACTTATAATTAGTGCTTTTCTTATTGGATCAATAACGGCGTATAATTGTTTACGTTCATCGCATTTATGTAGTACGTTTCATGAGCGAACTGAGGACACGCACGTATAAATCTCTACACATAATACGTATACAATTCTCGCACATGGAGAAAAATCTGTAAATAATTGCA
>NW_017269442.1:0-245 GCF_001594065.2 Cyphomyrmex costatus | reverse complement strand
AATTAAAGTTAAGTAATCATAATCATGATATTTGAAAAGTAAATTATAATGTTAATCAATTTAAAGTAATTTAATATGTATAAAAACCATTATTTTTCGTGATATTTGTGGCACACCAAAAATAAAAAAAAAAGTAATTTTCTTTTTGGAAAGAAGGAAAGAAAAAGTTGAAAGAAAATATAATTCTTAATTCATACATTGCACTCATTCATCTTCCGATTGTGATTCTTCTGTCCCTCTCTCTT
>NW_017269441.1:0-245 GCF_001594065.2 Cyphomyrmex costatus | reverse complement strand
AAATATCTAAATGATTAGTATTTAAAAGAAAATGAATAAATAATTAGTTTTTCTATTTAATTTCTATTAAAATTCTAACTAAGAAATATTTATATCTCAAAAATGTATTAATATTTTAGTGATAATATCTCGCTTTATGTTAATCCAAATTCTTGAACAAATTTTTGCTATATAATTTGACATTCCGTTAACTCAGAACATTTGCCGTATTCCGTACCGTGCATCGTTTTATACACCTGAATCCG
>NW_017269440.1:0-245 GCF_001594065.2 Cyphomyrmex costatus | reverse complement strand
TGACCCACTTGCGACTGCAACTCTTCGGCGTCGCGTTCGGTCGCAGCCACCAAGAGCACAACACTGTCGTCAGCGAGCGCATGAGCCAGGAATGGCTGCAGCGCCTGGGGTGCCCTCACGATCTGGTGGCGCGCTCCGGCGTCGCGGTCCGATCGGATCTGTGCGACGACGGCATCGGCAGCTACGACGTTTGCCAGTTCAACCAGACGGGGGTCGCGAGTGACGTCGGGTGTTTCGGTAGTTGA
>NW_017269439.1:0-245 GCF_001594065.2 Cyphomyrmex costatus | reverse complement strand
CCAGCCGATTTCGCCCAACATGGACATCCTTTATTCAAATCTACAGACTATTTAACATTTATTTGATTTATATCGAAGCATTTTATTCAAATATGTATTCATCTTATCAGTTTAAATTATCAGAATCAGTTTAAGCTATTAGTTTACGTTGTAAGACCTTCCGTCTTCCAAGGTGGGGAGTATGTTAAGGAAGCAGGTTTATATATTTTAAGTTTCGCGCGTTTTGATGAGAGCGCCGTAAAGGC
>NW_017269438.1:0-245 GCF_001594065.2 Cyphomyrmex costatus | reverse complement strand
CCGCGCGTGTGGAAATTTTCCTATCGTTTCTTTGTTATATTCCTATGAAATTTCCTTAAAAAAGGGAACACAAAGAGATTCTATTCTGTTTTCCTAATATATACATACGCTGTCATATAAACACATAAACTATCTGTTTTTAATATTTCCATTGAACAGATACAGGGTGGACCAAAAGTTCATTTACATTTCAAATGATGATTTAAAAGAAACTAGTTATGTGAGATAAAAACTGTTAATTTATT
>NW_017269437.1:0-245 GCF_001594065.2 Cyphomyrmex costatus | reverse complement strand
AGGATGCATTGGACGATTAACACGATGTTTTAAGTAAACTAATATATCACTACATGAGTACGCCGATGATCAGTGTGAAAGAACGAATCGTTCGATTAACATTGTGAGAGAGAGAGAGAGACATGTACGCGATTTCAAACGACACCAACGACGATGACTCTCGACGTCTCATCGAGCGTACAAATGACGCGAAGATCAGAAAAGTTTTCAACAATGCGGCAGCGAAACATTACATCACGGAACAC
>NW_017269436.1:0-245 GCF_001594065.2 Cyphomyrmex costatus | reverse complement strand
TCAGGGGTGTGTCGAAAGGCGGCCAAACATGTCTTGCATGCGGGTTGAAATGACAATGGCAAGAATGGACTGATTAGGCAATATGGAAGAAAGTCGAAAATCGGTCACAAATTTAAAGGTCAGGAATGCGTATCTCAGCATTCTCTATCGAATGGTACTAACGAGAAAAAACCGATTTTCGACTTCGAAGAGAAAAGTCGAAAATCGATAACAAATTTGTAGGTTAGAAATGCGTATCTCGGCAT
>NW_017269434.1:0-245 GCF_001594065.2 Cyphomyrmex costatus | reverse complement strand
AATGTAAATTTAGGAGTATTAGGCTAAACCAAACTTTAAATTAAAAAATTTTATAAATTCAAAGGTTATAATTAAGTTAAATGACGTACTGTACAAAGTAATTACGTTTACAATTTTTTTAAT
Organism: Cyphomyrmex costatus; assembly: GCF_001594065.2. Lineage (NCBI taxonomy): Eukaryota > Metazoa > Arthropoda > Insecta > Hymenoptera > Formicidae > Cyphomyrmex > Cyphomyrmex costatus. The sequence goes on along the minus strand of NW_017269434.1, from coordinate 122 downwards.
GTTAATATTAAATTTTTGTCTGCAACGCTATTATTCCATTTTTAGCCAAATCAAATTGGAAACTGTAATTTTTTAAAGAGTGAGCATGGAGGGTTAATGAAAATGCATTTAATAATTATATA
>NW_017269433.1:0-245 GCF_001594065.2 Cyphomyrmex costatus | reverse complement strand
TGTATTTGATCTAGCGTCGGGCTTTCATCAAATACCCATGTCGGAATCAGACGCTCAGAAAACTGCGTTCTCTACACCATACGGACACTACGAATTTGCACGAATGCCTTTTGGTTTGAAGAACGCGCCCTGCGACTTTTCAGCGCCTAATGGATAGAGTCCTTAGCGGTCTCCAAGGCATCGAGCTCTTTGTTTATCTCGACGATATCGTCATATACGCCAGTAGCCTAAAAGAACATTCTTGC
>NW_017269431.1:0-244 GCF_001594065.2 Cyphomyrmex costatus | reverse complement strand
ATAATGTCATCGGTATCTTTCGATTGCGACCAGTTCGAATAAAATTGGTGCAGCCGATACCGAAACCTAGAGACCGAGTCCCGGAAAGGGACCGTTTCAGTTATTTCAGAAGACGTGTGACACATACATGTATTTTTTAATCGTACGTGTGACACATACATATAATCCGGTTTGTCCATTAAGGCTGCTGTTCACAATGTCTACATTCAAAAAACAGTCATCATATGTGATTAAGCTGCTGTTC
>NW_017269430.1:0-244 GCF_001594065.2 Cyphomyrmex costatus | reverse complement strand
TACATTATATTCATTTCAATTTATTACCTTGAGAATTGACTCTCTTTACTGATTTATAATTGATTCTTACATTATTTTCATTTTTTTTTTTTTACTGATACTGTATTTTACGATTTGATTTGACTCTTTTTACTGATTGATAATTGTACTCTTACATTATATTCATTTTTTTACTAATACCGTATTTTACGATTTGATTTAGAAATGTGGAGTAGTCCAAAAACTATATAATTAGACGATTGCT
>NW_017269429.1:0-244 GCF_001594065.2 Cyphomyrmex costatus | reverse complement strand
CTGGCGGCTTCGACAAATAAAATCTGAACAACCTGCTGCTCCGTTGTTTATCGAAGGATACCCGCGGCATTAACGGCGGAGATACTAGGCAAGGGGTAGAGAAACAGAAGAGAGGTTGCAGGCAAAACTAAATATGCCGCGATAACGCAACGACTCCCTGATGGTGTTAGCGATCTTCCATTTTTTTTTCCGTTTTTTTTATGAGTAACTCTTTCCTTGTTGATAGATTTATGCTTTGGCCTTG
>NW_017269428.1:0-244 GCF_001594065.2 Cyphomyrmex costatus | reverse complement strand
GTATTTCGGACGTCAAAATGACTTTCGCACTTTGTAGATTAGTGACGGACCTGTACAACCTTCGTGAACCTGGCACCCGACAATAAAAAAATTAAAATTCTTTTACACAAAATGATAGTATTTCGTTTGTAGTTGTTTGTAGTAACAATAACTTCATTTGTAGTTACTTATATATAAAAAGTATAAAGGCTTAAAAAAATGATTTTGCTTTATTTTGAAATTAATTTTTTTACAATAGTTTAAT
>NW_017269427.1:0-244 GCF_001594065.2 Cyphomyrmex costatus | reverse complement strand
GGAAAATGTTAGATTAATGAAAGAATTGAGAGACAATATTAATCCATTCGATTTAACTGATGACCAATAAAAGTATTCCGCTTATCAAAAGAAGCTGTAATTTATTTATATAATTCTTTTCGAGATATTCTGCAACGTAAAGGAAGAAGAGAAATAAGTGTATAAATACACAGGGGTAGTGTATTTTAAACACAGAGGTTATATATTTTATAACATAACCATATAAAATATTCCAAACAGCACA
>NW_017269426.1:0-244 GCF_001594065.2 Cyphomyrmex costatus | reverse complement strand
ACAACTTCTCTAGGAACACAATAATTATTTTTAAAACATACAATATCTGTTATCTTATCAAAAATTTTTTTTTCTTTACTGAAAGAAGTACCATGAAATTTTACAAATTCGTCATCCATAATTTCTGCTACATTTTGCAGCTTTTCAGAGGGATACATGCAATTTCCTCGGGATATCGTGCAAATCCAATCGTTATTAGGTGGATTTGGCAAATTTTTTGTGGGAACTCCTAAATCACTGTAAC
>NW_017269425.1:0-244 GCF_001594065.2 Cyphomyrmex costatus | reverse complement strand
ACACTTTTTACACTCTCGACCCCACCTTTCGAATGGTATAGGTTATATTCCAAATGGTATTTCCCAATGGTATCTCCTTGGAGATGGCACGAATTGCGAAATACCATTTGGAATATAACCTATACCGTTCGAAAAGTGGGGTCGAGAGTGTAAAAAGTGTAAAAGGATTTGGTTGCATGGATCCTCGTTTAAGAGAAATTTGCATGTAAAGTTGCGCAATCGGTTGCTGCGCTGTAAGTACTGT
>NW_017269424.1:0-244 GCF_001594065.2 Cyphomyrmex costatus | reverse complement strand
GAACAGAATTTATTGTGATAAAAATCTTGAAATTCAATTTTATACCAAGGCTGAGACATGCATCATTAAATTAATAATTAATTTATTGATACTCTCTCTAAAAATGATCTTAGGAAAATCTACGAGGAATTTATTACGAAAATTATAATCCCCAGCCAGAGTTTTCTAAAATAGAAAATAGATACATTTTATTTTAATATAATCTGTATTAGGATATTTCTTTCGTGCTCATTACAGTGTAGCT
>NW_017269423.1:0-244 GCF_001594065.2 Cyphomyrmex costatus | reverse complement strand
ACAATTATATTACAATATAAAAAAACCTAACACATAATAAATTTGTCAATTATTCGCTTACTATATTAAAATGCATTTTTATTCTTCTTGTTTCTTTCTTCATAGTTATAGTTTGCTACCAATGTACGTTAGTTTCTGTCATCGTGATCAAAATTCGTCAAAAATATACATTTTTGATGAAATATAATTACCAGACTGTATAATTAAAAATTAATCTTATAATAACAAATTAAAGCAAGTAGTA
>NW_017269422.1:0-244 GCF_001594065.2 Cyphomyrmex costatus | reverse complement strand
CAAAAAGAATTTGAGAATGTGTATGCAATGCAGCAGGAAGTAAAGTTACATTTTGAATCTTCCTGGTTTAAAGCAACTATCTGACGTGATTGGTGGCCTGATATCTCTTTGTTACAATTGAAATCATCAAGCACACTCCTCACTCGTGGATTATTAAATTTCTCTTCATCAGATAAGTTTAATAATTTCTATTTTAGTTTGTCCTCTCTCTATTCTTTATATAAAAGAATTGATTCTTTGTGTT
>NW_017269421.1:0-244 GCF_001594065.2 Cyphomyrmex costatus | reverse complement strand
ATTGTATATAGAACTATTATATATTAATTCTATAAGTCTACATAAAAATAATTTAAAAAAAACGCATTTTATTTAAAAATTAAAAAAAAAATTTTTTTATTCGATTAGAGAATAATTGATTTTAACGAGAATAATTGATATAATATAAAATCATGTGTTTATTGGGTACGTTTAAAACTATGTTCATATATACGTATTTAAAATGGGATGGATTGCGGACATGTCCACAAACTATATACGCTCA
>NW_017269420.1:0-244 GCF_001594065.2 Cyphomyrmex costatus | reverse complement strand
CACTTTTGAAAGGCTTGATGTTTTACGACAAAATCGTTGTGAACTTGAACGTGTCCATTGCCTGTTTTGTTAAGCCTGTTTACAATAGGGTCGCAAGTCGTAAGCCACAAGAAACTAGCCAATCACTATTGAATATGAAAAAGTAATCAGCCGTAATTGGCCATTTTCTTACGACTTAAGACTTGCGATTCTATTGTAATACAGGCTTAATGCTGTCACAGTATAGAATTTCTACCAGAGATTC
>NW_017269419.1:0-244 GCF_001594065.2 Cyphomyrmex costatus | reverse complement strand
TGGATTTTCCGCGTCGGGGAATACTAATAATCGCCGAGGTAATCGATTCGAAGCCGGATCTTCCGCTCCGCCTGCGACCGCGACCACCGATACCGCGAGCGCCACATCCGTGAGCTCGATAAAATGTTGGAATTGCGAAAAGACGGGTCATAGGGCGCGAGAATGTAAAGAAACGCGTCGCTTATATTGTTATCGGTGTGGCGCAGCGAACGTCACAATACGAAATTGCCCGAAGTGTTCGGGA
>NW_017269418.1:0-244 GCF_001594065.2 Cyphomyrmex costatus | reverse complement strand
TGAATAAGAGCGGACTTAGTGTGGAGCCTTGAGGAGTGCCTTTTCGTGATAATCTTACTTCTCCCAGCAATCCTTCGACTAAGAAATGTAATGATCTTTCCCTGATGAGATTTTCCACTAGTTTTCTGACCGTGGCGGGAACACCCGCAAGCTTGAGTTCATCTAGCACGGCCACAGGTAGAACATTGTCAAAGGCTCCTGTGATATCCAGGAATACTGCAACAAGGTAGTCATTATTTGCCAG
>NW_017269417.1:0-244 GCF_001594065.2 Cyphomyrmex costatus | reverse complement strand
ATGATCTGCTTTGCTAAAGTAGAAGATGCTTATGGTTTGAAAATGCTCTTTCGCCCAAGCAAACAGAACTTCTTGTGTCAACATTTCATGTTGATTTTAAAAATTCCGACCAAGCTATAATTTGCTAAACACCTTCATTTAGCCGAAAGAAAAATGTTTGAAGTTTCCAACGTTACCACGTGTACGCTAAGTTTGTTATTGACCGTAGAATGGTTAAAATTTCGGTTTTTCGCGGTTATCTCGT
>NW_017269416.1:0-244 GCF_001594065.2 Cyphomyrmex costatus | reverse complement strand
ATAGTACTGCGATAGTTTTTTTTAAATATACGTCATATCGGTCAGCAGTCAGTAGAATTTAAAATAATAATTTTAATTAATATATATATGTAAAATGGTGACTGCACGGTTTATTATCGGTGAGCCGGGTGAGGGGGTGATGTGCAACTCGCGTCCGCCCTTGCACATCAAAACAATCCCAAAGGCTGCTTTCACTAACCGTCTAAATTAACGTCAATTTTAATACAACATATTATTCGTTAAC
>NW_017269415.1:0-244 GCF_001594065.2 Cyphomyrmex costatus | reverse complement strand
TAGAAGTGAAATTGTTAGTTTTAGTCTTAATATGTTGACAATGAAATTTTAATTTAAATAAATTATTATTTCTTAAATGAGATGGAATAATTTCTTTACGTCGACAATCAAGAAGAAAAGAAATTCTAAGTTTAATGACTATGATTTCCTTATTCACTCTAATCCAAGTTTTTAATAGATTGAGCACATATAAGCCAAAAGTGACTTTGATAAAATGAAAAAACGAGAAATATCCAGTATTGCG
>NW_017269414.1:0-244 GCF_001594065.2 Cyphomyrmex costatus | reverse complement strand
TTTTTCGGAAAAATGCCGAATCGAAAATTTTATTTTCGAAAAATGCAAAAACCAAAATTTTTTACCTGAAAAATCAAACGAAAATTTTTTTTTTTGGAAAAAAAATTTTTTTTTTTTGAAATGCCGAATCGAAAATTATTTTTTTTAAAATTGCAAAATCGAAATTTATTTTTTTTTAAATTTTTTTTTTTTTTGGAAAAATGCCGAATCGAAAATTCTTTGTTTGAAAATTGCAAAAACCAAA
>NW_017269413.1:0-244 GCF_001594065.2 Cyphomyrmex costatus | reverse complement strand
AGTACAAAACATCAATCTTCAATGAATTAATAGCAATTGAACAAAACAGATAACATTAAAAAAATTAATTGTTAATTAATTCATTCATTAATCATAGAAATGGATTTGATCAAGGAATTGCTTCATTATGAAAAAAAAAAACTTCTATTTAATATTATATGAAATATTTTAAAATTTTGTCACAAAAAATTTCTATACATGAAGAATAATACAATATTAATATAAATAAAATAGAATACTAAAT
>NW_017269412.1:0-244 GCF_001594065.2 Cyphomyrmex costatus | reverse complement strand
ACCCAAATCCACAACACTGCCCAGACAGCCATCAGTGCGTCGAAGGTCATCTGCCGGGTGCGTCGCGCAGGCGTGTGCGCGTACCAAACAAAGCTCATACTGGCGACTTTAGGCAAGGTCGCGCCCGCCGCCGGTCACCACAGCGAGAACGAGCTCGCAATTGAGATGAGCGTCGGAACAATGCCGACCAGCAAAAAGGCTGGCAAGAAACACAGCCCGAGTGGAACGGCGGTGCGCACACCTA
>NW_017269411.1:0-244 GCF_001594065.2 Cyphomyrmex costatus | reverse complement strand
AGAAAATATATCTTCCGAATTCAACAGAAAATCAAGATCACTGTTTGAAAGTAAGAGGTGGAAAGCAATAGAATTTAGAACTTTTTTATTGTACACAGGACCTGTTGTTTTAAAATCTATTATAAATTACGATCAATATTCGAATTTTTTAACTTTGCATGTAGCTATCACAATTTTGTCGAATTCCAAACATATAAAACGACATTTAGATTATTCCAAATCTTTATTGCAATATTTTGTAGAA
>NW_017269410.1:0-244 GCF_001594065.2 Cyphomyrmex costatus | reverse complement strand
TAGAACAATTTTTTAGACTCATTTGTTACCAATTATTTCTATCCCTATTTATACTATTATTTGATAATATGTTTTATTACTTAATAATATGTTGAAAGACATATTAATTTCTTAAATTATAATATTAAAGTAAAAATAAATCTGAATCTAAGAAAATTAAGAATTGTGAAGAATATCACGTGTTGGCGTTTCGTCCCGGCTTCCACTACTGGACTCATCACTTAACTTTTTAAATTTATTCCAT
>NW_017269409.1:0-244 GCF_001594065.2 Cyphomyrmex costatus | reverse complement strand
AGTCAATGGACCAATCAAATTCTTTATGTATATTGTTTATGCGTTATGCAAAAGTCTGTGCTCTCCGCTTAACTCTTAAAAATTCTTTATATAAATTTCAAAATTAAAATGTCAAACAAACTTGATCCAAGTTTTATTAAAGCCGATTCGACAAACTTACCAAAAATAACGGTATTTATGATTTGGGAATACATTGTTAATGATGAGCGATATAATGCTCCAGAAGTTCGAGGAATAAAAGCAA
>NW_017269408.1:0-244 GCF_001594065.2 Cyphomyrmex costatus | reverse complement strand
ATTTATTATATAAATATTATTAAAAATAAAAGTATTTTTATTATTAAAAATAAAAGTATTTTTATTAATATTAGACAATTTTTTTATATTAATCTAAATGCAAATTGTGTTAAAAGAGTTTCTGAACATTGTGTTAACTAATATTATTAACATTATTTAGATTGCATTATTTTAGATTGAGAAACGGTATATTTTTCTATCTTAAATAATGCAAACTTAAATAATGTTAATAACATTAGTTAAC
>NW_017269407.1:0-244 GCF_001594065.2 Cyphomyrmex costatus | reverse complement strand
ATCCCGGTCGGAATGATCGCGACATGGGTCACTCCGGGCATCTCAAGCACTTCGGCACGATTGCGAACAGATTTGGGCTTGCCGTTGTGGTTAGGCCCGCGACACAACATCGTCGGCAGCGCATTCGGGATCTGGTAGTCGGTGGCGTACTTCTTAGCGCCCGTGACTGCGTCGACAGCGTCGATTCGGCGCTGTGGTTTGCCGATGATTTTGTGTTCTTTCCGCGGCTTGAGCGTCACTTTCA
>NW_017269406.1:0-244 GCF_001594065.2 Cyphomyrmex costatus | reverse complement strand
AATCGGTGGAATTGTTTAAAATAAAACTTTTATGTACTAAAATAGTATACAAATTATTTGAAATCACCGAAATAAAATAATGGGAGTCCTTTGGAGCGCGAGCAGTTTTACCGCCATTTGTCGACAAGAAAATGTTGAAAAGCGTCACGTCATGGGCAATTATAGCAGGCACGAAAGTTATCATTACACGCGCGAACAGGCAGGCAAAATCACTGTCTCGACGAATCCCTCGCGGCGAATCCCT
>NW_017269405.1:0-244 GCF_001594065.2 Cyphomyrmex costatus | reverse complement strand
CTCATTTGTTCACCGCCGACAGCAGCTGGAACAGCTCGTCCGGCGTCGTCGCCGCGTTCAGCCGCGCGACGTCGTCGTCATCCGAGAACAGCTCAGCGATCTGCGAGAGGATCTGCAGATGGTCGCCGTCCTTGCCGGCGATGCCGATCACGAACGTCGCCTCGTCGCCGGCCCAGTCCACGCCGCCGTCGTAGCGGACGACGCTGAGGGCTGAACCGAGCACGGCATCCTTCGCCTCGTTGGT
>NW_017269404.1:0-244 GCF_001594065.2 Cyphomyrmex costatus | reverse complement strand
AACAATAATTTACATTACATTTGTACATTACTTGAATTCGGTTATAAAAATGCCGCGATTGCAATTTTTGTTTATTCTTTCAGATTTGAATTCCCATTTTTTGTTTCTTTCCAATTTAAATTTCTGTATATTTTATGAGCGTGGATTTGACATCTTTTGGCTAAAATACGATGAATTCATTGTCGTCGAATATTTTAAATAGTTTCATTTATGTATGTTGTTTATTAACGTATCTTAATGTTAA
>NW_017269403.1:0-244 GCF_001594065.2 Cyphomyrmex costatus | reverse complement strand
TGCACACACTTTATGTATGTTCATTTTGAACTGGCACTTTTAATTAATAATGTATTACTTACTCTTTTCATGGTAAAATATTATTATTAGATAAAAAAGTCTAAATTTTTGAGGATCTTTTTTTGAACATGGCTTGACCTTATCATTTTTATGATATGATTTTTTTAGGATATGACTTACTTTTTAGAGTTACTATATACACAAGATTTACATGAATTCTATGACATTCTATACTATGTGCACG
>NW_017269402.1:0-244 GCF_001594065.2 Cyphomyrmex costatus | reverse complement strand
TACATACTATTAATTATACTGTTTGGTAACTATATTTCATCAACCAACAAAACAAAAAAAGGCATAACTGAAACGATACATCACGACGACACAAGTTAGCGTATATTAGCAGCAGTTTATGATCATGAAAGAGGACCCAATATAAGAACAAGATTGCGTAGTTAGCATTGTAAGTTGTTCGTGTTGTGTGAATCGCTGTTTCGATCTCGACTGAGATCTCGAATGACGGAATGGATTAGTGGAC
>NW_017269401.1:0-244 GCF_001594065.2 Cyphomyrmex costatus | reverse complement strand
AAATCAGAGGTACAGGAAAGTCAGGGTTGAATTCAATCGAGGACCACCGTGATACATAATTATATATAAAATATGTCCAAATATATATAGATACAATTTTATATAATATCATATATAATCTACTGAACGTCCTTGATTATTTATTAATTTTTTATATAATATAATAATTTTTTATAACAATATTTTTAGTTTTTACATATCTAGTAAAATATTAATGCTAGCTATTTTACTAGATACGCAAAAA
>NW_017269400.1:0-244 GCF_001594065.2 Cyphomyrmex costatus | reverse complement strand
CCGAGAAGAATGTAGGATTCATACTTGTCGAGAACAGGAGAGAGCGAAGAAAGAGAATTAGGAGGAGCAGGAGCATTCGGGTGTCTATACGCGCCAATTAAAAGAAGGCGTGAGCTATTAAAAGAAAGCTCAATCCCAAGGGCCTCGTAAGAGCCATTAAGGGCCGTAGATAGATCGACCTGAGAATAAAGAATAGGATTACGAATCAAGACCAACATTCCCCTGACATCGGCCTGATTGGCAT
>NW_017269399.1:0-244 GCF_001594065.2 Cyphomyrmex costatus | reverse complement strand
TTTTTGTGATATTAGAGTATTCCGTTCTAGAGTACATGTATGATAATTAGAACCCGGATCAAAGTTCTGAAATCGCGTTGATCATAACTAGCTCTCCTCACATTCAATTCATTCAAAGCTGCGTCGCGCTGTGTTGTATTGATAGTGAGAAGCGACGGCGGAGTGACAACGGAGTTTACTCGAAACGGAGGAACGGAAAACAAGCAAGAAAAATACTAAAACATATTAGTTACATTAAATAGTT
>NW_017269398.1:0-244 GCF_001594065.2 Cyphomyrmex costatus | reverse complement strand
AGTTAGAGAAGTTCAAAGTTTCCTTGGTCTCGCATCATATTTCCGAAAATTTGTAGAAGGGTTTTCCGTTATTGCTAAGCCCTTGTATAGTCTTCTAAAAAAGAGTTCAATTTTCGTATTCGGAGATGATGAACGAACTGCTTTTAATCAGTTAAAGCGGAAGTTGACCGAAGCACCCACGTTGGTGATCTACGACCCAGCGGCGTATACGGAATTACACTGTGATGCAAGTATACACGGATTT
>NW_017269397.1:0-244 GCF_001594065.2 Cyphomyrmex costatus | reverse complement strand
TGGTTCACGAAACGTTAGCATCAATAATTAAATTATATAATATATAAAATACTTTCATTCTTTCTGTTAAATTATAAGAGCGAAAGCGACAGTAACAAAGATTACAACAAATCTTATCAATTATAATATCGATTTAGTTGCTTCTTCTATATTAGGCTGAGAATATACCTGTAAATTATTATGATATAAAGCTTAAGTTAGATACAATAATGTAAATAAAAAAATAAAATAAAATAATGAATAT
>NW_017269396.1:0-244 GCF_001594065.2 Cyphomyrmex costatus | reverse complement strand
GAAATAAACTAAAACTCAATTAGTATTTTGTCGCGGAATTAATATAAAATAATTTCTTATATTAATTTTTTTCAAAACCATCAGCAATTTAGTGGCATAAGTCATTTGATGTGATATCGTAATTATACGTACGTGGTATTGCATATCGAAGAATATATTTTACATTTTTTACTTTATAATGTATATACTTTATAATTTTTAATATTTTGTATTAAAACTAATATGCTGACAAAAGACAAGAGGT
>NW_017269395.1:0-244 GCF_001594065.2 Cyphomyrmex costatus | reverse complement strand
GCGTATTAAATTGTACTGTAATACTTCTGTAATCGAAGAGAGGGGGTAAATCGAAAAAGAGGGAATAAATTCTCTTTCCAAGAATTGTAAACCTGTCGAGACAAGTTTTATCGCAACTTCCCATGTATTCTTTCTACCATGAATTTATGTGTATACATATCTACATACATACGTACGAACCTACATACATACATACATACATACATACATACATTATGGTTTATATTTTGATGACGTTGACGTC
>NW_017269394.1:0-244 GCF_001594065.2 Cyphomyrmex costatus | reverse complement strand
AGGTTAGCTCCTTATTGCGAAAGGCAGCAAAGTAAATGAATGAATCAGAGTCCGGTATCACTTAATGGTTATTTTTACTTATATTTTACTTATATATTTACTGTCGAAACTGCGCGTTATCTCTTTTGTGAGTTATAGGATATCGCATTACGGTCGTAACCACAAGGAACACGGATGAAGCGGGTGTTGTAGCCCGCGAGTGCTACCACAATTAAGTCTCGCATTTCAGCCTAGCAACGAGCTG
>NW_017269393.1:0-244 GCF_001594065.2 Cyphomyrmex costatus | reverse complement strand
CGGCAAATATTGCAATTGTATTTCCACAAACATATTGAATGTCATCTCACTATCCGACAAAGTGCGCGTGCAGTTGTGGCAGAAGTTCATAAAAAATGGAGTTCTGCCAAAATTCCAGTAGGGAGTTCAAAGTACCATATCTTGAAAGTGGAAAAACTGTTTCATTCTTGGACAAATTTGGAGAAAAGTATCAATAAAAAATCTGCGACACAAAGAAGACACGAACACGATTTTGTGAAAAACC
>NW_017269392.1:0-244 GCF_001594065.2 Cyphomyrmex costatus | reverse complement strand
AGGATCGCGCGACTCGAGGGTGCGCGAACACAGTTGGAACGACGGTTCGTGCACGTGGGTCATAGCGTGAGTGATCGCGAGGACGGATCTCTTGCTTGGCGCGAGATCGACGCTGCTTTTGCCAATCGCGTTCTAACCGGTGCACATACGGACGAATCGCGAATCTGGGGCGACAAAAATAGAAAAAATTATTGCTTTAAAAGTAACCACTACTAGGCTTAATACGTTCTATATGCTTGTCTGC
>NW_017269391.1:0-244 GCF_001594065.2 Cyphomyrmex costatus | reverse complement strand
AATGAATTTTTGAATAATTTCGTAATATGCAGTTTTTTTGGTATTTTTTCATTAATATATACTGAAAGATTATAAAATATGTAAAATAGCTATTAAGAAAATATGTACGTTTAATATATTTAGTACAATTTATTCAACCGTAAATTGATATTTTTCATATGTACGCGTTGTCGATTCTCGCCACACCTAAACTTCACATCCAAATGAAAAAAATGAGGTACCATTTTGTTTGTTAAAATGTGTG
>NW_017269390.1:0-244 GCF_001594065.2 Cyphomyrmex costatus | reverse complement strand
GCGTTCAGGGGCAATATTTGTTACCGGTTTTCGTTACCGGTAGCACAGCAGTCGTATTAGATTCTCGCGTGGATTTACGGCGTAGACGCCGTGTGCTGTTCTCGTCCATAATTGTGGGAATTCAGGGCCCCGGAACGCCGATCTCGTGCGGGACTGCCGTTCTATGTGATAGTGTAGATCAACGTTGGTGTGAGTGAGACGGCGCGAGTCGCGCGCTCTTGCTATGTAAAGCGCGATGTCGACG
>NW_017269389.1:0-244 GCF_001594065.2 Cyphomyrmex costatus | reverse complement strand
TTACATAATTTTATTATGTAATTTTGTGACATGATTTTTTTTAGTAGGAATCACTGCTATGTAGATACAAAATATAAACGTTAAAATAACAATCGTATAAATATATATGATCAGCTTTATAAATTTAAATATCTCTTTCTCTCTCTAAGATCAATGATCCATGGTACTCTGGAATTTACAATACCCTAATCTATCTTATTTGCTGAAACTGTTTATTTCTTCGGCGTAAAATGCATAAATACTT
>NW_017269388.1:0-244 GCF_001594065.2 Cyphomyrmex costatus | reverse complement strand
CTTGAATTGTTAAAATTGGGAAGTCCTGTATTTGACCAGCATTTAAACGAACCCATCTTTGCGTGTTTCTTGTGTGAAGATTCTCAGCTTCCACGAGTGCCTGAACAACATTTGGTTCCCTGGCACATTCAAGTAGTCGTTGAGCCATTTCAGCATTGGCTCCTTCCATCAAAATTATATTGTGGTATCTATTTATAATTGCACCAGCTATTCGATAAAAGTCTACAATATTCGGAATATGCTG
>NW_017269387.1:0-244 GCF_001594065.2 Cyphomyrmex costatus | reverse complement strand
AAGGATGGCACAAAGGAGAGGATGCGATAACTCGCGCGTAGGACTTTTAACATATTATTAATATTAATTTGTACTTATTAAATGCTATTAACGCAACGCTATATAACTACTCGCAATTTTAACATATTCCAACGCATGATATGTCTATAAGTGTTATATAAAGTTTAATGATTGAATTGTGTATATATATATATAGTATATCCTGTCTAACAAAAGCGTGGCAACGCATGCCTAATAAGATCGT
>NW_017269386.1:0-244 GCF_001594065.2 Cyphomyrmex costatus | reverse complement strand
TCCATATATGAGATTTATCTGTTCTTATGAGAAACTATTTGGATATATTTGGTTGTATCCGCACCGAAAAATTTGTACTACAATATTTTACACGTTTCCATCCGAATCAATTGTAAAATGAATATATCTGCGAATACTGATAGATAATATTTCCGAATTTATCGTAATCAGTCGGATGTACCTGCATTTCAATGCATTTGCGAATACAGAATTTAACCGTACCTATACGAACTTATACGCATCA
>NW_017269385.1:0-244 GCF_001594065.2 Cyphomyrmex costatus | reverse complement strand
GAACTATTTCCCCTACTGTGAGGCAATGAGATACTTTAAAATGAAGTATAAGTGCTTTTATAGTTTCAAATTGTTTTGGACATAAGAAACATATGATTGGGTTAGCCATTATTTATAATCTATTTAAATAAAATTATAATAAAATGACAATTAGGAAACGAATTGACAAAATGTACGGATCTATAAATTACTTTGCGAACAAAACTGTAAGAATATATATTATATAATACAAAAATATTATATA
>NW_017269384.1:0-244 GCF_001594065.2 Cyphomyrmex costatus | reverse complement strand
ATACAATATGAAAGGTAAGTTATCAGTTATTGTATGCGCTTATTAAATATTTTAAATTCTTTATTTAAAAAAATTTAAAATATTTAATTGGAGTCCATACTCCATATTTTAAATTTTTTAAATCATACTATACATGTTTTTGATTATATATATAATCAAAAATATGCTGCATTGTATGATTTAAAGAATTTAAAATATTTAATAAGCGCATACAATAACTGATAACTTACCTTTCATATTGTAT
>NW_017269383.1:0-244 GCF_001594065.2 Cyphomyrmex costatus | reverse complement strand
GGTTCAAATGCAAAAAATTAAGGCGGAAGAAAAGGGGGCGCCTAAATAAATTTGCGGGGGGGCGCACATAGGCTTAGTTACGCCACTGTCTATAAATTGTTAACCAAATCGAAATTTAGAGAATAGTCGATTCTCATTTAGCATTACACTTTTATGTAACAAATTTACGTTTGAATAACGTAACTGACATAAACAGATCATCATCATATCTTAAAATTGGCGTGTCACGCTTTTTTGAAGCCTC
>NW_017269382.1:0-244 GCF_001594065.2 Cyphomyrmex costatus | reverse complement strand
GAGGCACCTCGGTCCTGACGTGCGGACCCGCTTCCCCCAGCACCTCACGAGACCAGGCGAGCTCTTCAGCAAGACTCATCGTACTTACCTCCAGGGTTCACCACAGCACGATCGAGTGTTCCGCATGCTTCAGCGAAAGTCAAAAACAGCACCATTTCTCGCCCGCTGCCATGATTGCGGTCCCGCCTGACGATGGTTGTCCGGCCCCCGTGACAGGTACAGCGCTGAGAACTTGTCGCTGAGT
>NW_017269381.1:0-244 GCF_001594065.2 Cyphomyrmex costatus | reverse complement strand
CGAGCGCGTCTTCGAATAAATATATCAAACAAAAGTAAAGGCATCGTATATTAGTCAACGCAATAAATTACTTTTTTTATAAAATAATATGGAGAAACCTGTTAAGAAAAGCATACACGCAACGGAAAAGAGTGAGAGAGAGAGCGCGTCGAGTGAGTCATCCGAGGCGCGACAGACAAATCGAGGTCGCGGCGAAAATACGACGAAAAAAAAAAAGATTACGCCGCGCAACGGGAAAGAGGGA
>NW_017269380.1:0-244 GCF_001594065.2 Cyphomyrmex costatus | reverse complement strand
TACATTGCAGAAATAAGTTGTCTTGTAAATAAACAAAATATCGGTGAATCGCAATGAAACTTGGCATGAATCATTTTGAATACTTAAAGTACCTATACAAAAACATTACTTTTTTGCAGGGTTTGGTAGTGGCAAGTTAAAAAGATAAAAGTTAAGTTAAAAAGTTGAAAAGTTAAATAATTTTAACTTAACTTATGTTAGTTATATTTTAGACTCTTAACTTTTTAACTTTATTTAGTTACAT
>NW_017269379.1:0-244 GCF_001594065.2 Cyphomyrmex costatus | reverse complement strand
AATAAAATTTTATATCTTATATAATAAATAGCATATATTTAAAATAAGTAGTACAGTTTTTTTAATTAATTTTAAAACAGTTTAATTTTTTTAAACAATTTTTTATTTATTATATATTGTATTCCTTTTCAATCAAATATTCCAAAAAGTACTAATAAATATCAAACTGGAAATATAATACAATGTAATGTAACACGTACTTAGAACATTTACTTGTAGTTTTAAGACTTAAAATTACAAGTTA
>NW_017269378.1:0-244 GCF_001594065.2 Cyphomyrmex costatus | reverse complement strand
TCAAAACGAGAGATGCTACCGCATTTACCCACAAAGCATGTAATATCGCAGTAATATTGCAGTGAATTTACAATATTGCAGTAATATTACAATTTGCAATGCAATATTTCGTAAATACTATTGAGATATTATATTTCGATGTTTCACAATGTAATATTTCAATAATTTTGTTGAGATGTTACAATGGGTGCATCCAGAAGCACGACCGCTCATTGAGCGCTCAGTGAGCTCTTGTACCTGTTTG
>NW_017269377.1:0-244 GCF_001594065.2 Cyphomyrmex costatus | reverse complement strand
TAATTCGAATAATAATTGGATGGATTGCAATCTTGTTTATTAATTTGACAACGGAAATTTTTCTTGACTTTGTTATTTTCAATATATTGTCCATTTTGCGAACATTATTAAAAATATTTTGGGCAATTTTGCCAACTAATACACATAGTGTTATTACTTTAAGTACTCTGATCTGTGGAAATGTTCTTGGGTTAGTATATATGTCAACAGTTTGTTTGTCTTTGATTATTTATTGACGAAATTA
>NW_017269376.1:0-244 GCF_001594065.2 Cyphomyrmex costatus | reverse complement strand
TATATAGGTATGTCTTCCTCTATTGCATAGGGTGTGACAAGGACGAGTAGATAAACAAGTTTGTCAACATTACTTTTCATTTTTTTTTTCAACGCACAATTTCAGCTTCTCCATGGGTTTTCAGATCAGAAACTGAAAAGTCACTATAAGTATTGAGCACACCATGTATACTTCCACCATGGTCAGAGAGAAACCTGAGAGAGGACATGACGGCCTAAAACCTGTAACCGCAAAATGCTGCCGC
>NW_017269373.1:0-244 GCF_001594065.2 Cyphomyrmex costatus | reverse complement strand
CAATACTGTATGTAGAAGTACTACTAAGCGAATGCATTTTGAATTTGCCGCTTAATGTGACGTGCACTGAGTGACATTTCTGATTGGTTGTCTGGAACTATCATGCGCGTAAGCATACCCTTGTTTTTATACCATGCGATGCGGAACCGCAAACCCCGTAGCAACCGCTAATATATCAAACATCGGTTTTCACATGATACGTGTTCAACGAGTTTTAATCAGAAACGCATTTTAATGGGATTCT
>NW_017269372.1:0-244 GCF_001594065.2 Cyphomyrmex costatus | reverse complement strand
AATGCTAACGGCTCCCAGCCGTCTCCGTTCCGCTGTTGTAACGCTGCTCCAACGCTACGATCATACGCGTCTGTAAACAAGGCTAGCTCCTCGCCGGTCTTCGGGTGCGCCAACAAGGCCACCTGCATCAGGCTCTCCTTTGACGCCTCGAACGCCTGTTCCGCCTGCAGCGTCCAACTTTCCGGTGCCTTGCCCTTCGCGCTACCCTGAAGGAGATCGTTTAGCGGTGCCAACGTCTCCGCGG
>NW_017269371.1:0-244 GCF_001594065.2 Cyphomyrmex costatus | reverse complement strand
TGAGATGTCCTCACGTCATATCTTACAACTTCGGCCATTCTGACCATCGCATTCGTCTCGAATATGTTGAACAAAAATCGATGCTTGAAAAATTTGTACGCTTAGATTTTAACAAAGTATAAAATTAAAATGTTTTAAGAAACGTAAACTAGAGAGATTTGTAATAATAACTATAATGTTACCTCGCAAATTAAAAAACCCAACAAATTTAAACCTTTGAAAATTAACCGCAAAAATTTGATCC
>NW_017269370.1:0-244 GCF_001594065.2 Cyphomyrmex costatus | reverse complement strand
CGGTCATTAACTTGATCATCTTCAATATTACATTATAGTTATAAATAAAATTCCTGAATTTATATATGTGGGGCAAAGTTTTTAAAAAAATTTTTCTCTATTTAGTTTTTCGCTTACAATGTTAACTACGCAATCTTGTTCTTATATTGGGTCCTTCTTCATGGCCATAAACTGCTGCTAGTATATGCTAACTTGTGTCATCGTGATCGCGTATCGTTTCAGTTACGCCTTTTTTTTGTTTTGT
>NW_017269369.1:0-244 GCF_001594065.2 Cyphomyrmex costatus | reverse complement strand
TAAAGGTAAAGTAAATCCAAGAACTTTATTTGATCTGGAATTATACTCGATCTTTCCCGTAATACGTGTAGCATCTTCGGCTATCCAAATAACTTTTGGAATATTTCTCTCGTTTAAATATTGTGTTAAACCAATAAAATCAGTTTCACCTTCTTCAGTATGTTTACGATTAATAAATGAATGTCTATTTATTAGTGTGCTTATTGAAGGTAATACGTTTGGTAAATTCGCATTTAGTGTTTCA
>NW_017269368.1:0-244 GCF_001594065.2 Cyphomyrmex costatus | reverse complement strand
TGCAGCCACAATAGAAGGAATAAGGAGTTTGACCTATCAAAAATTGGATACACTAGATTCTAGGATATATAGTTTTTGATGTTGAAATTTCTTATTCCTTCTATTATGGCTGCACTTTAAGAATAATTGTGGAATACATAGTTGAGTCTAAATAAAAAGCACAATTGACACTCAGATTTTTATTCTGGGGGTCGATTGTATATCTTGAAATGAGGTAAAAATTACAAAAGTGAGCAAATTTTTA
>NW_017269367.1:0-244 GCF_001594065.2 Cyphomyrmex costatus | reverse complement strand
ACAGTGGACAAACGAATGCAATAATGATTTTACCAAAATTCGCATTTAGGGGTGTCGACTTCTCAGAGCAGCTCTGTAAAGTTATATATATATACGTTTTTTTGGAGGGTGGACAAATGAAAATAACGAGTGGACGAACGTAGACAAACAGTGGACAAACGAATGCAATAATGATTTTGTCAAAATTCGCATTTAGGGGTGCCAACTCACAGAGCTACTCTGTGAAGTCGGCATCCCTAAATGC
>NW_017269366.1:0-244 GCF_001594065.2 Cyphomyrmex costatus | reverse complement strand
ATATTTTATGTATATCCTGGATCAATAACGGATATCCATAGAATATCGTGTGCTATATGGGATATTAACATATATTAACATATAAATGTTAAAAGTTAATAAGTAACAATATAAAGTATATCTATTTTTCTCTTTTTCTCTCTCTCTCTTTCTCACAATCCTATATCAAAATTTACATTTGTAAAGAGGTGTAAAAAATATTTATTATTTGTAAAAATTATTTCTTTTACTTAATATTAAACAA
>NW_017269365.1:0-244 GCF_001594065.2 Cyphomyrmex costatus | reverse complement strand
AAATGGCTCTCTGATCACGTGATTTAGACAGCCAATCAAGCCATACTCTTCAATAACGCATCTCTGTTTTCTAGGTCTCTAGGTTAACGAGTTCTAGATATGAGAGAAGCCCAACCGTCTTAAGTCAATATCGCAAAATTACTAAGAAAAGTAATAAAAATGGCGTCTTTTGCAGACGAAAATGAAATCCACCAATCGTTTATTAGTCAGCCATTTTTAATACCACTGAATGAATGTCATGATT
>NW_017269364.1:0-244 GCF_001594065.2 Cyphomyrmex costatus | reverse complement strand
AACATTTATAAGGGGCTGCACAGAATAAAAGGAACAGAGAACAAAGAATACGAATTTCAACCTACTAGAAATCATGTACTATGGAATACAGTTTTTGATAGGTTGAAATTCTTATTCTCTGTTCTCTGTTCCTTTTATTCTGCGCAGCCCTAAGAAAGACTGATAACAGTGAGACTGCTAATAAAGTTTATTATTGCATACATAATATTATTCATGTTCCTTTTTTTTAACCTATGAATTCAAT
>NW_017269363.1:0-244 GCF_001594065.2 Cyphomyrmex costatus | reverse complement strand
GGGGGGGGGGGGAAGAGTGGAGGGAGGAGTGGGGAGGGGGTAGGGATACTTCTTTGGCCTGTCGAGAGGGCGGTCTTCCATATTTTACTTACATTATAGCACATTATATAAACAATGTTTATAGGAAGCACATTAGCTGAATAATTTAAAGTAGAAGATGATGAAGCTTTTGATTTATTTAAAGATTTCCTGCACTTGCAACAAATTTTTGCATCGATAGATAAATAAGGAAACTCTTTACGAA
>NW_017269362.1:0-244 GCF_001594065.2 Cyphomyrmex costatus | reverse complement strand
CATAAATTTATTATTAATACACGTGTATTTCATAAAATACACGTATTAATAATAAATAATCGTATTATATGGCTTTTCATTACTCGACTCACTCCATTCTATTCGAATATAATCGTTCCATGTAATCATCCCGCTCTGCTTTTGATACAGATATATTATTTCAGTCTCTTCTGTATCTTGAAATGAGATGAAAGTTACAAACGAAAGTAAATTTACTAAAATATCTCTAATTTTATTGTTAATA
>NW_017269361.1:0-243 GCF_001594065.2 Cyphomyrmex costatus | reverse complement strand
TTAAAAATTCTAATTTCTCCAATCAATATTTTAATTTCAAAGAGACCTCTTTAGATAACATATTTTCTAATATAACAGATGGAAATTCATTTAAAAGTAACATTTTTTTTAAACAAAATCCCAATGCTTTACAACTGATGTTATATCAAGATGCATACGAAATTTGTAATCCTTTAGGTGCGTCCAGGATAAAACATAAAATTGTTGGGATTTACTTTACAGTTGCAAATATTCCTGCTTGGC
>NW_017269360.1:0-243 GCF_001594065.2 Cyphomyrmex costatus | reverse complement strand
AAGAAGTTTTTAATTTAGTAAAACATTTGAAGAAGAAGAATATAAAAGAAAGTATTTTAATATTAATTGTTACTATATCACCTGATTTGATACCGCTGGACTTTTTCCTTTGGAGTTATCTAAAGAAAATTATTTATGAAACGGAGCGTGCTTCACCGGAAGAAGTTATTGGAAGAATGCAAGTAGCCGTTCAAACCATCGATGAACCAATGGTTCGACGCGTACGTCAAAATTTAATTCTTC
>NW_017269359.1:0-243 GCF_001594065.2 Cyphomyrmex costatus | reverse complement strand
ATCAGTAATAAGTATTTTCTACGAGTATCGGAGGACGACTGATGAATTTAAGGCAGAAAAAAATATCGTACGACAATTTCATCCTATAACCGAATTTTTTTCTGAAAATTTTAGCCATATGCTTTTTTTCATTTTCGAAATATTTTGAAATATTTGAAGGTTATAAATGCTTTTTGGAACTTCTTTATTTTGATCAACATAATATATTTATATATGTTCATGCATATATTATTTATCGTCGTC
>NW_017269358.1:0-243 GCF_001594065.2 Cyphomyrmex costatus | reverse complement strand
TTGGTGTGTGCGATGTCGCTCAAGATGCGCAGAGCTGGCGTCTCACTGTTCGCGCATAAAGAAGATATGGCGTCAGGTCGGTTACGAGTGGCAAGCGTCGTACGAGAGCGTTGTTTTTCCGTTTACGTTTTTGCGAGATTATCGTGCGTGTTGCACTTTTAGTATACCAGTTCCGATTCTTTTTGAAATATACCTACATTCTGACATTTAAGTTATTGTCCTTAAACGCCCCAACTGCTGGTA
>NW_017269357.1:0-243 GCF_001594065.2 Cyphomyrmex costatus | reverse complement strand
CTTGTAGCATGATTTTAGATAATCGATCTGCAGTTGTAGTAATAAAATTTGTGTCTTTTACAATTACATTTTCTTTCTTTGCTTGTGTTTTATGCTTCTTGGGTTTAAGCTTCTCCTTAAATGGCTAAAATAAAAGTATTATCAACTGCATCTATATAAT
Source organism: Cyphomyrmex costatus (assembly GCF_001594065.2). NCBI lineage: Eukaryota > Metazoa > Arthropoda > Insecta > Hymenoptera > Formicidae > Cyphomyrmex > Cyphomyrmex costatus. The sequence goes on along the minus strand of NW_017269357.1, from coordinate 83 downwards.
TATACAGCAAAATTCTTGTATATAAAATTATGCCAATAAAATATTAATATAAAAAGTTTTAATATATGGATATCTAGATATAC
>NW_017269356.1:0-243 GCF_001594065.2 Cyphomyrmex costatus | reverse complement strand
ATCAAAATTACCACCGTTTCCAACATTGTCAATTGCAAATAATCAAGAGAATGAACTCTCAAAGCGGTTTAATGCATTTGACGATACTTCTCTAGCTTCGAAACATGATCAATTAAGAACGATTGAATCAAAAATGGCAGATACTTCAGACCTATTGACAAATAATACCCGTTCGCGATGTACAGAACAAAAAACAAAGTCATTGCACTTTTCCAAACATAAGCAGCCTCTAACTACCTCTAT
>NW_017269355.1:0-243 GCF_001594065.2 Cyphomyrmex costatus | reverse complement strand
AGAGCTGCAAGAGATATGTAAAATAACACATGATTAATCAAAGAAAAGTGGCACAATTTTATTTGTGAAAAATGTTCTTAGTAACGATATTGTATCGATTTTGATACTGGATAAATTCGCATCCCGAATTTACGCAAGTTTCGAAAATACCCCGTAAATATTTTGAAAAAATTCTGCGTTTGTTGCACGTGTCATGGAGACGACTGCAAGAGACGTAAAATAACACTCGAGTAATCAGAGAAA
>NW_017269354.1:0-243 GCF_001594065.2 Cyphomyrmex costatus | reverse complement strand
TAGGGAATATGACGTCAGAGGGCGAGGGGTATGACGTCGAGGGGTATGACATCACGGGAGGGGAAGGATGACGCAGTAGGGGATGACGGGCAAGAAAATGACGTCACAGGGTGCTGACGCATGGAAGAATTGCGGTGGTCGCCGCGGAGTCAATGACCGCCAGGGTCCTCCGGTAAGCTAACACGCGCGGTCCTCCTCCGTCGCGCGGTCCGTCGGGCGCGGTCCCTCCGGGCGCGGTCCGGC
>NW_017269352.1:0-243 GCF_001594065.2 Cyphomyrmex costatus | reverse complement strand
ATTATTACAGTCCTGGCGGCATAGTTATTGTCGTCCCACTCATTCCACAATGCAAGTTTAACCTCATCGCGATTCTCAGGCTTCTCTGGCGGCTCTACGCCCATCACCTTTTTCCAAAGTTTTTTTGCTCTTAATATTCCTTCGATCTTTTCACTCCATAAAAAATAATTCGTATCATCTAACGGTTCCACGCTTGCAAGATTCCAATTGTCTGCCATTTTTTACTTTCACATAAGTATATCG
>NW_017269351.1:0-243 GCF_001594065.2 Cyphomyrmex costatus | reverse complement strand
CTGACTATGAATACCATAATTTATTATTCTATTGGTATTGGAAAGTGTATTAATGGAAAAAAAGAATTAGATCTGCTGACCATATCCGTTTGGTCAGATTTGCAAATTGTATCTATCTGGCCAGATCTGGAGATATAACCAGATCTGATTTCGGTAAAAAATTTTTGTATATAAATCATGTATAGTTGACTAATTAATATAGTACAATACAATTAACGTTTTGACGATTTCTTTATTCAGTAA
>NW_017269350.1:0-243 GCF_001594065.2 Cyphomyrmex costatus | reverse complement strand
TTATGTTATCAAGTGAATTGGAAATCAAGAGAGTCTTGATAGAGTCGCCTGGGCGATCTGAGACGGCTGCAACTTCGTTAGTGGCATTAACATGGTTAATATTTTTAAGACCCAACGATTGGTCAGCATTTATCGCTAATTTTTGCGAGTTAGAGGCATTTGGGAGGACCAGTGATGAGGTGTGGAGCGGAGAAAAAGAAATAGATGATCCCTTTTGAACCTCAGGAAGGATTTCCACCGATA
>NW_017269349.1:0-243 GCF_001594065.2 Cyphomyrmex costatus | reverse complement strand
CATGCTGCATTTTCTCGGCTTTCCGATGAATCATTTTGTATTTATAATTCTGTAATTTAAGTAGCCAACGTGCAATTCTAGGATTAATATTCGCTTTGACCGACGCTAAAGCTAACGCATTACAATCAGTGATAATAGTAAATTCCAAGCCATACAAATAAAGATGAAAACGCTCTACCGCTCTTATTATTGCAAGCATCTCCAATTCGAATGAATGGTATTTTTTTTCTGCATCGTTAGTGG
>NW_017269348.1:0-243 GCF_001594065.2 Cyphomyrmex costatus | reverse complement strand
CACGTCAAGTATATTTGCTTTGCTACGGACCCATTCTTCATGTACTATTAAATGTGACTGCACGTACTTTTAGATGCATTAAACGTTTATTGTATGTAATTGTTGGGTAACTGCGCTGATAATACATCTGTTTAAAAAAACATTTTTTTAATATTTTTATAGAATTTTGAAAGTTTTTCCATATAATGATATACTTAGCAATGTATAGACCTCATGCTTATTTTTGGATAATGTAAACCGCTT
>NW_017269347.1:0-243 GCF_001594065.2 Cyphomyrmex costatus | reverse complement strand
ATATATTATATTGCATTATTGCGTTCGTTAATATATTGGAATTATCTAGTTTATAATATACTATAATATAATATACAATACGGTTTTGTTTAAAATAAAATAAATATTTTCTCCGTTCTTACTATACTCGAACGTCTTTTTAATACCAAAAAAATTTTCGATTTTCTCAATCCGTCATATTCCTTAATAAAGGAATAAACGTTTATATAAAAAAGGTGAAAATATTCGGAAAAACGTTTCTAA
>NW_017269346.1:0-243 GCF_001594065.2 Cyphomyrmex costatus | reverse complement strand
TTCATTTCCTCTTGAATAACTCCATTTCGTACAAGGAAGTATAATCAACTCCAAATTATCTTGCAAGTATTCAAAACTATTGGGTCCATTTTTGTCAACTTCCATTATCGTTTTTTATCAAAAGCTAAAAACAGTAACAAAATATATTATTTTTCTATGAATATTGGGTCCAATATTATTAATTTCCATTATTTAATTATTTTTATATTTTTTTCATTATTTTCGCGATGACAGATATCCTAA
>NW_017269345.1:0-243 GCF_001594065.2 Cyphomyrmex costatus | reverse complement strand
CATGCTGCATTTTCTCGGCTTTCCGATGAATCATTTTGTATTTATAATTCTGTAATTTAAGTAACCAACGTGCAATTCTAGGATTAATATTCGCTTTGACCGACGCTAAAGCTAACGCATTACAGTCAGTGATAATAGTAAATTCCAAGCCATACAAATAAAGATGAAAACGCTCTACCACTCTTATTATTACAAGCATCTCCAATTCGAATGAATGGTATTTTTTTTCTGCATCGTTAGTGG
>NW_017269344.1:0-243 GCF_001594065.2 Cyphomyrmex costatus | reverse complement strand
GATTTTATTTTACCATACCTTATTGTATATACTTTGACAAAAATAATTCACTGTAAGAAATAGAATACTTTGCTGAATAAAAACATAAATTTTCAGCAATATTATGGCAACATTAGCCAGTGTCCATAGTCGGTTTTTGTTCTTCGCAATAAGTATTATATATATATCTATAAGTGTGTTGATTACTATGAAAAAGTACCACAGCATTATAATTAACATTTGTATAATGAACACTTTGTTGAG
>NW_017269343.1:0-243 GCF_001594065.2 Cyphomyrmex costatus | reverse complement strand
CAAAGTCGCGTAAGATTCGACGTTTAGCGCTACCAGTGGATGATACTGACGCAGCAAACAATCAATACGTGCAGCAGAGTGTTCAAGATTTGAAAGATCGTCTTGATGAAATTGAAAGAAAGAACATCATTCCAGAATAACGTGCAAATTATATTAAATGATTTTGAAAAAAAGATTCGGGAAGCGAAGAATGTCTGAGAAACGATCGCTGGTTGAGGAATTACACGCTCCGGCGAGAAGAAA
>NW_017269342.1:0-243 GCF_001594065.2 Cyphomyrmex costatus | reverse complement strand
AATTTAACCTCGAAAAGTAAATACTGTAATGTCACCTTGTTTTCGTTTAGTGAAGATGCAGCTTTTCATTTATTATTATATGTTTTATAATGATTTCATTAAAATAGTTTTAATACTTTATCTAAATTATGCAAATAATTGTACCTTTGGGTGGGTCTCGATGAAACACCCCAAATTTTTGACACTTTACTAAAGAATTACCTTAAGTACATTAATTTTATTAATTTCTCTAAAATAATGCAT
>NW_017269341.1:0-243 GCF_001594065.2 Cyphomyrmex costatus | reverse complement strand
TCGACGGATCGTGCTCATCATTTCTTTCGACTTGCGGCGCGCAAGCGAATAACGTCGCAATACGTATATATATATATATATATTTGAAATATATATTGTAAATAAAATGATTATTAATTGTCGGCGCCAAGTTAATTATCATTTGTATAAATGATTTGATATCAATTAAATTCTACCATCTTTTCTTTAATTATCCTTATTATTTTTAATTCTAATGGCATGTATTATCTGTATAAAAGATAT
>NW_017269340.1:0-243 GCF_001594065.2 Cyphomyrmex costatus | reverse complement strand
AAAATTTTTCGTCCGGACAAGGGTGTCCACAGGTAATGTGACGTCACACACTTGGACGTTTTCTGAACGAACAGGACGAATCTAGACGAATCTATAGCAGTGTTACTAGTGGGGCCGCGTTTTTTCTCTCTCTCTCTCTTTCTCTCTCGCTCCCATGGATGCATTTAGAATGAACCAATAAACGCCTGGACGACAACTTTTTACCTAAAAGCGTTCGATTTGACCGGATGTTTCGTCCAGACG
>NW_017269339.1:0-243 GCF_001594065.2 Cyphomyrmex costatus | reverse complement strand
TAAAAAATATATTTTTAGTTAATATAAAATGTTTAAATAAATTTATATTATATTTATTTATGCACGCGCGTAGTGGTACTTACATTGTGGAACAATGCAACTGAATAACGTAAATTTCGTCGCTTTTCTATGTCTTTTAATTCTTTTATTTGTTCTTCTATAATTGTCGTTCTTCAAATACAACTCACTTTCTTTAAAATTTATTCTATAATATTTAACGCTTTCTTTAATTCGCCTTTCATT
>NW_017269338.1:0-243 GCF_001594065.2 Cyphomyrmex costatus | reverse complement strand
TGGCTCGGGATAAGAGACTTGTAGCGTCTCAGAGGTTTTGAACATGGCCGGAGACGCTACCGCGTCTCCTGATCTCATTTTTACGACCGTACAATTATTAAACAATAACAAGAAGATTGTGCTTCCTTCTTTCTTGTTATTGTTTAACAATTGTACGGTCGTAAAAATGAAATTCAATTGTTTGTTAAAATATACGTCGCCTGAAAATGACGTTATTATTACTACTCTAGACAGATATTGCGA
>NW_017269337.1:0-243 GCF_001594065.2 Cyphomyrmex costatus | reverse complement strand
GTCATCCATGACCGCACATGCTGAGTCGCGTCGGCAAACTGTTGGTGGCATCGCGGCCCCGGACATCTGGTACACCGCGTGCACCCGCAATCGGTGACTGCGGTGCAGTTGCACCAAATTCAGTTGTCAGTCCCGGGCCACGGCGTCACCGACTGCACGACTCCTCGCGACATATGCACAGCACTGTCTCCACTGAGCCGCCGTGGCGCATGATGGCATGATGAAGGAGCCGGTGTGACCAAC
>NW_017269336.1:0-243 GCF_001594065.2 Cyphomyrmex costatus | reverse complement strand
CGGTAATTTACATACTTTGACAATTGGGCGCTTTATGATGCCATTCGCAACGCGCACCGAGACAACACGAACTAATCCGTCTCTACCTGGATGTATTTCTACGACTCGCCCTAACTTCCATTTTAAGGGTGGAAGATTCTCATCACGGATTACAACGAGATCATCAACGCTCAAATTGGGTTGAGCAGACTTCCACTTCGTGCGTCCTTGTAGATGGGAGAGATATTCTGCCGCCCACCGTTT
>NW_017269335.1:0-243 GCF_001594065.2 Cyphomyrmex costatus | reverse complement strand
ATTTCATTCTAGTATAAATAAGGACCACCCTAGTAGACACCCATTTCCTCGATGGCGAACACCTAGACATCCATTTCCTCCACGGCGAACACCTAGACACTCACTTCCTCGAAGGTGAACGCCTAGACACTCACTTCCTCGAAGACGAACACGTAGACACCCACTTCCTCGAAGGCGAAGACCTAGACACTTACTTCCTCGAAATCAAACACGTAGACACTTATATTTCCTCGACGACGAACA
>NW_017269334.1:0-243 GCF_001594065.2 Cyphomyrmex costatus | reverse complement strand
TTTTCTAATGAAAATGTAGATGAGTCGGAAGAAGATGAAGAAGCCATTGACTGTGAACAACTGGCTGAAACTGTAGTAGAAAATCTGCGTTTCGAAGAACAAAATGTTATATCTGTGAAATGTGCGGCACATTTGCTGCAACTCGCTATAAAAGATTTTTTTCGAACAACTAATACCGACGTTATAGATCGTGCACGACAAGTAGTAAAAACTTTAAGAAGTCCAACATTGAGGTAAAATTAT
>NW_017269333.1:0-243 GCF_001594065.2 Cyphomyrmex costatus | reverse complement strand
GCGGTTTCGGCGAGCCAATCAACGCTGGACAGCCTGCAAGCCGCCATCGACGACTTATGCGCAGCTGGCCGAGTCACCGGCGAAGTTCACACCGAGGCCGCAGACACCGAACTCGCCGCCGAAGTGGCCCTAGCCACACCTACTGATTAAGTGCGAGGAGCTCGCGACGAGCCTCGAGATCAAGGGCTACTGACCGCTTAGCTCTCAAATTTGATGATGCCTGGGTTCAGCCGGTCGATGAGG
>NW_017269332.1:0-243 GCF_001594065.2 Cyphomyrmex costatus | reverse complement strand
TATTATTATATAGATTCTGATTCGTTTTACTGATTCCATTTATCTCATCTCACTGCCGATCGGGAACTGTGCGTGTATCGCAATAAGGAGATAGTTACACGCAGTGAAAATTGTCACAGCGGTGTGTCTATTTCTCATTCTATGACAGGACTTCCTTTCTCTACATCTTGCACCATCTTGCACAGAGATGATATTATATTTAGCTTTCAACGTTTACAACAGATTTAAATCTAACGCACAATT
>NW_017269331.1:0-243 GCF_001594065.2 Cyphomyrmex costatus | reverse complement strand
AACATATATTATTCTATTAAAAATTATCCAGAGAAAATTAAAACAAAAATTTTTTTTAATATTTAAACACTCACCCTTGTTGGTGGACAAAAACATAATTACACAATTTAAATTCATAATTCCATAATAATAAATAATTTTTGTTTTAATTTTCTCTGGATAATTCTTAATACTGTTTTTACATATTACTGTTTTTAAAAAAATTTTGCTACACATCTTCACACGATGCTTTTACCTCTGGTT
>NW_017269330.1:0-243 GCF_001594065.2 Cyphomyrmex costatus | reverse complement strand
AACTTTGCTATGACATGTGAGAACATTGCGCGATAGCGGCGAAGTCAGCGGTGTACCGGCGCGTGGCGGAGCGCTTACGCACACTACTAGACGCGCGGCTCACCGACGCGACGTGCGTCCGTTTAAAACACGGCGTTGGTAGGATTATCTTTACTCGATAATATCTGCTTCGGTAAGCATGGTGGAAAAAAATTTCCTAATAGTAATCGACTTAATTTTTTATCAGGCATAACGCTATATAAA
>NW_017269329.1:0-243 GCF_001594065.2 Cyphomyrmex costatus | reverse complement strand
GTACACCCTGTCTCCCTTCTTGCGCAACACCTTTTCAACCAGATACACGTCGGGATCAGCGACTCGTGCTCGTAGAATCCTCCGGCGACCGGTTCGCCGCGGTAATCCTCCAAGAGATACGTCAGGGGATTAGTCCTCTGCACTCTGACGATTCGAAACACCTCCGTAGTCCAATTCGGCGTGTATCCCTTCTCGAAGATCGTCTTGTACTTGCTCACGCGTACCGCGTCGCCCACTTTGAAC
>NW_017269328.1:0-243 GCF_001594065.2 Cyphomyrmex costatus | reverse complement strand
GTTAAGCTGGACCCCCCCCTTTTTTTTTTAATTACCGCTAAACGCGGGGAGCACTAAAATCGGTAATAGAGTACTAAATTAGCACCTAAAAAGCACAAAATTTTTGACCTATTGCGAACTTTATTTTCGATGGTGGTGGGTGCAGCTTAACAGACGTGTCTGAATAATTATAAAGCGGTCAGTATCATGCAGGAAGTTATTTCATTCTTTTTAAATATTTAGTTCGTGTTAAAAAGAGTTGAG
>NW_017269327.1:0-243 GCF_001594065.2 Cyphomyrmex costatus | reverse complement strand
ATCTGCTTGTTTATTTTTTCTTTAGGTGAAAGGATGACGATTAAGAACCGGTGAATTAACCCGCCATTTGAAGTGGTTATCCTAGTTCGTGGACGAGATGATGCTGGCGAAATGAGCTTTGGTTATTGCTGACGCGATATATTCTGGGTTCCTACCTAACTATATATAGACGAGACCACCTTGAGGAAGTTTAAAAGATTCAAGAGCTCTCCCCCCTCTCTCTCTCTTACTCTTCTTCTCCCT
>NW_017269326.1:0-243 GCF_001594065.2 Cyphomyrmex costatus | reverse complement strand
AAATATTTCAGACAAAAATTGCTTTGTTTCTAAAAAAGAAAAGAAGATGGTGATCTTGGTTGATCTTAAGAAGATGTCCTTTAGGTCACATTAAGGGGGGGTTACCTACAATTTTTTAAATTAAAACCCGCACTTTTTATTTTATATTTATACAGCTGACTTCAAAATCTTTTCAAAACGTTATAATAAAGTATTTTTTTCATTAAGTACTTTACAAGTTGTGGTGCTTAAAAATTAACAAGT
>NW_017269325.1:0-243 GCF_001594065.2 Cyphomyrmex costatus | reverse complement strand
ATTACAGACGCGTGGTGATCAACGCTCGTCACGAGTTGATTCTGATACAAGCGCGCAACGACGAGAATTGCCTGGTGGGAAATTCGGCGGTGGTGCCGAAATTCGAAATGTTCAAGATACAATGGCGAATACCGCACGTGGTGCCGAGCGACGTGAACAAGCTGTCGATGCTGCGAGCCTTGGAGAGCGGACGATACCTGAGCATGGCTTTTCGCTCGTGGGATCTGTACGAGTACCCGCTGT
>NW_017269324.1:0-243 GCF_001594065.2 Cyphomyrmex costatus | reverse complement strand
CCTTGTAATGGAACTTGTCAAAATACGTGATGTGAACACTGTGAAATTAACTTTATGTGATAAGTGCATGTATATGAAACCGTCGACTGTACTCTTCATGCTCGAACTCGAATAATGCGTTGATCATACATATTTTAATTTGTGCCAATATACGAACAGTGTAAGTGATAAATTTAAATGTTCGTGACTTATTTACGTCAAAATTGTATTGTGAATAAATTTGAAGCTGTAAACGCTTTGCGT
>NW_017269323.1:0-243 GCF_001594065.2 Cyphomyrmex costatus | reverse complement strand
GCCGAAGATGGTGGTGCTGCGAGTGAAAGGTGAGAGGGAATGTTAAAAAGTTGTAATAACGAAGAAGAGTGAATTACGACGAAAGAGAGCGATGGCGGTGGTGGGTGACGGGGAGAGGTGAAGGGGCGAGTGGAGGAGGACCGGTGGGCCAAAGATGTGGTGGTGCGAATGAAATGTGAAAGAGGATGTTAAAAAGTTGTAATAACGAAAAAGTGTAAAATACGGCGAAAGAAAGGGCTGGCG
>NW_017269322.1:0-243 GCF_001594065.2 Cyphomyrmex costatus | reverse complement strand
GCCTTCGTAAAGGAAGGACGTGCGGTACGCGGCTCTGAGTGTATTAATAACGCGTAATAAGTACAATTATTCGTGATAGACGATAAATAGAGAATATAATCAGCTCCGCGGACACGCGATAAATATATTTTTTCTATAAATTATCCGAGTGTGTGTGTGATATAATAAATATTATATATCTTATCATAAAAGACTTGTTGGTAATACTTACCTTCCCGATACTTACCTGGAGACGTCTGAGGA
>NW_017269321.1:0-243 GCF_001594065.2 Cyphomyrmex costatus | reverse complement strand
ATAGTGATGTTTATTTTTTCCTGAATTGTGTGCTGTTTTTTGTCTCTCGCGAGCTTCACTTCTTTAGACGTTCGTTTGCCTTCCTTTGAGACAGCTCGCTCTGATTGAATGTAATAGTTAAGTTGAAATAATTCGTAATAAACTTTATTGTAAAACTAAAACCGAGGCTAATTCTTAACAATATCTTACAATACCAACTTACTGACTCTTTAATTGCTTTGACATCATTTTGTTTATTATTAA
>NW_017269320.1:0-243 GCF_001594065.2 Cyphomyrmex costatus | reverse complement strand
CTTATTTAATATATATTAAAAATAAATTAATCTAATCATTTTTTAATTTGGATTAAAATTAAACCCAAATTTAAATTTAAATTTCATTTAAAAATTGATTTAAATTGTAACAAATAAATAGTTATTTACCAACATTATTAAAAATGCAGTAATTTTAATACGGACTTTGTTAGATAATTCAAATCAAAATATATTCCACATATTTATATTTTTCATCTGTGCGATTGATAATTGTGCAGAATG
>NW_017269319.1:0-243 GCF_001594065.2 Cyphomyrmex costatus | reverse complement strand
AGTAAAACGTTATTAATTATGCTTATTTCTATATTGATCGACAAAGACACAATTCCAAATTAAAAATTAAAGCTGTCATAATTAGATTAACTGACGATTTCATATTTCTAGTGTCAGTGACTTGTGTTGTGACATATATATTATGTTATATGTATATTAATAGCTTTTTACGCCTTGTAGCATTAGACTATTTTTATTCAATAATTTTTTGTATTTCGTTTTGAATTTAAATGATTCTTTAAT
>NW_017269317.1:0-243 GCF_001594065.2 Cyphomyrmex costatus | reverse complement strand
AAAAATGTACTCAGAAACATGTACAATGAAGATTTTTCAGCTGTATCTCTGTAACTATTTTTTGTTTAGGAGTAGCCGTATATCACAAAGACAGAACCGTAACATTCGAAAACAAGAGGTTCCTTGAAAAAAATCTATCTCGAGAACTATCGACCGTACGAAGTATGACCATTAGAGAATTTTGTAGAGAATTTTATTATTTTTGTTTTATTATTGATCTACTTTGGCCGTAAAGTTGATAGA
>NW_017269316.1:0-243 GCF_001594065.2 Cyphomyrmex costatus | reverse complement strand
TTAATTTATATTATTCCTCGTTATTTTTTATTCTATTCTTTATGAAGAGATTAATCTCGTCTCCGCACCACCCCGCGCCTCCCCTCTCACGACCGAAGCTTTCCACCTCCCTCTCTCTGTTTCTCCCTCGCGGCACAGATCCGACTCTTTCCGTGAGCTTCTTTCCCCTCACCTACGTACCCGCTCCTTTGACTGGATTCAATTCACTTTTCTCCGAAGAGCAACTCTCGCTGGGCGACTTCT
>NW_017269315.1:0-243 GCF_001594065.2 Cyphomyrmex costatus | reverse complement strand
GCGCGGGGTCCTCCGAACGCGGTAAGCTAACGCGCGCGGTCCTCCCCCACCGCGAGGTCCGTCGGGCACGGTCCCTCAGGGCGCAGTCCGTTGCCGCCATCGCGTGCGCGGGCCGTCGCCGCCGTCGCCGCCGCCGCGCTATACTTACCGTGTATACTTACCATGTATACTCACCGTCTCTTTCATGTCATCTTCTTCTTATGCAGCTTCTATTACCAAAGATAGATATATGCTTTTTAGCAG
>NW_017269314.1:0-243 GCF_001594065.2 Cyphomyrmex costatus | reverse complement strand
GAAGCCATCGAGAGGGATCCCGATTGTGTCCTCAAGGAGGGCGGTACACGCAGGTCGTATCACCTTTTAAACTTTAGTAATTTTGTTAGAATTTGGTGATTGGCGCACCTTAATTGCAGACAACTCGGGGAGAGGAGTAATAAGGGACCGTCTCAGTACGGCCAGAACATTGGCAGCCGTCTCCACCTCTGGGGAGAGCGATAGAAGACCGCCGATCAAGACGGAACGCCCGGCTAGCTCATT
>NW_017269313.1:0-243 GCF_001594065.2 Cyphomyrmex costatus | reverse complement strand
TAGTTTCGTACAATATAGATATGAATCGTCGGCTCATATCTGTCGCTAATATAATGATCTCGCATACTCTCCCCTATTTCATCCTTTCCGATACTCGCGTACCTAATTTCTACAATAATAACCAATATAGTCTTTATGCCTGCGCACTAAGGCGCTCACAATTCATCTAATTCTTACTACTACGCTGAATCTATCTCGCAGCACTTGGCAGAAAACAACTCTACCATCCCGCTTGAAACTTCG
>NW_017269312.1:0-243 GCF_001594065.2 Cyphomyrmex costatus | reverse complement strand
TATGTATTTTAGGAGAGAATTATAAAAACGCAGGAGGATGGGATTTATTTTTAAAATCTTACAGTTTTTCTTTGTTTATAGTTTATTATAATTTATTGTATTCTTACTTCGAAATACGACACTGTTTTAGTGCCACTATACTAGCCTCCTATTTTGTGAAAGTTAAAAGAGGAATTTTAGTTTATTATTTTGTTTGTAGGGTATATATAGAACATTTGAAAAAATAAATTAGTTTTTGTATAA
>NW_017269311.1:0-243 GCF_001594065.2 Cyphomyrmex costatus | reverse complement strand
CGAAACCCGACCGCCGTGCGTGGTGACTTCAAAGCCACTCGGCTGCCCAGTCGACCTTCGGGCGTCGACGCTCAGCACCAAGACCTGGTTGCCGAACCGCTCGGCGATCGCCGAAATTATCGAGCGATCAGCGATTGCTGCGGTATTGATCGCAACTTTGTCCGCACCAGAGCGCAGCAGGATATCGACGTCACTGGCGGTCCGCACTCCTCCACCGACGGTCAACGGAATGAAGACTTGCTC
>NW_017269310.1:0-243 GCF_001594065.2 Cyphomyrmex costatus | reverse complement strand
TTTCTTCGTCTTTGATTTTCGTTCCTGTAGCAGACGAATAAATTTATAAGATAAAGTATATGTACTTTAAAATACACTAAAATATTCTATTAGATAAATACAAGTAAATTACACGCGAGTATCGAATTTTTTTTCTTTATAAAGTTAATTTTATCATATACCTTTGTATATAGAGATCAGAATATCGCGGTGGTCGAGCGAGAGGCTGGTGTCCCCTCTCGCTCGTCGGTGAGGTTAGGTTCC
>NW_017269309.1:0-242 GCF_001594065.2 Cyphomyrmex costatus | reverse complement strand
CGCTGCCTGCTTCAGCGGATATGGCGCTTGCAGAGGTCCTGCGAGCCACGGACCACAACGTCGAGGACACCGACCCAGCGACCGACGCGGACTCGCAGCAGCAACATACCGCCCGGAGCACAGCGGCCATCGAGAATTCCGATGAGATCGATCGTGCGATCAGCGACGAGTTGGAGTTAGACCTGGACCTGCCCCAGGAAGTGTCGGCCCTAGCATCCGCCGGAGAGCGAACCGCAGGGGTT
>NW_017269308.1:0-242 GCF_001594065.2 Cyphomyrmex costatus | reverse complement strand
CGCTCGTTTATTTTCTTCGCTGTATTGTTGTCAGTCGCGTCCGTTAGTTATATATTTCTATATTATTTTCTCGTCTATTATTGTAAATTCTTTATCATATAATTGTCTTAATAAACCATGTTTCTTGTCTAACTCTTATTTTCGCATTAGTATTTTTCTTTTCCGATTTCCGACGCTTTACATAATTTTCCGCCGCACCGTTCCGACGCGAATACTCTTTCCGCCGAACCTTTTTTATACGA
>NW_017269307.1:0-242 GCF_001594065.2 Cyphomyrmex costatus | reverse complement strand
GGGTGTCAGCAAGGCACGGGCATAACACTGCCCTCTCTCTTATAGATTGTCGTCCCGACAATCGGAAGTTTTGAGGCTTGAAATTGACTTTCCTCCGGAGGATCTCCGGACTTCTTGACCAGTTTCCCGCTCCTTAACCATGCTGCTGCAACAGTCTTCTCGGAGCCATGGTCTCTCCAGAGTCAAATATGGATGCCTGAGACCTCCTTCCTTCCGAGCGGGACCCCTCTTCAGTTCCTCCG
>NW_017269306.1:0-242 GCF_001594065.2 Cyphomyrmex costatus | reverse complement strand
TGAATTATTCAACGGAATATATATTTTGATTTATAATTTTTAATATAATTACTATATTTCTGTGTATAGTAATGATAATACATTACAGTTGATTTATTTTTAGTTTAATTGATACTTATTTATTATTTTTAATTGTATAAATAATAATGACGGATGCAACATCTTTTTTAACATAAGTGAAATGTTTAAGATTATCAATACAGGGTTGGCCACCAAAATCCGGACAAATTAAACATTTTCGG
>NW_017269305.1:0-242 GCF_001594065.2 Cyphomyrmex costatus | reverse complement strand
GGTTTTCGGCTTTTAAGTACAATTGAATTTCGCATATCGCATCGGAAGTTATTCTATTAATAGTATGATTTCACTCGCATAGGTAATTTAATCCTATCTTACTACATTCTTGAAGTTCGTACTCTGTGATAGTTGTGTATGTGTGTCGTTCGGTGTCAACGGCTATGTATGGTTCATTTATTTCTACAGATACGAATATGTTGTCGTGGTCATATACCGGTAGTGGTATCGCGTGTAGTATT
>NW_017269304.1:0-242 GCF_001594065.2 Cyphomyrmex costatus | reverse complement strand
CGGTACGAGATCGTCAACGACGCCGGGCCCGCCCTGGAGGGTTCGTTCGATTCCTCCGGTCTCGATGGAATCCGGCGGAGGCTGACAGAGGTGGGCGGCACCCTGGAGGTGCAGCGGAACGAGCGGGAGTTCACCGTGATCGCGACCGTGCTCGTGGGGGCGGCGGCATGATCCGGGTGCTGCTCGCCGACGACGAGGGGATGATCCGCTCCGCACTCGCGGCTCTCCTGCGTCTGGAGGAC
>NW_017269303.1:0-242 GCF_001594065.2 Cyphomyrmex costatus | reverse complement strand
ACAAAAAAAGCTCTAAGGTGAAAACACCTAAAATGTATTTATAGTAAAATTGTTATTACATGTATTTATAGTAAAAAATTATTATATATATCAATCGATGAATTTAAAAGCTCATCCATTGTATAATTATGTCCTATGTATACTATTATAAATCTTATTATTTGAAGAAAGTTTAGAAAGACTTGTTCTATGCTGAAACGAAACGTGTATTTATTTTTTTATCAATACAGCGCTTTGTATAA
>NW_017269302.1:0-242 GCF_001594065.2 Cyphomyrmex costatus | reverse complement strand
AATGCACTTAATAGTAAAGAATAAAAACTTGGCGAGATTAATCTTTCAATATTATATTCAGTAAAATTATCAGAGTTGAATCTTCTCAAATTCCTATATCATAATATCTATTTATATGATATACATATTATTCTTCTATATATATATATATATATGATGTACATTGCAACTCGTTACAGCAAGAAGCTAAAATTATCATTAGTATTATGCATACATTTCCGACTCTATATCACTTTTGCTCT
>NW_017269301.1:0-242 GCF_001594065.2 Cyphomyrmex costatus | reverse complement strand
TCGATGGGGTCGCTGCGCCCGAGCCCGCGGTAGTTGAGTACGGCGACGACCTCGACGTACCCGAGTTCCTTCGATGACGTGATCTGGCGTACGGAGCGCGTAGGACGTGCCAGGATCACAATCATCGATGGCGACATATCCGCACCCGACCTAGGTGCCCTAGCGGTCGTGCTTGACGCTGACAGAGTCGTGACTGTGCGGCAGGTACATGGCAGCGATGTGGTCAAGGTCGATGCGGTGGT
>NW_017269300.1:0-242 GCF_001594065.2 Cyphomyrmex costatus | reverse complement strand
AAAAAAACGAACATTTTACCCTTTTTAATCGTTTCATTTAGTTCAAAATTGCGCCTTGTAGAGTGCGCCAAAGTTGCAAGTCAACGTTACCGCGCCATAATAAGAGGAAACATTTGTTTCGCGCAACCGTGAAAAGTATTTTCTATATCATGTACTACAAATAACGCAAATAAATGTAAACGAACATAATCAAAAGTACGTTTACAAATAAAATAATTAATAACAATAACAATAATAATAAT
>NW_017269299.1:0-242 GCF_001594065.2 Cyphomyrmex costatus | reverse complement strand
AGTACGCCCTTATTGCGTTGCATGCTCGGCAACGATTCGCATGCTTGCTGTAGTCAGTGAAAGATCACGGCTCCAGTTTTTATACAGGGTTTTGCGCCGGGAGTTCACTCTCGGTCCTTATTCGCAGTCCCGATCAGCTGATTTTGCTTTATTTGCTCAGGGCGTTTTATCCTGCCTGCGGCTATTTTTTCATTACGATATGTTTGGCAACTGCCATTATTATACTACCTAACGTATTGATA
>NW_017269298.1:0-242 GCF_001594065.2 Cyphomyrmex costatus | reverse complement strand
ATAAGGAATGGCAATATATCAAATATCGGTAATATCTCATAAACGCTTGAATGAATTAAAAAATTAATTCATATGAGCCTATTGATCATCTTGATTTTTTAAAAAACTAATGTTATACATATATGAAATCACATTAATTTTGTGTAGTTGAAAACTTTTACATCGTAACACTTGTAAAGAAGTAGAATATTTCAAAACGTAGACATGTATTATTCTGCAATTTCGCAAATTTTGTCTGTATA
>NW_017269297.1:0-242 GCF_001594065.2 Cyphomyrmex costatus | reverse complement strand
GATGCAGTTTCCTGACTACTATATATATTATTTATAAATTATAATTCTAAATTAATTGTATGTAATGATTATAGTTACCTAAATTCTGTTAATTTACACCGTTTAGCTGACCGCTTGTTTACAGAGAATTAATTTTTCTTAAAAATTGTGTTTCTTGTTTTGAAGTCAGGAAATATATGTATATAGTCAGGAAACTGGATCCTAAAAGAAAGAACACAAACCAAAAAATTTTCATTTATATT
>NW_017269296.1:0-242 GCF_001594065.2 Cyphomyrmex costatus | reverse complement strand
GACGCCTCGCAAGGAAGCGGAGTTAAGAAAAGAAGCTACTACTTTAGGATCTGGAGACTAACTGAGGAGCTGGCTGAACGAATGTCCGAACAAAGCGGAGAGCGCAAGAGGCTCAGCGGAGGGGATCGCTAGGTGGTAGGAGTCGGCGCGAGTGGGGCCGCTCGAGAAAGGGTAGCAGGCGAAGAGTAGCACAAAGAGGAGAGCGCGATAACTCACGCTTAGGATGCTCAATATATATATGT
>NW_017269295.1:0-242 GCF_001594065.2 Cyphomyrmex costatus | reverse complement strand
AATCTTGAACTTCATTGAACTTAAATTTAGTTTCATCGAATATGACATCCTTTCCAAATAGAATTTTATTATCTTCTGGACACCACAAGCGATATCCATTAGCACAATAGCCAGTCATATAACATTTCTTCGATCTTGATTCAAATTTTCCAGACAGGAGTTCCTTTGGTATACGTAAATGGGCAATACACCCGAAGACTTTGAGTCTTTTTAAAGATGGTTTCTCTTTATTCCATAATGCA
>NW_017269294.1:0-242 GCF_001594065.2 Cyphomyrmex costatus | reverse complement strand
TCTGAAAATGGAATTCAGATTCATAATCAGCGACCCCAAAAACCTCCGAGTAACAAATTTCAGACGTTTTCCGTGTAAAGAAAAATGTATGCTTCAAAGGGTTAATATGAGTGTTATTTTCAATCAATAAAAAATTATAATATAATAATAATACCGTATATAATTGAGATCTAGATTTATAAAAACAGATATTTATGCACAATAAAATAGCACACTTTCAATTACTATATATTATTTGAATG
>NW_017269293.1:0-242 GCF_001594065.2 Cyphomyrmex costatus | reverse complement strand
TCGGCTCCAAACCGCCCAGCGCGGTCGAGCCGTCAGAGTTGCGCTTGAACCAAATGTTCGGCCAGACCAAGAAACGGTGCCACGCGACACCCATGGTGAGGTTCGCTGCGATAACGGCGAGCCAGATCATCGCTGAGGCGATCTTCAGCGCCGCGATGATGTAGATGGTGCTCTCCAACGTGCCAATTGACTCAGGACCGGTCGGGAACAGGTTGGCGAAGTACTGCGAAATGGGAAAGTGG
>NW_017269292.1:0-242 GCF_001594065.2 Cyphomyrmex costatus | reverse complement strand
TTCCTTTTTTTTCCTCTTCCTCTTTTCTTTTTCTCTTCGGTCCTTTCTTTGTTACAATGTATGCAACTTAACCATGTATGATCATCACGTGTATAACGTTAAGAAACAGAAACATAGGAACAATTATTAAATATTTTCATTATCTATTAATGCAATAATCTCTCTCTGTAAATAGTCCAATGTTTTTGGATCCTTAATTTTACGTAATTTACTTTCTACGTAATATCCAGTGTTTTAATCCA
>NW_017269291.1:0-242 GCF_001594065.2 Cyphomyrmex costatus | reverse complement strand
GATTATTGTTTAATATCAATATGTGTATAATTAAATGCGTTTTGGTTAACCCTTCATGCTGACGCTTTAAAAAATTACAGTTTATTCATTATTTTATTCATCAAGAATAATGTTATTGTAGTGAAAAAATTGTTATGAATTAACGTTTTTTACTTAAAATTATAAACTTTTAAGTTTTCATAAGTCTTTAATTTATGGTTTACGATTATATTTTTGAATTACATTATGCTCGGTTCAATTTG
>NW_017269290.1:0-242 GCF_001594065.2 Cyphomyrmex costatus | reverse complement strand
GGGATGACGTCACGGATGCAGGCGAGGAGTATGACGTCACGGGGAGGGGTATGACGTCGAGGGTATGATGTCACGGGAAGGGGAGGGTGACAGGGAGGAAAATGACGTCTCAGGGTGCTGACGCATGGAAAAATTGCGTGATCGCCGCGTGGTCAATGACCGCCAGGGTCCTCCGGTAAGCTAACGCGCGCGGTCCTCCCTCGCCGCGAGGTCCATCGGGCGCGGTCCCTCCGGGCGCGGTC
>NW_017269289.1:0-242 GCF_001594065.2 Cyphomyrmex costatus | reverse complement strand
TTATTATTATTATTATTATTATATAGCCTTTTATTTATATTTTTTATTAGTTGTGTTCTCACGGTTCACACATATACGATCCTTAGATTTAATATTTAAGGGATGCTGGAGTATTTACATATATGTAAATACTCCAGCATCCCTTAAATATTAAATCTAAGGATCGTATATGTGTGAACCGTGAGAACACAACTAATAAAAAATATAAATAAAAGGCTATATAATAATAATAATAATAATAA
>NW_017269288.1:0-242 GCF_001594065.2 Cyphomyrmex costatus | reverse complement strand
CTAGTATTCTTGTTGCGTCTGAACCTGTTTCTTCAATAAACTAGCATTCTATGTGGTTGAGTATCATAATTGTTCGGCGACTTCTATATAGAATAATTAAGAAGATAATGATTCATTTATGTATATATCCTATAGAATTTTAATTGGTTTCTTCAACAATCTACTACTGTATCTGGTTGTGAATACTGATTTTTCGACGATTTTTATCATATCGAATAAAAAAATCCAGATTTATTTATGTA
>NW_017269287.1:0-242 GCF_001594065.2 Cyphomyrmex costatus | reverse complement strand
CCCGTTGACGACGAAACCCTGCAGATCCACGAACGTCGGCGTGTGCATGTCGACTGCGGCGAAACGATGTTTCGTGAACGTTTATATCGCGCGCTTAGGTAATCCTGCGCACAACGCTGGTCAGCGGGTTGTACTCGATCACGCGATTGTGTATGATGAGGCAGTACGCGGTGGTATTGGCGGGCGCGTTCTCTTTGAGTTCAAAGTCCATTCGCACGTCCACGGTAGCGCTCTTGACCGAT
>NW_017269286.1:0-242 GCF_001594065.2 Cyphomyrmex costatus | reverse complement strand
ATGACAATTCACCAATCTTCTAATTTGAAGTGGGGGAGTTTGACATAATAATTTAATTCTCGTGAATTCAGAATAAAGCGCTTTCCGCTTGATGATTTATTTATCCGAAAAAATGGCGGCAAGAGAATTGATTCTAGCAAGGCTCCGCTGGAATCATGACCCCTTTGTCTCGTAGGCGCTCTGATTCTTTCTCGCAAAGTGCCGCCTCTGATTGTGAGAATACCGGTTCCGCCAGAAAAGCT
>NW_017269285.1:0-242 GCF_001594065.2 Cyphomyrmex costatus | reverse complement strand
TAATTGTCCTGTTGTATATTTTATTGTACAATTATAGATCATAGTATTATTATCATTTGTTTTTAAAATCTTACAGGACCGTAGCAATATTTACTACTTGTTATAACTTTATTTAAGTAAACACGACGAATTATCAAGTAATTTTTTTCATTCTTGTTATTCAATGCTGTACCCACCTGAACATCTCTC
This sequence comes from Cyphomyrmex costatus, assembly GCF_001594065.2. Taxonomy (NCBI): domain Eukaryota; kingdom Metazoa; phylum Arthropoda; class Insecta; order Hymenoptera; family Formicidae; genus Cyphomyrmex; species Cyphomyrmex costatus. The sequence goes on along the minus strand of NW_017269285.1, from coordinate 53 downwards.
ATAATAATCAGGTTGTTTGTCTTTATGAGGTCTCTCATGATGCATATCACCTT
>NW_017269284.1:0-242 GCF_001594065.2 Cyphomyrmex costatus | reverse complement strand
ACTGTCCGTTAAAAAGTTATTAACAAAAAAAGTTTCAAAATTAACGTACCATTTCTCGGAAATAATACATATTAACGTATCATTTCTGCCATATATGTATTATAACAAGTACTATTTTACATCTTTTTCTGTTTAGAAACGTTAAACTTTCCACGCGAAGTAACTCTCACCTCCCCCAACCCCTGCGAAGGGGCACACGACTTCTACGATTATACTGTTGCTATGAAACATCGTATTTGATT
>NW_017269283.1:0-242 GCF_001594065.2 Cyphomyrmex costatus | reverse complement strand
ACGATAGAAACTGATAAATATCGTTGAAAGGGTCACCAATATATGTAAATAGAATATGATAATGATAAATTTTGGAATATGCTGCCAGAAATAGATGGTGTTTGTAATATAATAGTACATATTAGAGCCCCATAAAGCCAAAGCATACTCATAAGAGAAATACAGCCTGGATTGTCCATGTGGATATTCAAAGAATCCTAAACAGTGGAACCAGCTGATAATAAATAATGGTGCCATCGATG
>NW_017269282.1:0-242 GCF_001594065.2 Cyphomyrmex costatus | reverse complement strand
AACGTACGTTTCTCGTCACTGTATTTCGTATCAGCGATATGGCTGAGAAAGAAGTCGAGAATTACTTTATCTCCTAAAAAAGCTTTTTTTAAAAAAAGAAAAAACATACGCCAAGTGCATAAAAATATATTGCACTTCTTGATCAAAAACAGATATGAGATAAATATAATTGACCAAGTGTATCTAGAGACACGGTAGTGTCTCGGCGCTAAGCCAAGCGCGCGACACTGCCGTGCCTCCTT
>NW_017269281.1:0-242 GCF_001594065.2 Cyphomyrmex costatus | reverse complement strand
CGTGATCGTTGCGTGTATACTTTTTCTCAACAGGCTTCTCCATGTTATTTTATGGAAAAAAAAGTAAATTGTTGCGTTGACTAATATACTGATATACTATGCCCTTACTTTGTTTGATATTAATGTAGGTATATATTTATTCGAAGACGCGCTCGCGCGTCCGAGTTAGTTTTTTTCCGTTTTCCTCGTCGTTCGCTGCGCGCTTACCGTTAATTTATTCAAGGTCGCTACGCGCGATTGCG
>NW_017269280.1:0-242 GCF_001594065.2 Cyphomyrmex costatus | reverse complement strand
GCGGCAGCGACTGTTCCTTGCGGCTGCCGCCGCCGCTCTCGTGATGATAAATCCGGGGCACGCGATCGCTGTTTCTCCCGAAATCGTCCAGCAGGACGAAGCACCTCGATCAGCTGACGCGGGCCAGCGAAGTCTGTTAACGGTCGTTAACTGTGATTGCTACCATGCCGATTATGTTGTTGAGCCCCGAACACGAAGCCTTCCGCCGTACGGTGCGAGGGTTCGCCGCCGCCGAAGTTGCG
>NW_017269279.1:0-242 GCF_001594065.2 Cyphomyrmex costatus | reverse complement strand
AGTTTTAATAAAATGGTATCAAAACGATGGTCGTCTGTATGTAAATAAATTATTATCTTTTTGAGTAGAGTATATAAGGGGATTCTAATCCAGGTGGGGGTGAGGGGCGAGGGGAACCCGTGGCGCGGTGGGGTCTATGTCACGGCAGGGGAGGGGGATGACGTCACGGATGCAGGCGCGGGGGTCTACGTCACGGCAGGGGAGGGGGATGACGTCACGGATGCGAACGAGGGGGGTATGAC
>NW_017269278.1:0-242 GCF_001594065.2 Cyphomyrmex costatus | reverse complement strand
GTGATTAGTCTGTGAATTATACATGAGAAGTACATTATATTCAAATTTTAGCTTTCCTTTTTTTATTTATATTATTGTTGTATCCAATACCTTATTTACACACGCACGCGCGCGCGCGCGCACACACACACACACACAGCTATTATACCTTAGCTTCACGCCATTCTCTACCGTCTTGCACGTTACAGCACGAACGCTCTTTGGCACTTGGATCTTGTTATCACGGAATTGTTTCCGTCCTC
>NW_017269277.1:0-242 GCF_001594065.2 Cyphomyrmex costatus | reverse complement strand
CCCCTGGTTACCTTCCGTATTTGACTTGTGATACGCTAACTATTTCTCTTTATAATTTAAAAACTAAGCTTCGAATGAATTTTTGCCAAAGGAAAAATCGTCTCAGAATACCATCAGGAATACGTCCCTTTAAGGACAAAAGGTTATTCTGAATCACCCTGTATATAATGTGTGTGCAAAAAATATATATAAAATACAACAAATAAAAAATGTAATATATTTAGAAGATAATTTAAATTAAT
>NW_017269276.1:0-242 GCF_001594065.2 Cyphomyrmex costatus | reverse complement strand
CATGTTTCAGCTTCTGCAGTAACATCAATTTTGTTTATGAATACATCTATTAAAATTCTTTGTAATATAATTTAAAAATTTGACATTTAAAATTATTGGTAAATTAAAAAGATAAATAAAATTAAGAGTCAGAAATTAAAAAAAAAATTTTTTTTCTTTTTAATGAAGTAGTCAAACCATAAAATAAATATCAAATCGTCAATAAACGCAAAAAACATAGAATTAAAAAATAATAGAATTAA
>NW_017269274.1:0-242 GCF_001594065.2 Cyphomyrmex costatus | reverse complement strand
CCCATCCTCGGAGGCGTCGACGTGGCATCGTGGCACTGGGTCTTCTTGATTAATGTGCCCATCGGGGCTTGGCGTCACTGCTGTACGGAATCTCGTCGGTCCCCGAAGAGGGCACCTTCCTGGCAGCGAAAGTCCTCACCTTCACCCTGATCGGTGTCGTACTGATCGCGATTTTCCTCGCCGTCTCGGCGGTCACGATGTTTCTGTTCGCGGCGGCATTCTTCGGTGCACTGCTGCTGGTG
>NW_017269273.1:0-242 GCF_001594065.2 Cyphomyrmex costatus | reverse complement strand
ACAAATGTAACAGTATCTTTACGTAAAACATTAATGCATAAAAAAATGAACTAATCAAAGTCCATCATTTCCTTCCTTTCTATGAAATTAAAGATTCTGATTTGGTTGATTGTGTAAAGGACTTTTACAGTAAGCCATTACCTAAGCTTTAAGTTTTAAGCTAAAAAAATTCACCAATCAGTGGCTTATTTTTCTCACCCTCTATACTGTGATTAGTTCATTTCTTACGGCTTAAGACTCGA
>NW_017269272.1:0-242 GCF_001594065.2 Cyphomyrmex costatus | reverse complement strand
CTCTAGAATGGATGCATTCTGTGAAGGATCCATCCTCGCGCCTCATACGATGGCGACTAAAACTCGCCGAATATGATTACAAAATATTATACAAAGCGGGAAAAACAAATTGTAACGCGGACGCTTTATCGCGTAACCCGCCATGCGAAATCTTACGACCGATAGATCTTAAGAACCTCGATTTAAGCGACTCGGTAGACACAGACGACGAATGTCTATTTAGAGCAGGCCCTAGTCCTAAG
>NW_017269271.1:0-242 GCF_001594065.2 Cyphomyrmex costatus | reverse complement strand
AAACGATCTGGTGTACTTTTTCTGAAATGACGTGGTTTTCTGGGTAACACAAATGTGCATAATACTTGAAAAAAGTCAATGAATTGTAAAAGTGTAAATCACTTTGACTAGCTTGACTTTGAGGTCAATTTTCAAGGTTGTTTGAGGCTCATAACGCATTTTTTGATTAGTAAACCCTGTTTTTGACCGCAGAACCTGTTTTTTGACAATGGGCTCTTAAACAATGGCACTTTTTACATGAG
>NW_017269270.1:0-242 GCF_001594065.2 Cyphomyrmex costatus | reverse complement strand
AAGTGGTAAAGAACGTTTAATCTTTTACAGAATTAAATTTAAAGAATTAATTACATAACTGGTGCTCAGTTTTTCATTTTTTAAATAGTTTTTTATAGGATATAGTAATTTGACTTTTAATTATTAAGCAGAGTGAAATCTAACCAATTATCATTTAAAAGTATTAATTATCAATTAAAAGTATTTTATCGCTTTGAAATGTGATTTTAACAGCACGAATCGTTTAATTAATATGATAATGT
>NW_017269269.1:0-242 GCF_001594065.2 Cyphomyrmex costatus | reverse complement strand
ATCTTACAAATTTTGTAAATATTCTATAAGTAAGGTGTACTATCTGGGTAGACATTGAATATGCGGATTCACAATTAAATATGTGTAAACAGTTAAGTAAAAAATGAATTAAAAGTTATAAAATTGGATATAGGAATAAGTTTCCGCCCATTGTAAAGAGATGTCGTTAGTAGCATTGCTTGTGTAGGGATTTCTAGTACTTTTAAGTTACACCTTGTACACTCTACACACCTCTTACACTT
>NW_017269268.1:0-242 GCF_001594065.2 Cyphomyrmex costatus | reverse complement strand
AAGCGCCACTCAGAACTACTGGGACTTTCAAAAAATTATCCGATGTGTTACTTGGAAAGAGTACTTAGAACAATAATTTTTTGTGAGTACTGAGCAGTTGTGGTCGGAGTTCTGGATAGTTCTCGACGAATTCTGACGAAAACTATTAGGTGCAAAAGCGATTACACCAGCGGTTTGCAATATATAGCATCATATTGCAGAAGATCAACAGTTTTTATAGTCAGTGTATCTTAAAAACCGTT
>NW_017269267.1:0-242 GCF_001594065.2 Cyphomyrmex costatus | reverse complement strand
AGGAGTATATAAATTATGATGATTTTTTAAATGGATCTTTGAATTATTGTCTATGTTTTTCCATAAATAGAAGTGATTAGAGATGATATTGTTTGTGTTATGGCTAATCAACGAATTATAGGACCACAAGATGCACGTGCTCTTGATCAAACATTGATGATTAATTGTTTTATTTCTTTGATTCGATTGGTGCAATAGATTGAATCTTATTATTTATAATATTTAATTAACTAGCACATTCC
>NW_017269266.1:0-242 GCF_001594065.2 Cyphomyrmex costatus | reverse complement strand
TAATTCACAATAATTAATTATTTTTATTTTATTACAGCTAGACGTTGGCAGAAAAGCCGGAAGAGCCGCGGCCACCGCGGCTCATACCGCGGTGAAGGCCGAGGCTGGGGAGGCCGTGGAGGCCGTGATAATTATAAAAAAATTTACATTTTTTAAATACAAATATATTTTCAATAAACATTTTTAATATATAATACATATTTTAAATATTTTTGTATTACAATCCCTTTCCTAACACTTTC
>NW_017269265.1:0-242 GCF_001594065.2 Cyphomyrmex costatus | reverse complement strand
ATATATGTTTGAATGAATACGAATGCTATTTTTATATTATTACATTATTCTATTTAGTCGGTAGTCTTTAAAATAATTTTATTTAAAATATATTTAAATAAAATTATTTTAAAAACTACCGACCTCTGACTGGTACACGACGTATTTAAAATAAAAACCATAAAATAAGTTTTAAAAACTTATTTATATAAAAAATAATAAAGATTAATCTCTTTTAATCCTTTTTACTAAAAACATCTATT
>NW_017269264.1:0-242 GCF_001594065.2 Cyphomyrmex costatus | reverse complement strand
TTAGTATTTTATTAGCACTGTTTTAATCGAAACTCCTTAGTGTCAAATAAAAATTTTTTTATTGCTAATAATTTATTGCTAATAATGCAGAATTCTTATGGGAAATGGCTTTCGGCTAATTTTTTTAAAAATTTGATATGTTATAGTTCTCAACACGTAGAACAAAAGTGTCCATGGCTCCAAGGTCCGATCACGGGTAGTTTTCGAGATACAGCTCTCCAAAGTTGGACTTTTCGTACCTT
>NW_017269263.1:0-242 GCF_001594065.2 Cyphomyrmex costatus | reverse complement strand
ATTCATATCTTTCTGTTTTATGTTTAATAGTTTTGCATTAATTAATGATACATTCGAGCCTGAATCATAAATTCCTGAAACTTCCAAGATGTCATTCAATAGTAACTTGACATTTATTAATGGTGATATTTCTAGTTTTTTGGATTCTCTTTGTTTAATTCTATTTCTAATTCTGAATTATTTACTGTTTTCAGTAGTTCCGTCTTTTTATTTTTTTGACTCTTGTCTCTAAACCAACAATT
>NW_017269262.1:0-242 GCF_001594065.2 Cyphomyrmex costatus | reverse complement strand
CGTCTTAAGACATTACTTAAGACAGTCTTCAAATAAGAACTGACTATGAATACCGGCCTTAGATACGGGATCGCGCAGTCCATTCTCTATGTCTTTGTTTCCAACAACGACACGCCACGGCACAATTGAACACAGCAGAAAAGCATAGTCGGACACTCTTGATTATGGTTGCCAATTTTCGGTCCTAAACGCATCCAACGTCTCAACATGTTTACTCAGCGGTCGCCATGATTTCCAGCGAA
>NW_017269261.1:0-242 GCF_001594065.2 Cyphomyrmex costatus | reverse complement strand
CTACCTGAAAAGGAAGGCTTGTGAAATCAATCGAAAATCAACTTATTGTTTTTTATAATAATAATAGTAACATCCAAATAATTCAAAGAATTGTCATCAACTTCTAAGATAAATTGTAAACATGGGTGAAAAGAATTAAAATTATCATTACGTAGATTTCTAAATGCTTTTAATTCTTTTCACCCACGTTTTCAATTTACCTTAGAAGTTGGTGACAATTCTTTGAATCATTTGGATGTTAC
>NW_017269260.1:0-242 GCF_001594065.2 Cyphomyrmex costatus | reverse complement strand
TCGCGAAGACATTTTTGAAATAAAAAATTTACGTAAACGTATTTACCTCGTATTTTTATTTCTTTCCCTTAGTATATAGTATAGTATATGTATAATATATACGCGTCGACGGTATATATAGACGGTGCGTAACGCTCTTGTCGTTAATTCGTAATCTTACGAGCGTCACGGCATGGACTGATTGAAGGACTATCTGCATCGAAAGTCGGTCGAGCGCAAGGGGTACCGTAGGTTAGACGACG
>NW_017269259.1:0-242 GCF_001594065.2 Cyphomyrmex costatus | reverse complement strand
CTTTATTATTAGCACAATTAATGCACAAGATACTAGAGTCTGTAAGCATCGTATTCACACATGCCTATTACTGGTCAGATTCTACAATAGTATTATCATGGATAAAGTCGCCTCCAAGAAGATGGAACACGTTTGTAGCAAATCGCGTGAGCGCGATTCAAGACATTTCAGATTCAAAGAATTGGTTTCATGTAGATTCATTACACAATCCTGCGGACATAATCTCAAGAGGTATGACGCCA
>NW_017269258.1:0-242 GCF_001594065.2 Cyphomyrmex costatus | reverse complement strand
AATACCACAGATAAACAATATATTTGTATAGATTATACTAAAGTAACAAGAAAAGATCATATATTATAATAAGATAAATGTATTTGTGACAATAAAAAATAGAATTTTATTATTGCTTACCTTTACACGAATATACCAAAGAATCTGTAACTCATTCGCGGACAGCAAAGCGAACACAATAAACAATTTTTAGCAATATTCATGTAAAAATAATATGACAACTAATAACAATATATAAAAAG
>NW_017269257.1:0-242 GCF_001594065.2 Cyphomyrmex costatus | reverse complement strand
ATATTTATTTTAAATAATTAATGTTAAATAAATATTTAATAAATATTTAATAAATATTATTTTTGCACAGTGTATAATTAATGAAAAATAAATATTAAAAAAACATTTTTTAAATATTTCTTTCCTTATTGGGATGTAGTGATTGTGATGCTACCTATGTTGGTCAGACAAAGAGAATATTAAAAACGAGAGTAAACGAACATCATAGTCATATACGGAGAAATACATCCTCCAGATCTGTT
>NW_017269256.1:0-242 GCF_001594065.2 Cyphomyrmex costatus | reverse complement strand
CGCCTGCAAGAATAAAAGCAGATCCAGTGTATGATTTGCGATCAGACCGGTCATTCGCCCAGTCTGCGTCCACGTAAGACGTCAATGGTTTGTTGGTCTTTCGGTAGATTAGGCCGTGATTCACAGTGCCTTTTAAATATCGCAAAATTCGTTTGGCCGCAACCCAATGTTCCATGTTGTAACAATTGTTGAACTGGCTTAGATGATTTACGGCGTGGGCTATGTCTGGACGTGTGCCTACG
>NW_017269255.1:0-242 GCF_001594065.2 Cyphomyrmex costatus | reverse complement strand
TCATTTTTTATATATATTTTTGATACATCTGTACTTTAACACAATATATTATCACGAAAGTAACTGATATTAAAATATCTATATAAATATACAATTTATACTAACCTCGACACATTGCACATCCTCCCTCTACTTCCTCTCCCTCCTCCATACCCCACTACCCATCTTTTTCGTTTTACTTCACTATCTTGTCATATAATATGGATTTTTCCCATAAAATATATCATTTAATTAACTAGTCT
>NW_017269254.1:0-242 GCF_001594065.2 Cyphomyrmex costatus | reverse complement strand
CGCTGGTGCTGCCGACGGCGACTGAACACTGGCGATCAAAGAGGTGTCAGTGCTTTCGAGTAGCTCGGCAAGTACCGCCCAGAGCAGCTGCAGATTTTCGGGAGGCCGAACGCTGTCGGCATCGTCGATGACGAGGATCGACGGGTTCTCGATGAGCGCCAGCACAGCACTGAAACTGAGACGCTCAATCGGCGACAGCGAAGAAATCAACCGCGATCCGCTCATCGGGTCGAACGGCATCC
>NW_017269253.1:0-242 GCF_001594065.2 Cyphomyrmex costatus | reverse complement strand
CGCTAAAAAAATTACGCACATAGAACAATTAAAATTTAAAAAAATTTTGTTATAATTAATTACGTGTTCACGTAAATCTTCATCTAGGTTACAGTTGGACAATTTGTGAAGAATTGCTACAATATCGTTTATCTGAAATTAATTTATCATATAATAAGTTCCTTAAATCAGAGTAAATATACACCCAGTGCATAAAAAAGATATCAGGATATTACATTCCTCTTATTTCTTAATAAAAAATG
>NW_017269252.1:0-242 GCF_001594065.2 Cyphomyrmex costatus | reverse complement strand
GGACATTCATACAGCTATTGCATAGTTTGGGGACATTCATATAGCTATTGCATAGTTTGGAGATATTCGTACAGCTATTGCATAGTTTGGGGACATTCATACAGAGCTCCAGGTATTGCATAGTTTGGGGACATTTATTCAGAGTGACAAAAATAGGACGAAACTTGTGTTGACTTGTTCTGACTTGTCAGATGGCAAGCAATTGTATAGTTTGGGGACATTCATATAGCTATTGCAAAGTT
>NW_017269251.1:0-242 GCF_001594065.2 Cyphomyrmex costatus | reverse complement strand
AATTACATTAGTAATATAAGACAGGTTGGTAATATGGTAGTAATATAGCGCTTTAGAGTTGTCGCGTCGTGACATTTGCGTGACATAAAATTGCTATGTAATCTGTACTAACAAAGTGGTGGTCCACAGATTAGTAATTTGCATGAAGAAACATATTAAAATTGGGCTTATTATTAGACGTCTGATTAAAACGTTGTTTGTTATATAATATATGACTAAATCGTCTTTAGAATCCCCTTAAT
>NW_017269249.1:0-242 GCF_001594065.2 Cyphomyrmex costatus | reverse complement strand
TAATGTTTTTTAAAGGTTGGCTAAAAGCATGCATTGGCGATAATGCAAAAGCTTTCTGTGCATCCTGCAAAACGGAATTTATTGCTCATCGGAAATCAATAAAAGAACAAAGAAACTGTACAAAGAAACATTTAGCAAACATAAACAAAGAAAAGGAAGTAATACATACGCCTAAGATGGACAAATTTGTCAAACCTAGTATTAGCGGTAAACGGAAACGTGCAGAATTAAAAATCGCTGCA
>NW_017269248.1:0-242 GCF_001594065.2 Cyphomyrmex costatus | reverse complement strand
AAGCTAAAGGAAACGCTTTCATTATTGGGGGTGATTTTAACGCGCATCACACAGCATGGGGCAGTTCGTTTAACAGCGCTAACGGCAACGTCATTTTTGATTTTACGGATCCAGAACAGTTCATATTTTTGAATGATGGTAGCGTTACTCATTTTTCAGGTCCGGATTATAACAGTTCTTGCATTGATCTGTCAATAGTTAGTCCCAACCTTGCCTTGAAATGTGATTGGAGGGTAGAACAG
>NW_017269247.1:0-241 GCF_001594065.2 Cyphomyrmex costatus | reverse complement strand
CCTTCCATCCTTACGCATCGCCCTCTTCCCTTCTATTAATTGACTCAACCGTTTGTTTTCCTAGCACACACAGATACGCACGCACGCACGCACGCAAATACGCACACCCACACTTATATATACGTACTGTACAGTAAGAAGAAAAAGAGGGAATAATGTTAATTTACCTATATATATTTATATATAAATATATCTATTTTTGTAATCTCCTAATCCTATTTACTCGAATTCTTATAATAAA
>NW_017269246.1:0-241 GCF_001594065.2 Cyphomyrmex costatus | reverse complement strand
GGTCATGCCAATACCGTCTTATAGAGATCAAGGTATTATAAGCGAGGAGGAATTTGTAGAAAGTAGTATCAGTAAGGTAACAATATAAGCTAGCAAATCCAAAACGTGTTTTGGATTTGTTTATTTTTATTGCTAAAATTTTTTATATGCTATAATCTTTACTTCTTTATGTTTTCCTGTGTATTATGGGCTTTAAAGTATAGCGAGGAAAGGCTTCATTTGTTGTCGAAGAATATCGTGT
>NW_017269245.1:0-241 GCF_001594065.2 Cyphomyrmex costatus | reverse complement strand
TGAAAATTATTGTAACACTATTTTAAATGAATTATTTGTAAACCATAATTTTTTTCTGAAAATATTGTTTTGAAAAATCTTATAATATAAAAGAAAATTTTATTTGATCTAAAATATAAATATTATGTTAGAAGTCATAAATTTTATTTGATCTGAAATATACATAATGTTAGAGTCTTAAAATATAAAAAAGTAAAAAACAAAAAAATATTTAAAAAATTTGGGCATATGTATGATGTTT
>NW_017269244.1:0-241 GCF_001594065.2 Cyphomyrmex costatus | reverse complement strand
AGGAATGCGTCCTAAAACCAGTGTTGCCAGAATTTTTAAGCTGGTAGAGATCTGACTTGAAAATGTACTAGATTGTACTAACTTCAAAAAAAATTTAGTACAATTGTAAAAAACAAAACAAAAAGATTTAAACAGCATATTTAAATTAAATTTTCTCTTTAAAAAAAAGAGTGCAATGCAAAAATATCACTACCTGAATATAAATCAAGTTACCTTAGGAACTTTCCAACAGAAGACACAA
>NW_017269243.1:0-241 GCF_001594065.2 Cyphomyrmex costatus | reverse complement strand
ATGTCTCACATGGTATACTTTATATTTAATTATGAAAAATTGCACATTGCATTCTTCGCATTTTTATATTAATAAATGTGAGATAATCTCGCAAAAAAAAAACTGATCTTTTTGTCTGCCTAATGAGTACACAATGGAGTTAATTATATTCAAAATGTAACATTTCTTCAAGCAAGAATTCCCAACACGGCTGGCATTAAAAATGGATTCCTTTATGTGGCTTATAGCGACTTTTTAAAAC
>NW_017269242.1:0-241 GCF_001594065.2 Cyphomyrmex costatus | reverse complement strand
TCCCTGGTATCGAAAACAGTTTCGGGGGGTTTCGGAAAAACCGGAGCTTTTTAAGGGATGGAAGATAGTAGATGATCGGCTGTACGTTCGGCGCCCTCACAGGGTCACCGCCGCGGTCGTGGAAGACTTGAATGAATGGAAATTGGTTGTGCCGCGGGAATTGCGAGCGGAAGCTTTGCGCGAGTCACATGATATTCCGCAGTCGGGACATTTAGGCGTGGAAAAGACGCATTATCGGCTC
>NW_017269241.1:0-241 GCF_001594065.2 Cyphomyrmex costatus | reverse complement strand
TGACGTAGAAATGGAATGTATTAAATTCGCTCCCTACTATGAAGATTTTTCTTTTTTGTATCGAATATTAACCAGCGCGCATCACAAGATAAATATATTAAATTTTATTAGATTTTATATTTAATAAATTTTATAATAAGAGTCAAGAATTATAAAAACAAATACGATTCAATTACAACTAATGTTTAATTAATTTCATTTATAAGTATTTTCTAGAAACTATACATTTAATAAAATTATG
>NW_017269240.1:0-241 GCF_001594065.2 Cyphomyrmex costatus | reverse complement strand
CAATTTCGAGCCAACATCAATTTACAGATAAAGAGTTTGAAGACGTTACAAAAGAATGGTTTCAAGGTGGGCAAAGACTTCATAGACAACAAAAAGAAAATACCTGTAACGTCCGGCCGTCAAAAACAACAGCTGACGAGCCGGCCGTCATTAGAACCAAAGAGCGCGACAAAGACAGTAACAGCTTGACGCGTACTACTCATGTCGCGAACATACGACTCCTGAATACCTTAGCCACGTG
>NW_017269239.1:0-241 GCF_001594065.2 Cyphomyrmex costatus | reverse complement strand
TAATAGTAACATCCAAATGATTCAAAGAATTGTCACCAACTTCTAAGGTAAATTGAAAACGTGAGTGAGAAGAATTAAAAGCATTTATAAAAACGTCTATTTTTGAAGATGCTACTTAAGCAATTAAATCATCTACGTAACGATAATTTTAATTCTTTTCACTCACGTTTACAATTTATCATAAACTTTTTTTCATGCCATCCTTTATTCCAGAAAAAAGGCATAATATACAATCTAGTTG
>NW_017269238.1:0-241 GCF_001594065.2 Cyphomyrmex costatus | reverse complement strand
CAAATGTCGGCTTCGTAATCCTCAAGCAAGGCAATCCGTTAATATTTTACAGGCAAATAGCATCGTTTGTCAATTATGTTCTATGTCTGGCCATAACGCTAAGAATTGTCGAACAAACAATAACAATAACAATCAAAATAAACTATCGATAATCTGTCAGTGGTGTGATAAGCCAGGGCATTCGGCTAGTAATTGTTGGAAGAAACAAAACGAGCAACATAATATACAAAATAAAACAAAA
>NW_017269237.1:0-241 GCF_001594065.2 Cyphomyrmex costatus | reverse complement strand
AGAAGGGGGTCCCCTAATCGAAACATTTACCATCATGTTTTTTTTTAAAAGAACAAAACATTGTGTTTTTTTTTGTTCAAAATATGTTTTTAATGTTTTAAATATGTTTTAAACAACATTAATAAAAAACATGTTTAAAACAGTTTAAAACGTGTTTTTTTAAATATTATTTAAAATATATTTTTTAACAAATAATAGAATCTTATTTTACGACCGTACATTGTTAAACAATAACAAGAAA
>NW_017269236.1:0-241 GCF_001594065.2 Cyphomyrmex costatus | reverse complement strand
GGCCGAAAGCTCACCGTGGAGCCCGTATCCGGGGAAGTCGACGAGAGGAAGGCGTGTACCGAGTGCACGAAAGGGCCGTCTTCTTATAACCATAAATATCGCGTATAAATGCATATAACGCGATGCTCCATAAATCCGACGCCGCCGTTCGCCGACCGAAAAACGAGCCTGCATTTACCACGAAGGGCGTCTGTAATTAAACGTGCTCTGTCCCAATCCGCATTATTAGCGATATAAGTAC
>NW_017269235.1:0-241 GCF_001594065.2 Cyphomyrmex costatus | reverse complement strand
TTGGTTTGACTTTTGTTACGTCGTGCCATTGTACAAATTCATACAAAGACATTGTTTCAATTTTTTCAGGTCTATTCGGATAATGACTATCTATTACTGATGGACAAAATATATCAATAGAATCTTTATCAAGAGCTTCAATTTCCTTACAGCTTTTGACTTTTCTGTATCGTATCTAATTAACGTCTAGCCATTTAATAGTTGTATTTCTATCAGTTCTATGTAAAGGTATACCTAATAA
>NW_017269234.1:0-241 GCF_001594065.2 Cyphomyrmex costatus | reverse complement strand
ATTGATCGTGTAGAGTAATTAATGCAAAAATATTTAATTACTAGTTGATTGCGAATTGTTGGATTAATTCTTTTTGAAAAATTATTATCTTAATAAAAACAATTACGAAAAAATTCTATTATTTTTTAAAACTATGAAATCCAGTAAATTAAAGGCGAATGAGAGTACAGCGTTGTTATTGGTATGCACAATAATAAATAAATTTTCAAATTACTCTATTCCATTGAAATAACAAAATTTA
>NW_017269233.1:0-241 GCF_001594065.2 Cyphomyrmex costatus | reverse complement strand
CCACGATCTTATTAGGCATGCGTTGCCACGCTTTTGTTAGACAGGATATACTATATATATATACACAATTCAATCATTAAACTTTATATGACATGCGTTAGAATATGTTAAATTGCGATTAGTTATATAGCGTTGCGTTAATAGCACTTAATAAGTACAAATTATTATTAATAATATTTTAAAAGTCCTACGCGCGAGTTATCGCATCCTCTCCTTTGTGCCATCCTTTATCGGCCTCTCC
>NW_017269232.1:0-241 GCF_001594065.2 Cyphomyrmex costatus | reverse complement strand
ATCCGTACTCAAAAAACGAAAGTTAGAAAAAGTTGATCCAATATGGCGGACGGAAATGTTACGAAAATCCTTAAGATTCTTCGATTTAGGTGAAATTAGGTTACAGGGGTTTTTGAGGTCGTTCGTATTGAATTCGTGTTTATAATTTGGAAATTCAAAATGTTTGAATAATATCGCAGTGATATTCGATTTTAGAGGGAATTTGGTGTTGTTTGTTTCGAATCCATGTTCAAAATTTTGA
>NW_017269231.1:0-241 GCF_001594065.2 Cyphomyrmex costatus | reverse complement strand
ATGGTAACGCAGTTACATTTTTTGGGTAATGGTAACGATTTCACTAGTTACTTTTATCGTTATGTTATTTCTAACCATGTAAAAGTTTTAGTTGTAACTAAAGTTATAGAAAACAAAGGTGCGGCGTTAAAAAGATGGATTCGATTGGCTCTCTTAATCACGATGCCTTTTTTCACACTGTATTCACAGTTCACACTTACAGGCTGCATTCTGTTTCTTGCATTATGCGCATGATGTATCA
>NW_017269230.1:0-241 GCF_001594065.2 Cyphomyrmex costatus | reverse complement strand
TGCTCTGTCAAACTCTGTTGACGTTCCGAATCCTCGCATAGATCGTGACTTCTATTTGAAAAGTAATTTTTCAATTCGATGATGTAATGGATGAGAGAATGAGAGGGAGATGGCCGTCTTCCACGGTCCCTCTTCCTCATCCCTATCAATCATTTTGACACACGCATCGCGCAGTCCACATTCTCTAAGGCGAGAAATACACACTTTTGCATAACGCATAAAGCATGTGCATAAGGAATTT
>NW_017269229.1:0-241 GCF_001594065.2 Cyphomyrmex costatus | reverse complement strand
GTACAAAATGAGTCAATTTTTAAAAATATAATAGTTGAACGATAATGTCACCGTCCTGTTTTCTTCGGTATCTGTAACCAAAATGCCTAGTTGACGAAGATGCCTTCGTTTATCCTGTGGATGCCGTCTATAGCCTTGTCCTGTACAAATGAGCTTGACGGATGCCTTATAACCTCAATGTCGTCACCAATGCCTTGTGGTAACCTCTGTGTCGTCACCAATGCCTTGTGGTAACCTCTGT
>NW_017269228.1:0-241 GCF_001594065.2 Cyphomyrmex costatus | reverse complement strand
CTTCTGTGAATATACTGTGGCTACCAAAAATAATTTCCAGCCAATTAAGTAATTTTATTAGGGAAGAATATTCTAAATCGGATCGTGTTCTAAATCGAACCTTTTTAATTTAAATAAATACGGTTAAGCAGATTTGTGTACTATTTTTGTAAAATCCTTATAAGACACCGAACATGTGAGAATAGTTTGGCAGTACTCTGTCATAACGTTCATAGAATAGACGCAAATATGTATTTTCGAC
>NW_017269227.1:0-241 GCF_001594065.2 Cyphomyrmex costatus | reverse complement strand
AATTATGATGTCAGGTTTCTTTGTCATGAATTTTCACAGGTTTTCGGAGTTTTTGAAGGGTTTAGAATAATTGTAGAATATTGAAAGGTAGTTATTTGAAAAAAGGGGTCGAGGTTTTATAAGGGTAAGTTATTCTGAATAATTATAAAGTGGTAAGTATCATGTAGGCTAGTTATTGTGTTCTTTATATTATTTTAAAGTTTTTAATTTGCGTTAAAAAGATTTGAGATTTATTAGGGGA
>NW_017269226.1:0-241 GCF_001594065.2 Cyphomyrmex costatus | reverse complement strand
CGCACACATATTTAGTTGTCCCTGACTTCATTAACACCATCTTGTTTTTTATATCTTCAAACTGAATGATACTAGTTGTTTGTAGTTTTTCAACAACTTTTTGAATATTCATGAATTGTTTACTATTACCGATTCTGATTGGAACAACAATAAGCCTACAACCCGTAATGAATGTTGAACCATTGCTGTCACAGTAAAAACCCACAATTTCTAAAACAGTATTATTTTTCAATAAAATGAT
>NW_017269225.1:0-241 GCF_001594065.2 Cyphomyrmex costatus | reverse complement strand
AACCTCCCTACAATGACTTCAAAGTTGCCACTGGATCCATCTCAATCACTGGAGGACAACTCCGTAACGTGAAGAAAATTACCGTGCATCCACAATTCTCTAATAGTTATGAAGATGCTTGAATAAATGACATCGCTGTGATTACGGCAAGTCGAATAAGGAATAATTACTGTAATTCGCTTCTATACTGTTAAGTGTTCCAGTTTATAACTTCTTTTCTAATTTTTTCCTGACATGTTTC
>NW_017269224.1:0-241 GCF_001594065.2 Cyphomyrmex costatus | reverse complement strand
CGCCACTCAGAACTACTTATGGACTTTCAAAAAATTATCCGATGTGTTACTTGGAAGGAGTATTTAGATCAATAATTTTTTGAGAGTACTGAGCAGTTGTGGTCGGAGTTCTGGATAGTTCTCGACGAATTCTACCGAAAACTATTAGGTTCAAAAGCGATTCGACCAACGGTTTGCAATATACAATAGTGCCATTTGTTAGAAAATCACCAATTCCTAGAGTGAGTATATCTTAAAAACC
>NW_017269223.1:0-241 GCF_001594065.2 Cyphomyrmex costatus | reverse complement strand
TTTTTTAGACAATTAGTATTTCTTCTATGTACGATCATATGACGTTGTGAGTATACTTTTTTTCAAACTATTTCAAATATTTCTAATATTTTTTATTAAACAATTTTATAATTCGGGATACTTTCCGTAAGAATAATTCCTAGAAGCATTAAGGCATATTACTTATCATTTTAATGATGTTATTTTCAGGGAATGGAAAGTTACTTTTTAAAAGTAACTAGTTACAGTTACTCGTTACCGA
>NW_017269222.1:0-241 GCF_001594065.2 Cyphomyrmex costatus | reverse complement strand
CCACCGGCGTCCGCGTCGAGTCGCTCTCCAAGTCATTCGGCCAGGTCGAGGCACTCGACAACGTGACGATCGACTTCAGTCTCGCCAAGTTCAACGTGTTGCTTGGGCTTTCAGGATCGGGCAAGTCGACCCTCCTACGGCACATGAATGGCCTCTACACTCCCACGAGCGGCAAGGCCGTCACCCTCGGAGTCGACGTCTCGAATGCCTCTGGGGATGCACTGCGCTCGGTTCGCAGACG
>NW_017269221.1:0-241 GCF_001594065.2 Cyphomyrmex costatus | reverse complement strand
ATAATAAGTATGTCAATACTTCGCATTATCCAAATATTCAGTTATCCAAATATTTACATACAATAGTGCAGTGCAAGAAAGTTAATTCCAGTATAATTAATCACTTGTATAAATGAAATATGTAACTTTCTAATAAATCAAAATGTTACTCTCTATGATGATGTTTTGATAACTCATTAAAAGAATCGCCGCAATTTTCAGTTTTCTTAATTGAAATTTATTAGCCTTTAACCTTAAATTC
>NW_017269220.1:0-241 GCF_001594065.2 Cyphomyrmex costatus | reverse complement strand
TAAAAAGCTGATATTTTTATCTCGGCTGTTTTAACTTTGTTAACATGGTCCTTTTTTTCCGTATCATTACTTTCAAGTTTATGCAATAAAGCAGATGGTGTGATATTACGATTTTTATTAATATTATTTATATGTAATTTAGTTAGAGAATGTTTTGTTAAATCTGATTTGCCACATCAAATAACTTTATTACAAACCGAGCAGAGAGCTTTTTCATCATTTTCATGTGGCATTAACCAAT
>NW_017269219.1:0-241 GCF_001594065.2 Cyphomyrmex costatus | reverse complement strand
ACACAAGTAAGGGAATACCAAATATGATCCCCTCCGCGCGCGCGCTTAAACTAAACTTTATTTATATATATTATTATTTATATATTATTAATGTAAGTGAATTTTAGCTTTAATCAAATCGAATGTATTTATCTACGTATTTTAAAATTTTGTTATTTAAATTGTTCTTTAAATTAGACTGATCACGCTCTTATTTGATAACTGTCGTCCATGCTCTTATGATTGACTGACTGTATATGTA
>NW_017269218.1:0-241 GCF_001594065.2 Cyphomyrmex costatus | reverse complement strand
AGATTTCCAGATCCAGAAGCAAAAGCGATTGACGCTTTCACTGTATCGTGGAAAGAAGAAAATTTTTATGCTTTTCCTCCTTTCGCACTCATTTTAAGAACGTTAAGAAAAATAATTAATGATAAAGCGATAGGTACTGTAGTAGTACCGTTGTGGCCCACTCAACCGTGGTACCCTCTTCTTACATCGCTGCTCATTGAACCCACCATCATATTTAGGCCTAATAGCTCTCTATTATTAT
>NW_017269217.1:0-241 GCF_001594065.2 Cyphomyrmex costatus | reverse complement strand
TTCATTCTTTAAAAGTGAGATTTTACTTTTCAGTGTTAGAATTTACTTTACATGTGCACTCTACAAGTTTTAGAGAGTAGACTTTTTATTTGAATGTTTGAACGTCAAATCCATTGTTGAAGTTTTTACAATTTGCAATCATTTTGCAGTGAGACTATACGGGGCGATTATTCTACTCGAAGTGCGACTTACCCATCCTAAAAAGTAAATGCGCACTTGCAGTAAAATATTTGATAATTTT
>NW_017269216.1:0-241 GCF_001594065.2 Cyphomyrmex costatus | reverse complement strand
GCCAGTGATAATAAGTTCTGTAGGTGTGTTAGTGTATAAAGATATGACATCCAATGAGAATAATTGATCACATGGATGTAATGTTAATTTATTTATATTTTTAGTTAAGTGAAAACTATTAATGGTTGAATACTGACTTTTCGGAAGACTTTTATGAAGAACGTTATGTAAAAAAGTAGATAAATTATGAAGTGGACTGCCAATAGATGATATGATGATGCGGAGAGGATGATTAATTTTA
>NW_017269215.1:0-241 GCF_001594065.2 Cyphomyrmex costatus | reverse complement strand
TATCTCCTAGCTCTTTTATTTTTGGGTCCTTAGTTTGCAAAACCATGAGATTCCATTCAAATGAATTATCCTCGATTACTAGGATACCAAAAGACCGACTTAAGGCATCGACATGTTTTATTCGTGAGCTTTGGTTGTGTTTTACTTTAAAGTCGAATTCCTGCAGCTCGAGCAACTTCACCTGGCAATTCGCGCATTTATATCTCGTTTTTCCAGTGTTTTAGTTACCGCGCTACAATCG
>NW_017269214.1:0-241 GCF_001594065.2 Cyphomyrmex costatus | reverse complement strand
GAATGATGTTCAAATTTTAGACATTGAATCTTCATATAATAAGAGATTGGTGTCTGAAATGATACACATTAAAAGACAGAAACAAGGTCTTAATAAACAGAATTATACGGAATCTTTGCCAGAAACTTATACTCCCATTATTAATTCTCTTTCTCCTTCGTAAATTTCCTTACTTCTTACTCCTTACTTCTTACTTTTTATCCCTTCCTCATTATATATTTACCCTTTCCATATTTTTTTT
>NW_017269213.1:0-241 GCF_001594065.2 Cyphomyrmex costatus | reverse complement strand
TGTTTTGTATGTTTACTAAAGTTTTAAATGAATACATAAATTATGTTTACTAATATGTTTACTATATGTGACAACATAATAATTATGTATATTTTTAAAGATATAAAAAAAATGTTGAAGAAAAGTTGCATTGTTCAGTGGGATAATTTCGATATATCGATATCTAAACTTCTTACATAGAGCCACCCTAAAATTAGCCTGTTTTCTGGACCTCAAATTTGGGGTCGGGATGAACGGGAAA
>NW_017269212.1:0-241 GCF_001594065.2 Cyphomyrmex costatus | reverse complement strand
CACAAAATTTAGAACTTTGGCTAAGAATGATTTCGAGAAAAATTTGTACAAACTTATGAATAATGCAGTTTTTGGCAAAACCATGGAGAATGTGCGTGATCGCGTCGACTTAAAATTAGTAACTGCATGGGACGGGCGGTACGGCGCGGAGGCAATGATCGCTAAACCGAATTTTCACAGCCGCAGCGTCTTTGCGGAAAACTTAATCGCCGTCGAATTGTGCAAACTCGAGGTGAAATTC
>NW_017269211.1:0-241 GCF_001594065.2 Cyphomyrmex costatus | reverse complement strand
GCGGTCCGCGACCTGACGGTCCGAGTTCATGAATCCACGGGGATCAGCCATTGGCGGCCACCTCCATCATGCGAGCTGTGATGTCTTCGTCTGATAGGCCCTCGGCCACCGCTTCGTCGCGGGCTTGCAGAATACGCCGATAGTCGGTGGGCACGATCTGCCTGAACCGAGCCCGTGAGTTCTGCCAGTCGCTGAGCAGCGCTTCGGCGATCTGCGATCCAGTCTCTTCGAAGTGCTTGGT
>NW_017269210.1:0-241 GCF_001594065.2 Cyphomyrmex costatus | reverse complement strand
CGTGACCTGGGGACCGTTTCCTAGGGAGCATGACTCTAATAGAAAATCAAGCGGTGCACCTGATGCCGACTATGGTGCAGACGAGCGCGTTGAACTCGCTTTCTGGTCGAGGGATGTCGTAATTAAAATAACGATGATTCTAGTTGCGGTATTCGCATCCGCGCTCGCAATTTGGGCAACTCGCGATGTAGCTGCACACCGAACGCAGCCTAATCGTAGAGCAACGCTGGCGTGCCCTAAC
>NW_017269209.1:0-241 GCF_001594065.2 Cyphomyrmex costatus | reverse complement strand
AAAATCAATGATGTTGAGTGTATTAATAATATTAAAAGCTTTTGTGAGTTTAATTGCCTTCACCAATTCGATGGCATACATCACAATTTTCATTCTGTCAATCTGGAATTCATTAAGCATAATCTGCAATTCGAGTAACAGTGCTTAAGCCTCGTTCAATTTGTCATTCTTTACATATAATTCAAATGAAATAGACTTCATGTTAGGTGTCCATTCGTACTGGCACGCATCATATTCTTGT
>NW_017269208.1:0-241 GCF_001594065.2 Cyphomyrmex costatus | reverse complement strand
ACACCCATATCCTCGACGGCGAACACCTAGACACTCCCTTCCTCGACGTCGAACATCTAGACGTCCATTTCTTCGACGGCGAACACCTAGACACTCACTTCCTCGAAGACGAACACGTAGACACCCACTATCTATTTTATTTTTAATTATAAGATTAAAATCGCGCGCGCGTCATATGTGTGATACACCATGCAACACTGGTCTGCTGGTTAGATATAGATAGATAGATAGAGTGAGATGA
>NW_017269207.1:0-241 GCF_001594065.2 Cyphomyrmex costatus | reverse complement strand
CAAAGGTTTAAATTTGTTGGGTTTTTTAATTTGCGAGGATCTATTTTTGAACATGGCTTGATTTAATTATATGTGGGCTTTGTTATATATTTATAACGCGCCGGAACTGTGTAGGTAAACAATAGATAACTGTCCATCGAATATTAGAACTACATAATTGCTCGAATACGCAGCGTGTTCGATCGGACTAATTGTAAGATCTGCGCTTCTTACATACATGTTTTACATTTGAGACTGATGG
>NW_017269206.1:0-241 GCF_001594065.2 Cyphomyrmex costatus | reverse complement strand
TAAGTATATCTTTATACATACAATTATACATATGATATTTTCGAGTAGTGTTGCCAACTCGATCATAGAAAAGAAATCTCAAAATTAGCTTTCACAAATCTCTAGAGAAATCTCTAGTTTTTCACCAAAAACCTAATAAATCTCTAGTTTTTAAATTTTATTGGAACATTGTCTAAATTCTAAAAGAAAGATTATGGCGGAGAATTTTGGCTGGTTTCCGATATTTATTACAAGTCCTAAA
>NW_017269205.1:0-241 GCF_001594065.2 Cyphomyrmex costatus | reverse complement strand
TTTCAACAATGCGGCAGCGAAACATTACATCACGGAACACGATAGAAAAAAGGAAAAAAATATAACGAAACGAACAATAGGCAAAAAGATTATAACGAAAAAGAAGACAGAACAGACACGTAGGTATTTTCTTTTTTTAATCACAGTTTTTCTGAACTAATTGTTTTTTTCTTTCGTTGCAGAACCACAGTACGTATTTTGGAAAGAAGATATCCTTTGACTGCTACCGGATACAAGTATC
>NW_017269204.1:0-241 GCF_001594065.2 Cyphomyrmex costatus | reverse complement strand
AGCATTTGTGAGCAAACGATGAACAAACGAATGCATAAAGAAAAAAATCGATTTTTTAATATTTGGAGGCCAGCTTCACAGGGTCACTTTCCCATTTATAAATCAATCGCCCCAAAATGGAAAAAAAAGTGAAAAATTAGATCGAAACATTTTGTGTGTCGTTCAAGGAGATTACTTAAGATTTCTTTGATAAAAACTCTGAATGAAATATAATAGCAAAAATTTTTCCGTAAAAAAAGCT
>NW_017269203.1:0-241 GCF_001594065.2 Cyphomyrmex costatus | reverse complement strand
ACATTTTTATCCTATCTTTAGCATTACCCAGGGACAACGACGTGGACGTAATAGGATTATGTCTCCTTTGGGGTGCTTGATTAGAGTGAGTCCCCTTGCCTCTCACTTTTCGGGGTGCTTGATTAAAGTGAGTCCCCTTGCCTCTCACTTTTCGGGGTGCTTGATTAGAGTGAGTGATCTTAACATAACCTTGGGCACTGATGATAAGGTCAAGAACGTTGTTACGTTCTAATGGTAAATT
>NW_017269202.1:0-241 GCF_001594065.2 Cyphomyrmex costatus | reverse complement strand
ATGAACAATGACGGTTAGACATCTTTGCGCAGACTGAGGAAAAGATTCTCATTGACATTTATATACTTAAAAAAATTCAGCGTTTGCAAATATGCAGCTGCAACATTTTGCAAAAGACACGTACGGTGACGAAATCATTAGTGTAATTCAATATTAAAAAAAGAAATGCAGCGTTTGTAAATATGCAGCTGCAACATTTTGCAAAAGACACGTACGGTGATGAAATCATTAGTGTAATTCA
>NW_017269201.1:0-241 GCF_001594065.2 Cyphomyrmex costatus | reverse complement strand
CGATTGTGGTGCAACTAGTGGAGATGGCTTTAACATTTCAACCCTTTCGCTTTTGGACGTTGGTAACTGTAATCTCGAGGACGTCGGGCCACAAGAAGAAGAAACCTACATACAATTGATGCAAATGTCCGACTATGACAAAGTGCCCGCAGTACAATGCAGAGTAGAAGTAAATCGCGTCATTCACTATTGCGGAATGCACTCTGACATCTCTGTCGTGCACAACGGACAAAGGGAATAC
>NW_017269200.1:0-241 GCF_001594065.2 Cyphomyrmex costatus | reverse complement strand
AAATATGAAAAGAAAATATTTCAGATGAAAAAAATTTACGGTCTAAAGGGATTATTTAAACATATCGATAAAATTATTTTTCGAAAAAAATCAATTTTTTAAGTTATTTATACCGCTATTTTTTTTTATAATGGAATTAAAAACTGTACAAAATAATTTACGAGATATTTTATATTTTATTTTGGTACATATTGACATGAAATATCTTGTAAACTATTGATTTTTTAATAGCTTTACCTTA
>NW_017269199.1:0-241 GCF_001594065.2 Cyphomyrmex costatus | reverse complement strand
TTGCTTTTATTGGCCAGGCAACCAACTGATTGTAACTAGGCCATTGATGTTCTACGGGTATAGTTCTTGGCGGTTGCCAGGCATGGCATCGATATAATTGGGGGGGGAGTGATAGAGGGGGGGTCCCACCTATGACCGTGCGCCTGCTGCCGCTCTATAGCGAGCAGCGCGCCAAAGAACAGGGAGGAGGGGAAAATTTAAAAGAATAACTCGTTGGCTTTCATAAAAGCCAGGAGTAGGC
>NW_017269198.1:0-241 GCF_001594065.2 Cyphomyrmex costatus | reverse complement strand
ATCCTTTCTTGCTGCTGTCAGTACAATTGAGCCATCTTTTCGAGAAATAGTTGCACCATCTTTTCCGAACGTTACTAAATAGCCATGACTTGTAATAGCTGGTACAGATATCAAATTATTCCGCAAACCAGGCGCATATAACACATTTGAAAGTACGATTCGGTTCGTGGAATTTCGAGATAAGACGTTGAGGCTTACATTTCCACATCCATAGGCCATCATTATAGACTTTCCAGCCGTC
>NW_017269197.1:0-241 GCF_001594065.2 Cyphomyrmex costatus | reverse complement strand
ATCTTCATGACGCGCTGGATGCCAGCGGCAGCCGTTCGGAGGGCGGCGATGTGCTGGCGGGACTGCTCGTCGTTCGGGACGATGATGGCCAGGGCGGCGATGACCACGTCGTCGAGGTCCCGGATGGGGACCGCGATACCTGTCGCGTCCGGGTGGATGTGCCCGGCGCAGTGGACGAAGCCTTGGCGCCTGATGTCGGCGAGCGTCACGCGCAGTTGTCGGGGGTCGGTGATGGTGTGTT
>NW_017269196.1:0-241 GCF_001594065.2 Cyphomyrmex costatus | reverse complement strand
CCCGCAAGGGCTAGTCCGCTGGTCGGGTTAGTTCCCAAGATTGGCTCTCGCCGACGCTACCTCTAGCGCCTCGCGTCAACGCTAGGTGCGCTGCACCGAGGCAGGATGCGGCGCGGGTGAGCGGCTCAATGAACGCATCTATCGCCTGTGACGGTGACCCCCCGGGCATTAACGGGCGAACGGCAGGCGGAACTCAACACGAGAGACGGCAGCGATGTCCCAGTCGTCGGGGATAGTGCCG
>NW_017269194.1:0-241 GCF_001594065.2 Cyphomyrmex costatus | reverse complement strand
TACTTTTACTTTTTGAAATAAGGTATATATGTTATATATGTGACAAGAAAACATATTCCTTTCTCAATTGGCGCAATCTATAATAAAAAGATTTTATTTTATTTTGTGAGGCTTACACACTTGGCGTCTTTTTTCCTTTTTTTTAAAAAGCTAATTTTGTTGATCAATAATCAAATAAGCTAATAAATGTAATTTCTGAGAGAGAAAAAATGATTGAAATTATTTAAATATTTATATATTT
>NW_017269193.1:0-240 GCF_001594065.2 Cyphomyrmex costatus | reverse complement strand
ATAATGGAGAAGCCTGTTGAGAAAAGCATACACGCAACGATCACGCCGCGCAACGGAAAAGAGAGAGGACGAGAGAGAGAGATATATAGAGCGCGACGAGTGAGTCATCCGAGGCGCGACCTTGGAGGCGACAGATAGACCGAGGTCGCGAAAAGACGACGAAAAGGAAAAAAACCCGATCACGCCGCGCAACGGAAAAGAGTGAGGACGAGAGAGGGAGAGAGGGAGAGAGGGAGGAGG
>NW_017269192.1:0-240 GCF_001594065.2 Cyphomyrmex costatus | reverse complement strand
TGCCATGGTAGACAACAAATACATAATCTAAGCAATCAAAAGTAGGCATTACCCTACTAATAAATTATAATAAGAATAAAATTAATTTCTTATGACTGAAGACTCAAAACTCTATTGTAGATCTGGGATTACTACAATATAAGTAAAAATGTTATAAAACCAATTTAATAATTTATATTCTTATTCTTAAATTTTGTTCTTCAAATAAAAAAATATATTAATATATCTTACACACACACA
>NW_017269191.1:0-240 GCF_001594065.2 Cyphomyrmex costatus | reverse complement strand
ATAATTTCATGGTAATTCCATGAATCAGAAGCGTGCTTGGTGATTTTAAAATGTGTGAATGTATCAAAGAGGTATCAAGTCAGCAATCACGTCAGATGGTTTCATTAAATCAGGAAGATTCAAAATTCACTTCCTACTAATTTGTAAAAATAATAACAAGCCTTTTCTTTCAATCTAAAAAAAAAAGACAGTACAAAGAATCAGTTCTTTTACAATTATATTAGATGTAGTAAAAATAAA
>NW_017269190.1:0-240 GCF_001594065.2 Cyphomyrmex costatus | reverse complement strand
TGCCCCGCCCGATGCGAATGGCTGCCGAGGCCATCGCTGAGCGCGACGGGATCGCTGTGGGCGACGCCGTCATGAAGGTGTTCGGTGAAGCCCTCGGCTTCCCAATCCCGCACTACTCCCTGCCCGAGTCGGAACGTCAGAATGCCCAGCGCGGGGGTGAGAACGCCCAGCGTGGGCGCGACACGGCGCAGCAGAGACTGGAGATGCCTCTGATCAAGGCCTCGTAAGCGAGAACGAGGC
>NW_017269189.1:0-240 GCF_001594065.2 Cyphomyrmex costatus | reverse complement strand
TGTATATATCATTTTTCACATAACCTCAAAGATTCTGAGAAAAATGAAAAGAACCGTGTTTTTTGTTTCTAATTTTTTTCTCGCGCAAAATTTTTTTTTTTCACGAAATTTACAGGAGACTTACCTGTCTATGTCCCAAATAAGCTATAATTTTTTCGAGAAAAAAAATTAATTTTTCAAGGTAATATTAACAAAAAACCGAAAAATTACCCATAACTTCAACCTAAAAAAGTAATGTAA
>NW_017269188.1:0-240 GCF_001594065.2 Cyphomyrmex costatus | reverse complement strand
TGTGTTAAGGTATGTATGAACGAAGAAGGTCACTCTCGCTGAATTGTGCGAGACAGAATATGCAACTGAATTTTTGGAGTAGAATAACTTGTCGGGAGTGCCCTGATATATAACTGAATGAGGTTGTTACAACCATTGGAAAATAACACGGACCACTAACAGTGGTATCCGTCTTCGTCTATACATCCTAGATCAACGTATTTACAAGAAGTGCCTGAAGTCAGAACGATTTGATTACTC
>NW_017269187.1:0-240 GCF_001594065.2 Cyphomyrmex costatus | reverse complement strand
CACACAACACGTACAGGGCATTACATAAAAATTCAACAGTAATAGTAATGCCCCGTACCTAATTCCCTCAGCGGTTTACCCCTCAAAAATATCTGATCAGAATCTAGTTCTTGACCTGATAAGAAATTGGTTCTGTAAGTAAATGGCTGATCAGAAATTGGTTCCATGTGACTCACGGCGATTTTATCTAATTATTAAATTAATTATGGTTATTATATATCATTTTTCTAATTAAAACTT
>NW_017269186.1:0-240 GCF_001594065.2 Cyphomyrmex costatus | reverse complement strand
ATACATCATACATATATATATATATATATTATATACATATTTATATATATATATATATACAAATATTGTGGCTTGCCATAGTTATATATGTTATAGTTTTTAAATAATATGAGCACGAAGAGATTATTGCTGAAGATGAGTTAAGCGTAATAAATATATACATAAATAAAATATTAACGTATGCAATTCGTAATGAGTAACCGACAAATCAAGAATATCACTTTTCTAAAAAAAAAAAAA
>NW_017269185.1:0-240 GCF_001594065.2 Cyphomyrmex costatus | reverse complement strand
AAAAGTATTGTTACATCTAAAATTTTATACACAATCATAAATAGAGATTATTAAGCAAAAATCCTACAATTATATTAATGAAACCAACAATTATAAGCTATTTATTATAAAAAAACAAATTCTTAATATTTTTGAATTATTAAAAATTACCCTAATATTAGAGTAATTTTTAGTAATATTTAAAAGCGAGACATATTTTTACTCCTTTCACTTCAACAAATATAAAAACATACATTTTAA
>NW_017269184.1:0-240 GCF_001594065.2 Cyphomyrmex costatus | reverse complement strand
AGCTATGACTGAGTTATTACATCATTTAAAATCGTACTCTTGTTTTAAAAATTTATCAGTACGATCAAAAACATTGATGAATACTCCTCGCAACAAAGTAAATGTTATATCCATGGCACCAGGTGAATACATGCACATAGGTTTGCATAAAGGTATAACAAATGTTATTTTAAGTAACAAAGAATTATTTCTTAATAGAATCGATATATCAATTTTTATAGATGGTATTCCGCTTTTCAA
>NW_017269183.1:0-240 GCF_001594065.2 Cyphomyrmex costatus | reverse complement strand
GTATTGAGTTTTATACCAAGTTTGTACTCGCACGTATGTATCCTGTAACGTTACAGAGAGATAGTTGAAAGGAATAAAGAACGACAACGATATCGTGATATACTAGTATATTTATTTTTGAAATATACATATTTTGATATATGTTATACGAATAAAAGTTATTATTATTCACACGACGTTTCGTTTATTTATCCACGAATTGTGCGATCCGTCGAATCCCAGCCACTTGACGTACACCTT
>NW_017269182.1:0-240 GCF_001594065.2 Cyphomyrmex costatus | reverse complement strand
ACATACGACGTAAACACTAGGAAAAAAAACTATGTTCTAGGGTGAAAGATGCTCGTCCTGAACAATTCGTACGACGGAGTGAACGTATCGCAAACTCCGACATTGTAGGAGCCATTCAAAAATCGATACGATCGAACGAAAAAACAAAGAGGAGGTCGATTAAACGCGAGGAACGTCGCCTTTCTACGGTCACTCTGATTCGTCATGAGAAATGAATCGTGACATCCTGAAGATCGGAGG
>NW_017269181.1:0-240 GCF_001594065.2 Cyphomyrmex costatus | reverse complement strand
TCGACATATTTTTTGATTACCTTTCGAATGGTCTATGTCAACTCGACTTTTTAGGAGAGGGCATTTTTACCATTCTTATTCTGCTATAGCCTTTGACTGATTGCAGCGCAGTTACGATGACACTAAAGAAAAAGAATGTAAACCGTAGAGTCGAACGATGGGCGCTCGCATTACTTGACTACGACTATGAATTAGAGTATCGAGCAGGTACGCGTATGCGTCATGTAGACGCTCTTAGCT
>NW_017269180.1:0-240 GCF_001594065.2 Cyphomyrmex costatus | reverse complement strand
TCGAGTGTTCGTTTCCTCCCTTCGCCGCGACACGCGGAGGCATCCTAAAATCTGGGTAGCGCGGCTAATAAGAGCAGCTCTTCCCGTTCCTATCGCACTTACAAAAAAAATCTATGTCGTTAGCGTTAGAGCACTTCTCACCCTCTTTTCCTTTTTCCATTCTACTCATCTTTTTCTTTAGAAGTAAGATTTACGCGACTCGCGGCCACAGCGTAAATAAGAATTCATTTAGTTACTACA
>NW_017269179.1:0-240 GCF_001594065.2 Cyphomyrmex costatus | reverse complement strand
ATTGTATAATTAACTCGATGTCTCATCTTATTGCATATGTATATTCCACCGTTCCCGTTACTTTGACACGATAGTCTAGACCACGTACATACATTTTACTAACGCGAGGCTGAACATTACCTGTTATAAAATCTTCGAGATTAAATTATACGACGCGCGCGCGCGCGGCGATACGGCTAAATATCGGGGTTGCTATTTTTTGCATGCTACCATTTTGCGACGACGACGGTGCAGTGGTGG
>NW_017269178.1:0-240 GCF_001594065.2 Cyphomyrmex costatus | reverse complement strand
TACCTTATTGTAAATACTTTGACAAAAATAATTCAATGTAAGAAATAAGATACTTTGCTGAATTAAATAAGAAGTTCCCTGCAAGTACATGGCAACATTAGCCAGTGTCCATAGTTGTTTTTTGTTCTTCGTAATAAGAATTAAATATATATTTATAAGTGTGGCGATTACTGTGAGAAAGTACCACAGCATTATAATTAACATTCGTATAATGAACACTTTGTTGAGTTTACGTGACGT
>NW_017269177.1:0-240 GCF_001594065.2 Cyphomyrmex costatus | reverse complement strand
AATTAAAAGTGATCTTTTAATTAAAATTAGGTGATTAATAAGAATAATTGTATTGTGTTCTGTGTGTAAATAACAATTGCGATTTAATTTAACGACAATAGGTATAGTATTTCATAAATATAGATAAGTATTATATTTAATAGTAAAATGTGATTGTGAATGTTTTCTATATATGTAGAAGTTATGGTCATAGTTTTTTATGTATACTGCAAACGTATAGATAATATTTTATTAATTTAT
>NW_017269176.1:0-240 GCF_001594065.2 Cyphomyrmex costatus | reverse complement strand
ACAATTTCGACGAATAATGGCGGACTTCACGTGTCCAGACTCTTATTAGAGGGTCACTACTTCATGACTAGTACACACGATGCAATAAGTTGAAGTAAAACAAATATGTGTTTGTTTCATTTTAACTTATGTCAGTAAATATTCAGTCGAATTTTCAAGAAAAAATTTTTTTATAAAGGTATATTATTAATCCTAACATATCATTAAAATGAAAAGGTCAAGCCATGTTCAAAAATAGAT
>NW_017269175.1:0-240 GCF_001594065.2 Cyphomyrmex costatus | reverse complement strand
AATTTTTGATATCGAAATCAGGTCGATTTTGAACAATTTTTGATATCGAAATCAACACGATTTTGAATAATTTTTGAGGTCGAAACCAATGGTCACGTTCAATAGACTTACGGCCGCGAAACAGACTTTTGCATAAAGCATAACGCGCATAAAAGTATCAATCAATCTGAATCTTTTCTTTCCTTCCACTTCACGGAAAAGGACTTTGATCGATTGATGCTCTTATGCACTATATGCATT
>NW_017269174.1:0-240 GCF_001594065.2 Cyphomyrmex costatus | reverse complement strand
AAGCTTTGATGACGTTCTTCCTCTTTCTCTCTCTCTCGTTCTCGCGAGCTTTCTTTTACACGGGACGCGCGAGGCAAGAGCAAAGGAAGCGAGAAAAGCAGCTATTGGTAAAGAAGAAAGAAAGTAAAGTACGAACTGAAGTAGTCGAAACGGGAATAAACTTCTCAAAGAACCCGTCATATTGATGACACACGTTGATTTTTATATTAGCACGCACTCATGTATCATTCTTTTCATTCC
>NW_017269173.1:0-240 GCF_001594065.2 Cyphomyrmex costatus | reverse complement strand
ACTGCGATATTACACATATAAAAAATTATTTAATAATATGAATGTGGTGATTTTTCGACAAAAATACTAACAGCAATTATTTTGCACTTCATAAGGGAGTTCGAGTAAATTTTTTCCAATAGAGGAGATAACAAGCAATCAATCGATATCGATCAGAATAGAGGGACGGGCTTTTAAAAATTTTTAACGATTTTTTAACTTCGCGGACGGGCGAGGCGGGCACCATTTCTCGACAAAAGT
>NW_017269172.1:0-240 GCF_001594065.2 Cyphomyrmex costatus | reverse complement strand
GACCGCTTCCTCTCACTCCCTCTTATAGGCACTAGCCATATAGTAGTATTACATATATGGTTATTCCGTTCGGCGGACATGACAGTACACGGAACATTTTTCGTGACCACCTTCGGTCTACACAGTTAAGTCTCCTTACTCTTACTTCATGACCATGGTGGAAGGATTACATGGTGTGCTCAGGGGTGCGTTCAGAAATTACACTCAGATAACTCTTGGGTGCATTTTTGATATAATATA
>NW_017269171.1:0-240 GCF_001594065.2 Cyphomyrmex costatus | reverse complement strand
TTTACGCTGTGGCCGCGAGTCGCACAAATCTTAATTCTAAGAGAAAAAGATGAATAAAGAGGAAAAAGGAAAAGGGAAGGGTGAGAAGTGCTCTAACGCTAACGACACAGATTTTTTTGTAGGTGCGATATGAACGAGAGCAGCTGCTCTTATTAGGCGCGCTATCCAGATTTTAGGATGCCTCCGCGTGTCGCGGCGAAGGGAGGAAACGCACACTCGACACTCACTCACACACACACA
>NW_017269170.1:0-240 GCF_001594065.2 Cyphomyrmex costatus | reverse complement strand
TTTTATTCATTGTGCGCAAGGTCTAAAGATAAGATCAGTAATGACATTAAATTCGATATTTATGTCTCAACTTTCTATAATCGAACATAAATACATAGAAATGAACATACAGTTACAACGCAATTAGTCATTCGTAAAAGTCATATACAATATTTTTAAAAAATAATAAAAGTTTAGTCTTCTTATGAACTCTTTTATTAAACTCAAATTTTGATCCAAAGATCAGACAAATGAGAGTCA
>NW_017269169.1:0-240 GCF_001594065.2 Cyphomyrmex costatus | reverse complement strand
TTCATTTTGTTATTTTATTTTGAAAACGTCAGGTTCCCGTGTCCATCCTACATGTAGAGGACGCTCTCGTTATTGACGTTTGTTTTTGGATGATATTTCAAATAAAAGCTAAAAAATATTTGACAACGTAATTACAAAATAGAAAGTGTCTTTTATCAGATGAAATAGCAGTTTTTATAATACTTTTTGCAATTTTGTAATAAATAACTTTTTCATAAGATAAGCAAAAATGAACGTCTA
>NW_017269168.1:0-240 GCF_001594065.2 Cyphomyrmex costatus | reverse complement strand
TATGTGCTTACTTCGTTTGTTACCTATACCATTCTTTATAATTTGTATAGTACTTTGATTATCAATATATAAAGTGACGTTAACAAAATTCCCTGTAATTTCTTCAATTAAAGTTCTAAGAAATATTATTTCTTTTACACATTCCGCTGCCGCTATAAACTCTGCTTCTGTACTTGATAAAGCTACTATAGATTGTTTCTTAGATTTCCAGCAAATTGGACCATTTGAGTAAAATATTAT
>NW_017269167.1:0-240 GCF_001594065.2 Cyphomyrmex costatus | reverse complement strand
AATAATAATAATATTTAATATGTATAACATGTATAAAATATATAATATATGTAATATATCATATGTAATATATAATATGTAAATATATTTGTAAATAAAACATATCTTGTATGAATAATAATATTTAATATATATATAACATGTATAATATATATATGTGATATATAATATAATATGTAAATATACAGGGTGTCATTAATCGAGCGAATCACCTATCATGAGCAGATAGAGTAGACCGAA
>NW_017269166.1:0-240 GCF_001594065.2 Cyphomyrmex costatus | reverse complement strand
CTTTTATATGCACTTGGCGTATGTTTTTTTTCTTTTTTTAAAAAAAGGTTTTTTATGGGATTTATTCTTTATCTTTCTTCTTTTTTTGTAATTTTTCTATTATTATTAATTCTTCTAATATTATTTACATGTTTTATTTCAAATTTATAATCATATATTTCATATATTTCATACATTTTAAAAGGTGTAAAAATATATAAAATATAATAATTTTAATATAATAAAGAAAATGAAAATGAT
>NW_017269165.1:0-240 GCF_001594065.2 Cyphomyrmex costatus | reverse complement strand
TGCACAAATCTTGTCCTAATTAATTAAGATATTGTAAATTGAATTGGGAAGGATAAAATCCATGGACCTATTACATATTAGGCGGACATCGAAACATGTATGAGTAATAGTTTGCGGGAAGATGCAGTAAAGTGCATCCCATTTGAACTTTACTAACTATTTAGTTATAAGAATGTTATAGTAGATATAGTAGGCCGGTTCTAATCCACTATGTGTTAGTGCGTGTATGTGTATGTGTGT
>NW_017269164.1:0-240 GCF_001594065.2 Cyphomyrmex costatus | reverse complement strand
CAGATTAAAAACTATGCTTTTGTGTATTTTTTTTTTGTTGACGAATAAAATGCTCTTAAACTAAGAATGTTAAGTGAGTCCTTCATATTTTTTTTTGTCACATTCGAGCGATTTAGTTATGATTTATGTTATCCTTAAGTGAGTCTTTCATATTTTCACTTTTTTCTTTTTTTTTTATCACCGATTTTTCTTTTATTGGCTAGACATATCCGTCTAGACATGTACGTTCTTGTTCAGATA
>NW_017269163.1:0-240 GCF_001594065.2 Cyphomyrmex costatus | reverse complement strand
TCTGTAAATTCCACAGAGCAAACTGCTTTGCGTCCGCACCTCACAAGTTGCCGGAAAGCACTCTCGCAAACCTGCTTGATTTACACAAAATCGTCATAGAGTTGCTCCGCGGATAAGACAGGAAACTATGTAGTTAAATTTACATACCTTCCAACAGCTTTAAAATAATAATTTTATTTAATACGTATTTAAAAGATGACGGCTCGGTTTATCGGTGAGCCGGGTGAGGGGGGAATATGA
>NW_017269162.1:0-240 GCF_001594065.2 Cyphomyrmex costatus | reverse complement strand
GTAACGCAAATGCCGGTGGTATTAAAAATCTTAAAACTCAAATATTTTAGCGAAAAATGATCGCAGCGCCTTCTATACATAGTGTTTTAAATTCGTCTCGAAAAGACCTTTCAAACGAGCCCCCATTCGACCCCCCTGCCCATTTAAGAATTTATTCCCCCCTCGCGCCCCCCGCACCCCCTTGGGGTTGGGAGGTTGCAACCCCCCGCAAAAGATAAATTTTTTGAAAACTCGTTTGAC
>NW_017269161.1:0-240 GCF_001594065.2 Cyphomyrmex costatus | reverse complement strand
TCGCGGTTCGTAAGAAGTTATCATTTGTTTTATCTCATCTCTTAACGTAACCTCTTTTATCTCGCTTACGTCTATACAGTCGGCTTGCCTCGCATCGTCGTCGTCCGCGAATTCCTGGACGCTGATACAAAAAATCTCTGGTACATCGAGTTGTTCCGCCAACGCATTTACATCATAGTTCCGCTTAGATATTTTGGCGCTTCGTCCATCTAGAGAGATATCCGCTACCTCTAACAAGCT
>NW_017269159.1:0-240 GCF_001594065.2 Cyphomyrmex costatus | reverse complement strand
AAGCCCGGTCCGATTAACATTATTATTGGCGCAGATTACTATGGCCAAATTATCAGACCCGAGCTAATAAGAGGCAATTCATCGTCACTCATCGCGCAGTCGACTTTATTTGGTTGGGTAGTTTCCGGACCCGTCGCATCTACTAGTCACGGTCATAACGGAAGAAATTATCATTGCATGATTGATCGCGATCTGCAAGATCTTCTAACTTGCTTTTGGAAGCAAGAGGAAATTCCAACG
>NW_017269158.1:0-240 GCF_001594065.2 Cyphomyrmex costatus | reverse complement strand
TGATGACACCTGTGCACTACAATAATTTTAACAGTAATAGACACTATTTCCATAAAAAATAAATCATAAGATATTACATCAAGATTTGTAGCGATATAAAACACCTTTTTACTTCCTATTATAAAACTAATGTAAAATGTGCAACAATTGAAATGCTTTCTTTTTCTATGCATATGTTAAGTTATATTTTAATAATTATTGTTGCAATGATTTGATAAATAATAAGAAAATTTGTAAGAT
>NW_017269157.1:0-240 GCF_001594065.2 Cyphomyrmex costatus | reverse complement strand
TTCGATCGTGGTGTAAAAATAATTATCAGATTATTTCTGAGTGACTATGGAAACAACGAAAAGGGAGAATGAATTGGAAGAAAAAGAAAAAGGCATACAAAAGAAGTTTTTACTCTTCTTATTTAATTTTTAATATTTAATTGATTATTTATATGTTCACTATATATATATTTTTTTCTTGTAGATTGTCCGGGACACAACAAGTCCTGTGCGGATTGAGTCTATTATTATCTGAAATGA
>NW_017269156.1:0-240 GCF_001594065.2 Cyphomyrmex costatus | reverse complement strand
CTTTATTAGTAATAATATACGTGTCTTCGTCCTTTAATAATGTTTCCATTTTCTCAATATAATCTGCCTTGTTTAAAGCTACAGTCACATTACCTTTGTCAGCTTTCGTAAAAATAATGTTAGGATTTAGAGGAGAGTGTGGGGGGTTTATTGAGTATGTCTATGTATTACAGATACGTTGACGATATTTTGATTATGGCTAAAAGAGAAGAAGTCGAGAAGATATTTGAGGTCTTTAAT
>NW_017269155.1:0-240 GCF_001594065.2 Cyphomyrmex costatus | reverse complement strand
AGACACGTATTTTTTTATATCGGCCCAATCGCCGTTTTAAGGGTAGAAATCACCCTCAATAATTTTGAGAGTAGGTCGACTATTGTAAGAATTATATTTTACGATTATTGTAAAATTGGGCATCTAACGGTTTTTGGGGTCGCTGATTACGAATCTGAGGTTATTTTTATGAAATTTAAGATGGCGGAACCAATATGGCGGGCGCAAAAAATTAAATATTCAATGATTTTTGTAATTTTC
>NW_017269154.1:0-240 GCF_001594065.2 Cyphomyrmex costatus | reverse complement strand
GTTTTATTAGCAAAAAACCGTTTTTTGGGCCGTTCCGCGCTATATAAATTAATATTTTAACAATAATAATTGAAAAGGTACCATATTTTGAAAACATGTTTTTGACGTAAAATTTGACGGAGAATGCGATAAAAATACTAAAAACTTGATTCGTTTTGGGGGCGTTTGTTAAAAATCGATTTAAACAATTAAATTGTTAATAACAATATAAATTTGTTACTATTTTTTGTTAAAAAAAAA
>NW_017269153.1:0-240 GCF_001594065.2 Cyphomyrmex costatus | reverse complement strand
TGATCGAGCTGTTCGACGAAAGTGGCGAGCCCACGGTGTCCACGTATCACGCGTTCGCCGGTTCGCTGATCAATGAATACGGCCTGCGCCTGGGTCTGGAACCCGACGTGCGAGTTGCCGCCAACGCCACCCGGTTCCAGCGTGCCGCCCGCGTGATCAGACGGTTCAGAGAACCGTTGCCCAACTTGAATGTTCTGATGACCGCTACCATCGAGCGCGTTCTCGCGCTGGACGGGAATC
>NW_017269152.1:0-240 GCF_001594065.2 Cyphomyrmex costatus | reverse complement strand
GTACATATTACATAAATTATGTATGTTAATTATATAATATACAAAATAATAAAATTTTTATGTTTTATTAGTGTCTTTACACGGAAAAAATGACTTGACAAAGCAGCTAAATTTTAATAGCTGAATCAAACTTAGCTGTAGAAGCTACTGCTTTAATGTCATTGTTAAAAGCTTTGATTATTACAGATATAAAACATTCACTGTGGCATAAAACTTTATTAACTAAAATTGAAACAGCAA
>NW_017269151.1:0-240 GCF_001594065.2 Cyphomyrmex costatus | reverse complement strand
TATAAATATTTCTCGAAAAAATGAATGTTTTCAAATATTATTAATTATAAATAACAAGATAATAAAGGGCTACAATTAGCCAATCAAGGTTTGTAGCCCTCTTTGCTAAAAAATTAAATAACGATAATAAATTTTATCACGCGTTCAACTTCGATCGGGTCATTCTCAATGTTAACATTAATTACAATTTTAAATGTTAAAACTAATATATAGTTAATATTATTGCTGTGAACATGATTT
>NW_017269150.1:0-240 GCF_001594065.2 Cyphomyrmex costatus | reverse complement strand
GAGCGACCGTGGGCCGAGCGGAAACGCACGTCGTCTCTCATTCCGATGATAAGCGAAAGTCGTGAAGCGTATGTTCTAATCATGGCGCGAGAACTATAGTGAGACTACGCGACTTCTAATCGCGAACAGCCAGTGAGCAGCGATGATAAAAAAAAAGGGGACGTGGAAAAGGCTGCCGCGTAGGGAGGCGCACAGTTCCTTGATTCCAAAACGTTGAGGGGGGAATGCTACTCACTGGGG
>NW_017269149.1:0-240 GCF_001594065.2 Cyphomyrmex costatus | reverse complement strand
TGCATTACCTTCAGAATTTAATGTACTTTTATTATTGTAATGTACAACTGCGCTTGTCAACTAGTAGGGTATATAGGCCGGTTCTAACCAAAGTCTGTTCTTTTTCCGTAAGTACTTGATTTATGAACCAGGTTTACCAACATGAAGTACCCAAGTCTGTTCTTTTTCCGTAAGTACTTGATTTATGAACCATGTTTACCAACATAAATTATAATGTGTTTAAGAACGCGGAGCGGGTAT
>NW_017269148.1:0-240 GCF_001594065.2 Cyphomyrmex costatus | reverse complement strand
TATTGAGTATAAAATTATAACAATTTCTCTATTATGTTTGTTAAGCAGGAACCTCCCACAAAGGTCAAAAAGGCACCTGTGCCAGAATTACTTTTGTGCTAATTATGGGCTCTAATTCGTGTGCTCGAACGGTTTAGGAAAAATTACGATTAATGGTGGTGCTAGCTTAATTATAATTTAGAATCCTTTATTCAATCATAAACAAAATCATAAAATTAGTTTAGTAAAATGATGTGGTTT
>NW_017269147.1:0-240 GCF_001594065.2 Cyphomyrmex costatus | reverse complement strand
CAATGAGTAAGGCACTTTCAATATAATGAAGTAAATGAAAAAATTTTGAAATTTGCAGAACACCTTATCTTAAAAATTATAGTAATTTTTCATGCATAATATTGCATAATAAGTGAAAAAAAAGTTTTCCTGAAATAATACTATTATTACTACAAGTAGAAATAAGAAACAATTTTTATTGATAAAGGCTCTAGCAGGTTAAGAAGGGGTCAATCGGCCCCCAAACGGATTATGACCAGC
>NW_017269146.1:0-240 GCF_001594065.2 Cyphomyrmex costatus | reverse complement strand
TGCCGCTCTAGCGATAACGCTGTCGCAGCGCGTTATATGACACCGCGCGAATAAGGATGGAAGGAACACTGAGATGTACTATTAATAAATATTTTTAGTAGATTTAATAAGAATAAACGGAGGTAAAGGATGAAATTAAATGATTTAACAGCAGATATGCAGAACAGGAAGCATTGTTGAAGACAACCATTTGCAGGATTTAAAGGTTATTAATTTCGACTCGGGGTAGTTATTCTTTTT
>NW_017269145.1:0-240 GCF_001594065.2 Cyphomyrmex costatus | reverse complement strand
ATAGATAATAATATATTTTATAGATGATATAAAAGAATAGTTTGAACTTGGTAAGTGATTATAAACATTTTTTATTTACATTATTTATTCTATATAACAACATATTAATGTAAAAAAGCAAGTAATAAATACATGCATGAATTTTATTAAGAGAGAATTATTCAAAATAAAAACAACAATTCTATTAATTTATTTAATATTATTAATTTTTAGTTGAAAAGTACAATGGAAAATTGTATG
>NW_017269144.1:0-239 GCF_001594065.2 Cyphomyrmex costatus | reverse complement strand
TTACCAATTAGGGAGGTTCTAGTTCCAGGGCCAAAATCACTCTTACCGTGGGCATCCTCCTTTAAATTACCTAATTCGTCAATTATAATTATAAAAACAGTTTTCCATGAGAAATATTACAGTCTCGATATTTTCTTATTTTTAGTTAAGAGATATGTCATTTAAATTACAATCGCGAGCTCAAATATATTACATTTTTTAAATTAGATTTTTTTATATTACATTTTTCTTATTTAGAG
>NW_017269143.1:0-239 GCF_001594065.2 Cyphomyrmex costatus | reverse complement strand
CGCGTCATCATATGTGACCATGCAACACTGGTCTGCTGGTTAGATATAGATAGATAGAGTGAGTTGATAGATAGAGTGAGATAACACATAAAGTCAAAAGCCGTCTATTATCGAAAAAACGAGAAGTACATTTTTTGGTCGGCGACGTTGAAGACAACGACGACGTATCTTAAAAATAAAACGTGAAAATTCACAGATCCGGATTTTGCGTCGCGATATCTCCGCTCGTAGGGCACGTA
>NW_017269142.1:0-239 GCF_001594065.2 Cyphomyrmex costatus | reverse complement strand
GGAATTGCGAGCGGAAGCTTTACGCGAGTCACATGATATTCCGCAGTCGGGACATTTAGGCGTAGAAAAGACGCATTGTCGGCTCTCGATTTCCTATTATTGGCCCGGTGTGTTCCGCGATGTTGCCAAGTACGTCGGGCGGTGTAAGGTATGTCAGAGTACTAAAGTCGAGCAGTCGAGCCCTGCGGGCCTCATGGGAAGAAGGGTTGTCGAGGCTCCGTGGATGGTCGTCGCTGCGG
>NW_017269141.1:0-239 GCF_001594065.2 Cyphomyrmex costatus | reverse complement strand
TCAAAGTTGCAGAATCGTGAAGTTGGCCCCCCCGTAATTTCAAATGGTGTTTTCGTTGCTTTAATCAATAGAACTCTTCCTAAATTTGATAGAGAACTCTAGAACTCTTCGGGGGGCATCCAGAACTCTGCTTATTTTTTCAAAATTTTGACAATGAGGGGCCAGCTTCACAGACGTCACAAAATAGTTATATTCACGATAAATTTGGCCCAGATTATTTCGAATAATCCATTATGTGA
>NW_017269140.1:0-239 GCF_001594065.2 Cyphomyrmex costatus | reverse complement strand
AAAGCTCCAAGTTCTTTAAAAACCTGACTCGACGACTCGTCCTCTTTCTTCATGTCCTCTAAGTTAGATGGAGAATTTGGTAAGCACGATGGTGGGCACAATTTTTGAATGGCTTCCGTGGATAATTGTCTTTCTTTGGTATAATCTAAACCCTCGCTTGTCACGGTTAGATTGCGTCTTTTAAAGGCCTTGACCAATGACCATAGCTCCGCAGTAGGTGTTTTATCGTGAAAGGTTCC
>NW_017269139.1:0-239 GCF_001594065.2 Cyphomyrmex costatus | reverse complement strand
GTGAACATTCATAAAATGTATATCCTTTTGTTGCATATATACGTAATAATGATTTAACAACACGTGTACACTAGTTGTTTATAATAGTAAGTTTATAAAGAATTTATTGGCTCGTAACACTGTTTCTCTCCATTAGTTAAATTTATTGAGCCTTGTTACAATCTACATTATAATAACAATGTTAAATCATTATTACGTATATATGCAACAAAAGAATATATAATTTATGTATGTTTACT
>NW_017269138.1:0-239 GCF_001594065.2 Cyphomyrmex costatus | reverse complement strand
TGTCCACGTGAAAACTGCGTTTTTCTTTAAGAGATTAGACAGTGGAGCGGCTACGCCGGAAAAGTTAGAGATGAAGCGACGATAATAGCCAGCCAGCCCGAGGAATTGGCGAATATTTTTTTGATTACGCGGGGTCGGGAAGTTCTTAACGGCGGCGACCTTCTGCGAGTCAGGCCTAACGCCGTCTTCGCTGATAATATGGCCAAGGTACACTACCTCTCGGCGAAGAAGCTCGCATT
>NW_017269137.1:0-239 GCF_001594065.2 Cyphomyrmex costatus | reverse complement strand
GAATCCAAATATCGTTATCTATATTTTATTAAAAATTATAGTGATTGAATAAATTGTTTATTCCTACGCTAATACAGTGATGTAGTATAATTAAGGTGTAGGTATAATTAAGAGTGTAACACTAATACTTTAGTTATTGCAGTTATGGATAATTACAAATTTCGAACTATACCACTGCTGATATAAAATGGTTTGGTATTATTCTATTCGTTGTTATTCTGATTACAAGCAAAAAAAAA
>NW_017269136.1:0-239 GCF_001594065.2 Cyphomyrmex costatus | reverse complement strand
AAAAAGTGTACGTAACTTTCGACCGATTTTCGAATCGCCTCCGCTTTCCGCTGTACCCCTCACTACATATTAAGGTGGGGGTATGGTTTAGCAACTTCAAAAAATCGATTTTTGTTTTATTTTTTTTATTCGAAGGTACAACTCCTCAAGAATGTTGTCCTACAATTTCAGCTCATTTGGAGTTAAACTGAACGAGATATGGAGCCAAACGCCCCGCCCCTTCGAAAGCGGCCGAGCGC
>NW_017269134.1:0-239 GCF_001594065.2 Cyphomyrmex costatus | reverse complement strand
CTCCGCTTTCCGCTGTACCCCTCACCACATATTTAATACATATTAAATACATATATACATATTCGAAATATATATTTTAAAATTTAAATAATAAAATTATTTTAAATACTCCCGACTGTTGACTGGTATATAAAACATTAAATAAGCTTTGAAAACTTATTTAAAATAAAAATTACCATTTTTATTAAAACATTTGTTTTAAATAACTTAATTTTTTAAAAATGAAAGTGGTAAAGAAC
>NW_017269133.1:0-239 GCF_001594065.2 Cyphomyrmex costatus | reverse complement strand
AACGTCTACGTAGATATCGATTCACTTGCTGTTTAATTATGATGTTCGAGTTTACGTTAGAGGGAGCTTAAAAGGGATGTTTCAACAGATTCAATAGTTATCCATAGAATATCATTATCTTACTATCGATTACATTTTACATACCAAGTATTATTATTTTTGTTAACTTATTTATTAAAGTGAACAAATCACTATACAATATTTCATTTCCTATTTTTTATTTAATTTAAAAATATATA
>NW_017269132.1:0-239 GCF_001594065.2 Cyphomyrmex costatus | reverse complement strand
TATTATCGAAATAGTTATGCTCTTGATAATTGCAAATTATTATTAATTGTAGATAAAGTCACCGTTCTCAAATTATTTCCGGGTCTCCGGGGCCCAATCGATAGTCTAGAAAATATATCTAGGACCGTTCGTCTTTAATAGTATCTATTGATTTTCATTGTTGACTGCCGATGAGTTAATAATGAATTTAGTAAACACTTTGAAACACTTTGAAAAAAGAAATCAATTGATATCTAAAT
>NW_017269131.1:0-239 GCF_001594065.2 Cyphomyrmex costatus | reverse complement strand
TGATCCTTGGATAGGTTAATCTTGTAAGCGAACACCGAGGCAGTGCGGACGCCACAATTGACCCGCACCTCGAGTGGGTAATGATCGCTACCCAGGAGATCAGGGGAAATTTGGGTATCACATAGAGAAGATATATGAGGAGAAGCAATAGCAAGGTCTATAGTAGAGAAGCTAAGAGGAGAGAAGGAAACATGGGTAGGAGAGGAAGGAGGATTGAGAACCACTAAGTGGTGATCGTC
>NW_017269130.1:0-239 GCF_001594065.2 Cyphomyrmex costatus | reverse complement strand
AGTCAATCCCACTTTGCAGAAAAAATTTTAAAAAATGCGCACGATTGTTACAACAATTTTAATAATAGCTCTACGTTCTTAATTAGTGATTATCGCGTTTCGGATCGTATCTCGAGAACCAGAGTATGTTCGAGGCTGAAATTTTTATGAGATCGTCTTAAAAGCATTAGAAGTCAATCCCATTTTGCAGAAAAAATTTAAAAATTGCGCGCGTTTGTCACAACAATTTTTAAAAAACA
>NW_017269129.1:0-239 GCF_001594065.2 Cyphomyrmex costatus | reverse complement strand
CTTGGTTATGGTATTGTTGTCTGAATCTATTTCAATATTAAAACTATTGTACATAAATTTTCCAAAAAACTAATACTCAAATATTAAAATAATAATTTAAAAAAATTCTATATGTATAATTGACCAATTATTATGCTTACCCTTAGATTAGCGCAAGAAATATTTATATATGTGTATTGTATGTGTATATAAACTTACCTTTTTAAAAAAAAGGTAGAAAAAAGCGCTAAGAGTGGGTG
>NW_017269128.1:0-239 GCF_001594065.2 Cyphomyrmex costatus | reverse complement strand
CAGCCTTCGGAGAAGTTCTTGAGTCCCTCCATACACTGTTAGAATCTTCCACACACCCTTCTTGAAAGGATACACCAATACCTGTCATCGATCTAACAGAATGTGAATCAGTTCCCTCTCCCCTTTCCACTTCATATTCCCCCATTCCTTTCGAACCAGATATTCCTATTAATGAATTATACCTCGATTTAGAGGAATACCTCAACACTCAATCTTCCTTTCCCTCATCAGACACATCA
>NW_017269127.1:0-239 GCF_001594065.2 Cyphomyrmex costatus | reverse complement strand
CAGGGAACAGAGAACAGAATAAGAATTTCAACCTATGCAACCTATCATAGGTTGAAATTCTTACCTCTGTTCTCTGTTCCTTTTATTCTGCGCAGCTCCTAATTTACTTGTCAGTATAGTAACGAGTTTGGGAGCTTTCCAATAAGCGACACTACGATATAGCGATCACCTGATCGTTACTGTGTCTGTTGTTGGAAAGTTCCCTTTAATTTCAAGTAGTTATTTCTATAACAATACAA
>NW_017269126.1:0-239 GCF_001594065.2 Cyphomyrmex costatus | reverse complement strand
TCCGGCGCCGGCCACGAGGTGTCGCAGAATGAGTCACCTCCGTCTCACGGTGACTCGATCACGCCCCCGTCCACGGCTCCAGACTGCTGACACCACCAACATCCGTGTCGGCGTGACCCGCAGCGCTCTGCCCTCCGCACACCGGCTCTCAATGAAGAGAAGGTTGGCACGCACATGCGATCCACATTCAAGCGCCGGACGGCGATGGCACTCGTCGCAGCCGGTGCGCTCCTGCTCAC
>NW_017269125.1:0-239 GCF_001594065.2 Cyphomyrmex costatus | reverse complement strand
GATCACACAATGATTTCATACGATTACACAATGATTTCATATGATTGCACATGATTTCATATAATTGCATAATAAAATTTCACGCAATAGCATATACATATAATTATCAAATTTCTAGTAATTACAAATTATTTTGATTAGAAATTCTACGATTGTTCGCGCACTAATTGTAGTCTTAACGAAAAATAGATTTATATTTATATCTACTGTTTATTGTTCCAAATTTGTAGGCAAATATC
>NW_017269124.1:0-239 GCF_001594065.2 Cyphomyrmex costatus | reverse complement strand
TAATAAAGAAAACGTACGTACGGAAATATGTAAATTTATGTTACATACGCTTAAATTTCCATGCCCATTACAATTTTTTGGAGGAATCCGTAAAAATCATGATTCATATGTTATTTATGCGCGATGCAGATATAAAAGTCATTCCAAGTCTTTTAGATTCGCTCTCATTAAACTGAATGAAGGACTATGTACATTTTTTATCTCTGGTACAAATTGTGAAGAGATTAAGCACGAAGGAC
>NW_017269123.1:0-239 GCF_001594065.2 Cyphomyrmex costatus | reverse complement strand
CTTACCCTCATAATTTTCTCAATTACGAAATCTGTAGAAGGTGTTACTTGGAGAGATTACCTCAAGATCAATCGAATTATTACGGTGTTAAACGACATCACATGTCTATTGGAGTAGATTACGATATAACTTATTGTCAAAGCTGTTACAACAGTTACGCTACTATTTATCAAATTCAGACTTGTGAATCTTGTCCAGTAATTTTGCGTGACTTTACTCAATACTTAATTCATTCCGGT
>NW_017269122.1:0-239 GCF_001594065.2 Cyphomyrmex costatus | reverse complement strand
TTATATATTATATATATATATTTATATATATACATATATATATACTACATATATATACGTGTGTGTGTGTTCTATTCTAAATTAGGGTGTTTCATTTTAATCCGACCACGCAGATACCTCTGTCAAAATGAATGATATCAAAAAATGGCCTCTACAAAAGTTGAAGGGGTCAGAGAGGGCCACCCAATGGTACCAACAACCTTGACCTTGAACTCGATTTTCAAGGTCATTTGAAGGTT
>NW_017269121.1:0-239 GCF_001594065.2 Cyphomyrmex costatus | reverse complement strand
TTAAAAACATGTTTATAGTGTTTAGGTTTCATAAATGAACGATATTAATATAAGCGTTATTTTAAATTCAAAATTTGTGTTGAAAGTATCAAAGCAAAAATGTTACAATGTGATATTATTACGCTGTATTTTATGTTAAAAAATTTATTTTTATATATAGATTATAATCACGAAACCTAGTGACAAGGGGCATTGCCCAAAGTATTAAACATTATGATTATATTTTGCGTAAAAAACAT
>NW_017269120.1:0-239 GCF_001594065.2 Cyphomyrmex costatus | reverse complement strand
AAATTAACATATATTTCACAATTCTTCGCTTCTTTCCATCCTTCCTTATTCGCGCGGTATCGTGTAACGTGCTGCGCCAGCGTTATCGCGTACGACAGCATCACCGCGTGCGATGGTGATATCGCGCTCGGTAGTATAATAATTGATAATTACTCCTATAAAATAAGAGATATACCATATTTGCGTGCGGTAGTACCATCGCAATCTTACTATTATTAAGCAATCTTTAGTTTATAAAT
>NW_017269119.1:0-239 GCF_001594065.2 Cyphomyrmex costatus | reverse complement strand
CGCCGCAACGCCCGCAACACCTCCAGCTTGCTGATCGACGAATCCCACGTCGCTGCCGTGACGGACCCGGCCGGCGGCGCCTTCGCGGTCGAAAAGCTCACCGACGATATGGCACGCGCCGCATGGACCCTATTCACCGAACTAGACGGCGCAGCCGATCTTATTGCTGCAATCCAGCCGCATCTGGAGCAGGCCCGAAGCGACCGTACTCAGCAAATCGCCGTGCGAAAGTGGCCGCT
>NW_017269118.1:0-239 GCF_001594065.2 Cyphomyrmex costatus | reverse complement strand
CATTACTGAGAAACGCAATCGGTTAAAAGGAAAACGGGTTTCTAAAATTATATTTTTAAGTTCATTAAATAAGGAATATTGGTGATTGCACTGATCGCAGCAAAAAAGATTGGCTAATGCAAAAATTGATTTCATTTTTAATGAGCTGCAGAGTGCAGCAGCAATTTTTTTGTTTTGATTGAAAAATGTTTTTATTACAAATTTTTTAAAATATATAATATATACATATATGTATAAAT
>NW_017269117.1:0-239 GCF_001594065.2 Cyphomyrmex costatus | reverse complement strand
CTATGCATCGCAATCATTTTTAAGCAAAGTTCCGGCCTGTACATATTTTTAATCAATTTTTTACATATATGATATTACATAGACCACTGTGAGGACTAACGAGAATTGCTGTTAGATTGATATAAATAGTCAGCACGTCACTTTATCTACAAAAGTGTCGTGCTGGACTCAGGTATTAAAAAATTGATTAAAAATATGTACAGGCCGGAACTTTGCTTAAAAATGATTGCGATGCATAG
>NW_017269116.1:0-239 GCF_001594065.2 Cyphomyrmex costatus | reverse complement strand
ATTTGTTTTTTATCTATTAGGGTATAGCTATCCTTTTCATATTGTGTGAGAAACGTACAAAGGATTTGTACAATGCAATTTGGCGAAAAGTCAAAGAACTCTGTTCGGATGCGTTGCAAAGAGTGCAATTGATTGTAAGTGATTTTGAATACGCGGCTATGAAGGCTGCAAAGGAGACTTTTCCTGAATCTCGACTAACCGGTTGCTGGTTTCATTTCAATCAGGTGTATATATATATA
>NW_017269115.1:0-239 GCF_001594065.2 Cyphomyrmex costatus | reverse complement strand
GCTCTGGCTATGCGACCGTGGATGTCGCTTTGAGCGGTTAACAAGGTATTTATGTCACTCATGTCTCACTCACTAACGAACTTTTCGTTTTTAGACACTACGTGCACTGAACGCGATGGATGAACTCTTGTGCACGCGGCACCGAGATAACGGATCCGGCTCGAAGGACCAAAAAATGTTTGGAATTTAGTGAGCGAAACGATTGAGGTGAACAACAAGCTCTGTTAATTTAAGTATCA
>NW_017269114.1:0-239 GCF_001594065.2 Cyphomyrmex costatus | reverse complement strand
GCCGTCACCGTGTGCGCCCGAATAAACCCCCATCGGCGATCGGTGTTGGCATGCAGCTTATAGCCGTAGAAGTGCTTGCCGTGTTTCTTCGTCCAGCGCGCATCAGTATCCTTTTGCGAGCGCTTCGCAGCAGGCCAGTCCTTCGGCACCTGATCGTGCTTGATCGCCGCGTTCTGTTCCCGTGTGTTGCGCTGAATCGGCGCAGCGACAATGCTCGCATCGATGATCTGGCCACCGCG
>NW_017269113.1:0-239 GCF_001594065.2 Cyphomyrmex costatus | reverse complement strand
ATTTTTAAATAAGTATTAATAACGGTTTTTAGGGGCGCTTAATTTGATGGTAATTACCCAGAGTTAACGACGCACGTCGACGTAGAGAATATTTATGTAGCTCCTTTTTTCTTTTCTCCTTTTTAATTTTTTCTATTTTTTAATTTTTCTATTTTTTAATTTTTTTTATTTTTTATTTTTTTTTATGTGGTTGTCGGGAAGTATGAATCTAAACTTTAGTATATTTGGTAACATACACA
>NW_017269112.1:0-239 GCF_001594065.2 Cyphomyrmex costatus | reverse complement strand
GCAAATAAAACAAAGAGAGGTAAAATTTGGCACGGGAATTTTCCACTTTGGATATAATATGGCTCGTGAGGTATGTTATACATTGAATAGAAGTATTATATGAATATACGCATGTTTAGGATAATAGGGCAAACTCATATTTAATTTTTAGCAATTTACATACAAAAAAATCAAAATATATTGGGTATGGGAATAAGTTTCCGCCCTTTTTAAATGAAAAAGATGTGTTTATTTAAACT
>NW_017269111.1:0-239 GCF_001594065.2 Cyphomyrmex costatus | reverse complement strand
TTCTTTATGCGCGAACAGTGAGACGCCAGCTCTGCGCATCTTGAGCGACATCGCACACACCAATCCAAGCGCAGCATTCAAATAAAGTAATCTTACAATATTTGGCCATACCTGACCCTAGTCCGTCCTCGGACTAACATAATATCTTTGAATCAGATTAACATGCATCTCGTGTAGTTAATTATATAATTTACATCTTACGACTAAACAGAAAACTTATACTAATTTATACTAAACTT
>NW_017269110.1:0-239 GCF_001594065.2 Cyphomyrmex costatus | reverse complement strand
TTTTTTTAAGACCCGCTCGAGCCACTCCATGTGTCCCTCAAAGGTCGGCGTCGCGATCACGATATCATCTAAGTACGCGAACGCGTAAGGTTCCATTTCCGGGCCAATTAATTTATCTAATAATCTTTGGAAGGTAGCCGGGGCTCCCGTGAGCCCGTATGGCATCCGCGTAAAGTGGTACAAGCCCTTACCCGGGACACTGAACGCTGTGATCTCGCGACTTTCCCTCGCCAACGGTA
>NW_017269109.1:0-239 GCF_001594065.2 Cyphomyrmex costatus | reverse complement strand
TGTACTCTCGTTTATCGAGAAAGGACCGTTTGCTGTCATTGACTGCTCGTGACAAAATGAATCTGTCAACAGCGCTACCGTGGAAGTACGAATAGAATTTGACTGCAAGGAGAATGTACCCGCCAATACTACCGTCTATTGCCTCATCATACACGATCGTGTTATCGAATACTTCCCGCTGTCCAACGTAGTGCGCAAGATTATGTAAATCGCATCGTCAGCAATTATCTTCAATTTAA
>NW_017269108.1:0-239 GCF_001594065.2 Cyphomyrmex costatus | reverse complement strand
ATGTAACATTTTGTATAAAAGAGATTAGAAACTACGAGAGTTAAAGTATGCAGTCTGTATGTACATTCGCGTATACAGTATATGCGAGTGAAATACATAAAAAAAGAAAAGTAAGCTGTATTTTTTAAATGTAGCAATTAGAATATGTTTACTATAATTTTTTAATTATTATTACTCTTACATATATTTGTATTAATTATTATAGCTTTTAGATAGTTTTCATTGTTTTTCTTATTCGC
>NW_017269107.1:0-239 GCF_001594065.2 Cyphomyrmex costatus | reverse complement strand
CAGGGTACACCCTACCGCGTGTTTCGTCGGAAACGAAACGTTCGTGCCTGTTGAGCGGATTCGGAGCAGCGGAGCAGAATCGAGGAGCTTGTGATCGGTTCGAGGTGCTGTCGGAATAAGCGCGCGAGCCGCCTTCGGAACTGTATCTTATACCTAAGCCGCCAGTCCCGCTCACGAAGTTCCGGCCACCCTCGCCATTCTCCGTCGATCGGCTTCTCGCGGGAGAAGTTTTCCGATCG
>NW_017269106.1:0-239 GCF_001594065.2 Cyphomyrmex costatus | reverse complement strand
CAGGAATTAATACCGTCGAAAAATTTTGCACGTATTGCAAAAAGGCGGGACATAATCGCGAAAAGTGCTGGACACTTAAAGGGCAACCCGACAAAAATACGCGACCACGCGCAAAACGTGAACCTGAGAACAAAACAAAGCGAGTAAACTCCGCCGTAAAGGTGAGAAATCAAAGAAGCAAGCGAAACAGCGATAGCGAAGACGCATCGTCTGATAGCAGCGAAGAAGAAGAAGGAGCG
>NW_017269105.1:0-239 GCF_001594065.2 Cyphomyrmex costatus | reverse complement strand
GCAAGTGCTTTGATACGCGTATATATCTCTTCATATAGAATCTCGATTGAATAACTCTCTCAGACATATAAGATAGGCTTCCACTACAATACCTTACTGATGAGTCCAGTATAGTGGAAGCTGAGACAAAACGCCATAATTACGTAATATTCTTCTCAATGTATCAGATTAATTTAAAAAGATTTTAACGAATTTATTGGCTCATTGCCCTTGTCTCTTTATATTAGTTTTTAAAAACT
>NW_017269104.1:0-239 GCF_001594065.2 Cyphomyrmex costatus | reverse complement strand
AAAATTGAATGAATCGTGCTTGCCGCCTCGCGATTCGTTTTACAGTTCATTGACGGACGCCACAGTATCCGAGAGCGATTACGCGCACGCCGTTAACGTGTGGCAGCGGTTCTCCATCCAAACGCTCGGTGAATATAGCGATCTGTATCTTAAAACGGATGTATTGTTGTTGGCTTACATATTTGAAAATTTCCGCGATAGCTGCATTGCGAGTTACGGGCTCGACCCCGCGTATTATT
>NW_017269103.1:0-239 GCF_001594065.2 Cyphomyrmex costatus | reverse complement strand
CAATTGATCAACATTTGTTCAATAAGTGAACTAGGCAAATCCTTACCTCCATGAGCATCAACATGACTTTTACAAATTAAAAACATTATAGGTAAATGGAATGTGCCAAAAAGTTTGTTTTTTGTGCAAGAAATGTAGTGTATAAGATCAATTGTAATCAATGTGAGGCATCATACGTGGGACAGACTGGTAGGAACCTTGATACTAGAATATCAGAGCACAAGAAACATATAAGTAGT
>NW_017269102.1:0-239 GCF_001594065.2 Cyphomyrmex costatus | reverse complement strand
TATACGTTATGTAAGTTTTCTCATATATAATATGTACCTATATGTATTTATGTATACGAATAATATTTAAAACAAAAACTGATACCATTTAAAAGGTGTTTACTGATAACATCTTAGGATACATATGACGTTTCACATGCGCGCGTGTGCTATAATATTTTTTTTATTCTACGTCTTACCGATCTCCTCATCCTCGAGACCGTTGATTCTACCAAAGTAGTAGAAGGCACCGCTCACGG
>NW_017269101.1:0-239 GCF_001594065.2 Cyphomyrmex costatus | reverse complement strand
GAGAATGGATTAAAATGGATTGGACATTTTGTCTATTCGAATTCGTATTTTAAACAGCGAAAAATTTTTTTTTTTATTCAATTGGATGCAACTGGATTGCAAAACTGTGTTTCCTATTCAAAAATTTGAATTGTACAGTATTCACCATGGTCACAAACGCACTGAAAAAGCTGATATTATTTTTTTATTGAAAAGTATACAGATATACTATATGCTCCATGCAATTCCTATAAATGAAT
>NW_017269100.1:0-239 GCF_001594065.2 Cyphomyrmex costatus | reverse complement strand
GTAGTTATGTTTGACATTTTCGTGTTGAACTTTCGTGTCGAATAATTTAAAGTAACTTATTTCCTCTCGATTGGAAAATTGTCAGATAAGAGTCAACACAGTACTTGAAGTAAATAAATAAATCAGCTGGCTGTATTCCGGGGGAAAACGCGTCAGCTGGTGTATGTAAATACACAAGCGGTACTTACACCTACTTTCCGCGCCACACATTGCATTGCGTCAGCTGACGGGTTTTCCAC
>NW_017269099.1:0-239 GCF_001594065.2 Cyphomyrmex costatus | reverse complement strand
AGTATATTATAATTTAGGTGCTTATAGAGTAAAAAAGATAAATTAATTATATTTGATGAAGATAAATAAAAATAAAATAAATAAAATGATTAAAACGGAGAAATATTCATTACATTTACTGATTATACTCGTACTTATTATTACGTATTAAGTTCTTTGCTTATTACGTATATATATTATGTGACATA
Organism: Cyphomyrmex costatus; assembly: GCF_001594065.2. Classification (NCBI taxonomy): domain Eukaryota; kingdom Metazoa; phylum Arthropoda; class Insecta; order Hymenoptera; family Formicidae; genus Cyphomyrmex; species Cyphomyrmex costatus. The sequence goes on along the minus strand of NW_017269099.1, from coordinate 51 downwards.
CTGACATTATTTAGTTTATTACACATTTATTATATTTATTTGCTCATTTTT
>NW_017269098.1:0-239 GCF_001594065.2 Cyphomyrmex costatus | reverse complement strand
GGGTAAACGTAATCTCGACAAAACACGATTGCGTAAAGTTAACGAAATGATATACAACAGTTGTAATTTATCCATCCCAGGGAAACATACTCCGTTCAAAACAGAGAAACTTAGTACAAAGAGCGTAGAGGAAAATATTACAACAAAAAAGTAATATATAAAAATATAATACATAAATATATGGCGATAACTCGAGAATTTTTAAACACGCTGAAAAAAAAGATCGGCTGAATAATATG
>NW_017269097.1:0-239 GCF_001594065.2 Cyphomyrmex costatus | reverse complement strand
TCAATATTATTATTATTTCTTTATAAAAATTTAATACTGAAAATATTAAATTTTAACTGATACTGAAAATATTAAATTTTAACTGATACGAAAATGTTTTAACGGTCTATATATGACTGGATCTTAATCCAGTATAAATTTTTATACTATGTATGTAGTCTTTAAATTGCGAGCCAAATAATTTTTCGGTATTTAAACACAACTCTACTAAATTACAACAGTAATATTACGAGTTAAAT
>NW_017269096.1:0-239 GCF_001594065.2 Cyphomyrmex costatus | reverse complement strand
AGATAGCTGAGATGATGGGTTATGAACCGGTTGGTGAACAATTAATAACCCATTCACTCTTTGGTGGCATAAAATCGGATTCACAGAGGCATCGACGTTACATTGTTCAATTGAGTAGCCTGGATGGAAAATATGCTTGCAATTTTAAAGCTCTCGATCAAGATGTCATTTGTGATAGTACCTAGTCATGCGTGCGCAGTACTCTCTACTGTCTAAACAGTTACTGTTCCTGCCTTAGA
>NW_017269095.1:0-239 GCF_001594065.2 Cyphomyrmex costatus | reverse complement strand
AGTCGATATTGCGGATCTTGGACTCTTGGAAGGCAGTCGCGATGGCTATGGTCGTGGCGCGGGGAGGCAGCGATTCGCGTTGCGCTATCGCAGCCATCAGCGAGCTATAGCGTGCTTGTTCTAAATCGACCCGAGCTAGCGTCTGGCCGACGGTGGCAACGCAGTATTCGCTGCGCACCGGAGTGCGATCACCGACGATGACAGCGGTCGCGCCGAGCGCGCCAATAATGACCCAGCGA
>NW_017269094.1:0-239 GCF_001594065.2 Cyphomyrmex costatus | reverse complement strand
CTTTTAACGTTATGAATATGTAAAACAAAAAAATATAACAAAGAAATAAAAAAATATATATATTATTTTGTTAAATATATACTTATAACAAAATTTTTTTGATACCAAATAATTACTTCAATAATATTTTCATCGTCCATTTCGTTGCGTTTTCCTTCTGTTCTTTACTGCATTTAAAAAAAAAACGAAAATTCATATTCTCCAACCTCATTTATAATCTCCCGACTAGAATGTCACTA
>NW_017269093.1:0-239 GCF_001594065.2 Cyphomyrmex costatus | reverse complement strand
TGCCGCATGGTATATGCGGCACTTCAGAAACGCGTAAGTTAATTTTTTTTAACTAAATTATGTTTTTTTAAAATAAGATTAATATTTTAAATTTTTATATTTAGGGGACAAAGAGGAAGAAGCCATGGGAGAAACATTGTAATAAAAAAATATTATAATTATTAATATGTATTTTCATTATATATGTAGCTTTTGAAAATGCAGTGGATCCTTATTTTATTCTAATCTAATCTTACAAC
>NW_017269092.1:0-239 GCF_001594065.2 Cyphomyrmex costatus | reverse complement strand
GGTTTGCATCGCTGTCGTGAATTCGCTGTGCAGATCTGCCAGATGGGCGCGGTCCACAGCGATGCCGACACGTTCGATTTCGAGCAGCACGCCAAGCAAGGGAAGTTCTACGTCACGCAACAAGTCGAGCGCGTCGTCTACCTCTAAGTCAGTCTCTAGAACACCCCAAAGGTCGAGAGTAGTCCGAGCCCGGTGCGCAGCCTCAGAAGCGCCCTCGTCTTCATCGAGGCTCAGCTGCC
>NW_017269091.1:0-239 GCF_001594065.2 Cyphomyrmex costatus | reverse complement strand
TGCCAGTACAAAGTGAACATACGTAAAGTGTATGTAACTTTCGACCGATTTTCGAATCGCCTCTGCTTTCGGTTGTACCCCCTCATCTCATATTACTTACATATATGTATATATATATATTGTGACGTGACATTTTGTCAGTCACCCAGAAAACCAGCACAATGCGAGATCCTGGATCCTTCAGGGTCAACGGGCGAGCGCACAGGCGAATGTGCGACATTATTAATTATTTTTATGTC
>NW_017269090.1:0-239 GCF_001594065.2 Cyphomyrmex costatus | reverse complement strand
TAAGAGAGCGCCGATTTTTATTGTCATATTCGTAATCAGGAGGAAAAAACACGTCGAAATAGCTTTTTAAATTTTTTTTTGCGATGTCGTAGCTTTTCCGAAGGTTTACCAAATTTTTTAATTACAGTTGTTTTAATTACTGGCTCTTTGCCCTTAATATATGTTTATTGCTTTATATAATATCTTTGATGAACATTTTTAGCTAAATTTATTTTATATTTATATTTAATTTATTAAAT
>NW_017269089.1:0-239 GCF_001594065.2 Cyphomyrmex costatus | reverse complement strand
TCTGCCCGAGCGCCCCGGGCTCTACGCCTGGTTGATCGACGAGTCCGGAGCCGCGACCTTGAGTGAGTCGTTGCAGCTGACCGTTGGCGCTGGCCCGCTGTACGTCGGTCAAGCCGGAGCCTATGAAGGCTTCGGCGAAGTCTCAGCCAGCCTGAACGATCACATCAATCTGGTGCAGCTGTATGGCTCGTCGCGGCGTTCAGCTTTCCGTAGCCACCTGGCTACCGCATTGGCCGAAC
>NW_017269088.1:0-239 GCF_001594065.2 Cyphomyrmex costatus | reverse complement strand
TAGCAAGCAAGACTGAATCCGCCATTTTGCGCGGCATATGTGAAATATATTTAAAAATGATTTTGTGTGTAGAAAGAAATAACAATAAACAGATGTTAAATAAAATACTAAGATAGAAATTATAAAATGTACTAAGTACATTATGTACTGATATGAAATATTAATTAATAATAACGTATAATATCATAATATAATAACATAATTAATAACAACAACAACATGTAAAATACACAACAACA
>NW_017269087.1:0-239 GCF_001594065.2 Cyphomyrmex costatus | reverse complement strand
CTGTATCAAGGCATCTGTAGAAAGAACAATTTCTATACTAAAACATTTTATCAAATTTGGAAACTGTGGATTACATGTGACAAATCACATTTAGAAACAGGATGGACGGGGGTACCAGCAGTGTCTACGAGGGTCTAAAATACACATAATAACCGGCATTTCGTGTCTGTCGCCTCGCAGAAAGACTCTCAACACTCGTTAATCGTTCCAGTACTAAACCCGATAAGACCATTTAAGTA
>NW_017269086.1:0-239 GCF_001594065.2 Cyphomyrmex costatus | reverse complement strand
CGAAAGAATTTATCCGTTAAGAACCGAGCCATTTGAGACGTTAGAAACCTCAGATTCAGACGATAGCGCTTTGTTTAGAGCAAGCCAAACGGACAAAAGCGAGGACCACCTTGGGAGACCCGTCTGGAAAGGATAGGCGCGTGACACTTGAGCCGGCGACGGAAATATTAGCACCAAGCCCCGAAAGCGACGCCAACGGCGACGGAACTGTAAATAAGATAAACTCTCCACATGATACT
>NW_017269085.1:0-239 GCF_001594065.2 Cyphomyrmex costatus | reverse complement strand
GGAGTACCAGCAATCTCCACATGGGTCTAAAATGCAAATAAAATCCAACATTCCGTGTCTGACGCCTTACAAGAAACCCTCAATACTTATTAATTTTCTCGCGTTGGACCATTTAGGCCTTTAATTAATAAATAAATAAATTAATTAATTAAAAAAAAAAAAAGAAGAGGGGAAATATATATATATACTATATACAGAAAGTAATACACTTAGAGATATACGATGTTACAATAAACTCA
>NW_017269084.1:0-239 GCF_001594065.2 Cyphomyrmex costatus | reverse complement strand
TGTAGATAAAAAAAATACAAATTAGGATTTTAGATTTATATAGATGGATTATATAATACTACGAAGAATAAAAATTATAGAATTGAATTTTTCCATAACATGTGATATTGCTTGAAAATGTGAAATCAAAATTTGTTATACTCTTCTCGAGAGTAACATTTATAAAAAAAAAAACATATTAAAATAAATTAATAATAATAATAATCCAAGGCAATATACGTATTAAAATACTTAAAAGC
>NW_017269083.1:0-239 GCF_001594065.2 Cyphomyrmex costatus | reverse complement strand
CTCACAAAATATTACGCGATCGGTGGCTTTACAATACAATTAATAACGCTCGCCTCACCAAGACTTTCCTCCTCAGGGACTTTCCTCTCACTCAGACTTTCCTTGCTTCCGTGATTCGCGAGAGCCGACAACGAAGTTCGTCCACCAAGAATGTTCTCGATACTTCCAGCTTAATGACTCGGCGAGATCCTGCGTCCTTCGTGAGGGCCAGTCACTGCACAAGTGCCGATCGGAAGTTT
>NW_017269082.1:0-239 GCF_001594065.2 Cyphomyrmex costatus | reverse complement strand
GCACCATGGGGGCTTATGGGAAGCAGCCGTGAAGGCAACTAAGCGGCATTTGGTTCGCGTAACAAAAAATTCTAGCCTGAAGTATGAGGAATTGGAAACATTGCTTATTCAGATTGAAGCAATCTTAAACTCCCGACCTCTTACTCCCATATCTTCGGACCCTAACGATTTCATCGCACTAACTCCTGGACACTTTTTAGTGGGTTTCCCTCTCACTGCCTATCCTGAACCATCCATGA
>NW_017269081.1:0-239 GCF_001594065.2 Cyphomyrmex costatus | reverse complement strand
TTATACGTGCTATAATGGAAAATAATAAAGTAAAATCAAAAAGAAATACTACATACTGTTTTGGCACAATGCCATAATTATAAACAGAAGGGGATCAGTTTTTATTACTTTCAAAAAAACATTTTTTTTTTAGCGCATATCATGTATATGTTTACATATGATGCTGAAATTAAGATAATTCAATAGAAAATTACTGGTTAGTACTCGTATCAATTGATGTAAACTAGGCCAATTTTGAT
>NW_017269080.1:0-239 GCF_001594065.2 Cyphomyrmex costatus | reverse complement strand
ATGGACCAATCAAATTCTTTATGTATATGGTTTATGCGTTATGCAAAAGTCTGTGCTCCTCGCATAAGAGAATCAACTAATCTAAATCCCTCCTTTCCTTCCACTTCACGGAAAAGAAGAACTTTAATTTGCTGATTCTTTTATGCACTATGCGTTATGCATTATGCAAAAGCTTCTGTCTGGGCTCTATAGCTATATCCACACAACTTGCATAACCGCATAAACGTATGCATAAAGAA
>NW_017269079.1:0-239 GCF_001594065.2 Cyphomyrmex costatus | reverse complement strand
ATAGTCTAAAGGCTTAGGACGCTCGCACGGAATGCCAGAGATCCGGATTCGACTCCTGGCTAAGGTAATATTTTTCGCAATAAAAAATTAATGATTTACAGATTTAATATTTCGATTTACAGATTTTAATATGTTATTGCATATATAATATGCAAGCTCTTGCAAGCAGAGGTGTAACCATACCTTTACAAAAAAAGATTGGAAGATTACGATTTATAAAAATAAAAAATTATGTTGTA
>NW_017269078.1:0-239 GCF_001594065.2 Cyphomyrmex costatus | reverse complement strand
ATCCCGTGGAGCGTTATCCACACGTTTTTAACTAGAGAATTCCGCGACTCGCCTACTAAAATAGTAGTGTGCACTAACGAAATCATCACGCCACCGACGACAGAGCGACCGGGTATTATTCGGGAAAGTCATGCCACCGCGATAGGAGGTCATAAGGGAGTTACTAAAACGTTAAATAGAATTAAATATAAATATCAGTGGCCTGGTATGAAAACAGATATACAGACGTACGTAAGAAA
>NW_017269077.1:0-239 GCF_001594065.2 Cyphomyrmex costatus | reverse complement strand
GACTATTGAAAAAAATTTATTATATTGTATAATAAATTTTTTTCGAGTGGAGTATGCCTATTGGGGAAACCACTATAAAAAAAACGCATCATGGTATCTACCGCAAGGTGATGTGGAAATGATAGCATTATGTCATTTCCGTCTTATAAAAAATATAAAATAAAATTATTTTTTTGTACTGTGACATTAATTCACAGTAATAATTATTAAAACGCTTGTTATTTAAATTTAAATGCTTA
>NW_017269076.1:0-239 GCF_001594065.2 Cyphomyrmex costatus | reverse complement strand
TTTGTAAATATTATGTGTCAGTTGTGAAGGTGCAAGTATATGAGAGAACTTTGCTTTATTTTCTTGTGTTATCTGGCGAAATGATCACCATCGATTGATTGAATTCAAACGTCTTGCATATTTTGTTTAATCAGGAGACCAAATTGATGCTGATTAACCTGTTGAACGTTCAGATATGAAATTTTTACATGGAAAATGAAACGCAGTTACTGCGTAAATATGGAAAGTTTATATCCAAA
>NW_017269075.1:0-239 GCF_001594065.2 Cyphomyrmex costatus | reverse complement strand
CATCATTTTTGTGACTTTTTCAACTTATACGCATCATTGCACGTGAATCTCTCGCACCCATCTACCTTCGATACAGACAATCATATAATGATCTGGGAAAGTTATAGGTAACAAGTATAGAACGAAATATAAAACGAAACTGACACAAACAGAAAATAAGAACTACGAACTATTAAATATCAAACTGCATTTTGCTTTCAGCTATCGATCGGCGTTCCAAGATACTTTCAAAGCATTTA
>NW_017269074.1:0-239 GCF_001594065.2 Cyphomyrmex costatus | reverse complement strand
TACTGAAGCCTGATTGGTTGTTGAATTAACAGCGACCAATAGTAATCAGTAGTTATCAGTAAATAGAGAAAGAACGATCATGTTATTTCTGCCTCTCACTTTATCCGTTTTTCTACCCTCACCATTGCCATCAGCGGTCCATTCTATATGTCGATGGTATTGTGTCAATTTACTATATCATTCTTTATATACATCGTTGAAATTAAGATAATTTAATAGAAAGCCATTAGTTAGTACGC
>NW_017269073.1:0-239 GCF_001594065.2 Cyphomyrmex costatus | reverse complement strand
TAGAGATTTTTTTTTATTTTTATATATATTAATACAATATAAAAATTTCAAATAAGATCATAATATCAATATTTGCTTTTATTTTGAATAATTTATAATGTTAAGGTTATTACCTTGAACAACTTCGTATAAAGTTAACTTCTCAAAACATTTTTTAGACTGATTTGAACCACCTTTCAAAGAAAATGTAGATGCCAGTGTATTTGAAATGAGTTTCTTCAGTACTTTATATGTTGCTT
>NW_017269072.1:0-238 GCF_001594065.2 Cyphomyrmex costatus | reverse complement strand
AACACTATCCGACAAATTTAAACTTTTTATCTAGAAACCGAGTGTGACAAAAAAATTCTTACAAATTTTTTGTCGCTAAAAACGAATCAGTATATAATATAGCTCTATCACGTCATGTTTTTTTAAATACTTCAACTCAAAAATATCAAAAAGATGCCACTTTTCAGTACTTTTGAATTCAATTTTCTCAAAAACTTGATAAAACAAATTTAATTACGGATTCATTTTTGATGACAAA
>NW_017269071.1:0-238 GCF_001594065.2 Cyphomyrmex costatus | reverse complement strand
AAAGTTGTCCGTGCTTAAAATTGACGGACAAAAACGGACAAATTGGGTCAATAAGGGTTAAATCGCATACATATTTTACATAACACGTTTATGTGTGTGTGTTACGTTGTGTGATATTGTAATTATTATATATCAAGAGACACGGTAATGTCTCGCGCCAAGTGAACGCAAAGCACGAGATCGCACGTGTATCTTTACGCGAGTCGATGAGTTCCGTGTACCCGAGATTATCGGATCT
>NW_017269070.1:0-238 GCF_001594065.2 Cyphomyrmex costatus | reverse complement strand
ATAAAAGTACACATCAAAATGATATGGGTAACGCTAAATTTGATAAGAAAATTGGAGAAAAAAAATGAAAAATTCACTTATTTCAACTCTTACAGCTATTACTTGAGGTTATAGTTTACTTATTGTAGAAATTTTCTGTATGAAAGGTCGTACATACCAAATGGTACCCTCGCGTCAAGCGTATGCCGTGCACAAATAATCCTAAGCTTGCGAAATTCTCATCTAAGGTCTAACAAAA
>NW_017269069.1:0-238 GCF_001594065.2 Cyphomyrmex costatus | reverse complement strand
ATTGATAAGTAATCTATTTAATTTTTCATGATTAAGGCATACCTTATTATCAGGTATCTGATAGGCTAAGTGATACATTATTATGGAAGTGTAAAAAATATAACGTATTAATTTGGTGGCATTAATAAAACTATATAATAATATATTATAGTACAGCCACATGTATCTTATTACGCTGTATAATTCTAGATAATAACTTTTAATATTATTACGATCGAAATTAGGAATCATTTAATTT
>NW_017269068.1:0-238 GCF_001594065.2 Cyphomyrmex costatus | reverse complement strand
AAAATTAAATTATTTAAACTGATACTTATCTGATTGTGATCACGATCTTGAACCTCAAATTCTTTTACGAAGTAAGCGGTGCGAGAAAACCAATCAGCATCGCCGAAAAGAGGCAACAATAAACTTCGAGAGATTCGATACATTAACACGCATTTAACACGCACTTTTTCAAATAGGATAGTTTCTTTGTACTTTGAGAACTTTTTGTTTTTGATTTTAGATTTACGTAATATTTATT
>NW_017269067.1:0-238 GCF_001594065.2 Cyphomyrmex costatus | reverse complement strand
AAATTTTTTATGTAAAAACACTTCGCGCTGCTAGAGCGGATAAGAAAAACAATGAAAACTATCGAAAAGCTATAATAAATAATTAATACAAATATATGTAATAGTAATTTAAAAATTTAAAAATTATAGTAAACATATTCTAAATGTTACATTTAATTAATAAATATACAGCTTTCTTTTCTTTTTTTATATATTTCACTCGCATATACTGTACGCGAATATACATACAGACTGCATA
>NW_017269066.1:0-238 GCF_001594065.2 Cyphomyrmex costatus | reverse complement strand
ATTAGTAAATTATCTGTTATCTAATCAATTATCAACATGCACTACAAATGCGTGAAAATACTGTAATTACAATTTAATGTTCGTGTACATATTTCATAATTTCAGAGCAATAAAGTCCTGTATGTGTTTTCTTATATATATTATACAAGCAATTTTACTTGTCGTAGAAACACACACTATGGGTTGAGCTATTATATAGGTTGAAGATAAAACTAAAAGGCGAGAAGAGATACGCTAG
>NW_017269065.1:0-238 GCF_001594065.2 Cyphomyrmex costatus | reverse complement strand
GTATCTAAGCATCTTTGGAAAGAATTTAGGTATTGAACAATGTAATTAGATAATACCTTAGAACGTAATAACATTAAATTTTACCCACAAGTTGGAATAATTTTTGACTCAATTTTTTAAAAATGCCTAAACAGTACTCATGTTTAAAATTAGAACATAAGACGCTTCAAAACAATTTTAAAACGATTTAAACGAAACATCTACAATGAAATTTTAAGGTACGAGACTCAAGTCTTGT
>NW_017269064.1:0-238 GCF_001594065.2 Cyphomyrmex costatus | reverse complement strand
ATATTAATCAGATCTATATTAATAAAACACTTTACCTGTGTCAGGATCTACGAAATTATACGAATGATTAACCGTCAGATGTTGGAAAGCCTCATTATCAAGACAATTGTAGGCTTTCCAACAATCTGAGATTATTGTCGTCCCTGGTAAAATTCTTTTTTTTATATATTTTAAAAGGGTCTCTTGCGTCCGATCGCTGACAGGTACTAAAAATATTTTTTTCGACTGTCTATCGATT
>NW_017269063.1:0-238 GCF_001594065.2 Cyphomyrmex costatus | reverse complement strand
TTGATTTCGAGGAAGTGAGTGTCTAGGTGTTCGCCGTCGAGGAAGTGAGTGTCTAGGTGTTCGGCGTCGACGAAATAAGTGTTTAGGTGTTCGCCGTAGAGGAAGTAGGTGTCTACGTGTTCGCCTTCGGGGAAGTGAATGTCTAGGTGTTCGTCGTCGAGGAAATGGGTGCCTGGGTGTTTGTTTGTTTGTAAGAAACGTCGTCGTCGTCGTCGTCATTGTTGCCAGTTACGAAGTG
>NW_017269062.1:0-238 GCF_001594065.2 Cyphomyrmex costatus | reverse complement strand
CGTCGACCAGAGAAAATGTCCATCTCGTTTTTTCGATAGAGGGCCTTTGACTTTATGTGTTATCTCACTCTCTATTATCTATCATCTCACTCTATCTATCTAATGTTGCATTGTGTATCACGCGCGGTTTAAAATCTTATCTTATATAATTAAAAATTAAAATATTATTCAATATGAGGAGAGGCCCCTATTATGAGATACCGAGTTCATTTTGTGTAATTACTAATTGTTTATTGGT
>NW_017269061.1:0-238 GCF_001594065.2 Cyphomyrmex costatus | reverse complement strand
TAACATACCCTTGTATTTATATCATGAGTGCACAGCTGATACTAGTGATGCCGATTCTTGTATCGATGCATCGAGAATCGATTCTTTTTGCTCTGAAGAATCTATTCTCAAGCGATTCTTTCGGAATCGATCCAATTTTTCACAGAATCGTACCGATTCAATTTTTCCAAATCATTAGGTTTGTTCTTTTTCGCTGAACTGGCTGCACTAGTTCAAGAAGTGTACACTGAAGCGTTCT
>NW_017269060.1:0-238 GCF_001594065.2 Cyphomyrmex costatus | reverse complement strand
CACCGATGGCATCGCAAAGCACGCTTGAATATTGCGCATCACTAAAACTGTTGATATTAAGAAACTAACATAAGTATTAGATTTAAGGTTCCACATATTTTTTATTTTAATTTTAAGGTTGTATATAGTTTTCATTTTAAGGTTCTATATCGCTATACCATTTCTAAGATAGTTTAAAAAATATGACATCATACAAAAAATAATAAATAATAAAAAAAAAATAAAAAAAATAAATTTA
>NW_017269059.1:0-238 GCF_001594065.2 Cyphomyrmex costatus | reverse complement strand
ATCTTTCTTTAGACTGTTACAATAAATAACGCATACTCCTCCTTTTTGTGCCAACTTTCGGTTGGCAGCAGTCGGTCGTAAAAAATAAAAAGATTAAGCGGGCACCTCAACATACTCAATTCATGAAAAATATACTGGAAAAATATTTAGACAGGAACAACGATAATAATAAGTCAAAAAAAACAAATAAATTGACAATATGAGCCAACACAAGTTATTAGTGTGTACTTTTTATACA
>NW_017269058.1:0-238 GCF_001594065.2 Cyphomyrmex costatus | reverse complement strand
ATCCACCAAAATTTGTAGCCGCCGAGTGCAAAATCCTTAAGTATCGACCATTTGGTGAATTCAGGTTTTCCTCGTATTGTTATTTATTTCTTTAAAAGTTATAATGTCGTGAACTTTTTCGAGTTTAATTAATTTATTCTTTTTTGTGATGAAATAATGTAACAGAAAATCGTGCCATATGAATAATGAATGATTCGTATTAAGAGTAATTACATTGTTACAGTTAAAGTATTCATCT
>NW_017269057.1:0-238 GCF_001594065.2 Cyphomyrmex costatus | reverse complement strand
TTTTTTTGGGAGTTATGGGGGCAAAACGAAAAATAGAAAAAATTCATTTTCACGAAAACGGCATGATAAATTTTATTGAAAAAAATATATGTTATGGCTTCAGAAAAGACGCTTTCAGAAAAAAATTATGAAATTTTTTTTTCAAAAAATAGGGGTTAAAAAAAATTTCAAAATCTTTTTTGAATTTTTTTTGTGGATTATCATTCGAGTACTATCGCCATTTTTTCACAAAAAATCC
>NW_017269056.1:0-238 GCF_001594065.2 Cyphomyrmex costatus | reverse complement strand
AAATCCTTTCATTTCAATTTTTGCAACTATTCTCTGTAGTTTCTTATGGTGACGTGACGTAACGCGAGAATCTACTTTCCAAGGATGTCATACTTTTTATGTTTATACCGGTATAAAAATAGGTATAATTTTATTTATTATTTCAAAAATTTTTTTTTTTATTTCTTTTTTTTGAACCTACTTTCACTCTTCTCTAACCCCTACCCAAGAAATTGGTCAATCTTGACCTCCTAAAGGA
>NW_017269055.1:0-238 GCF_001594065.2 Cyphomyrmex costatus | reverse complement strand
ATGTTCATACATATGACCATCCGTCAGATGGAACATCCGTCAGTCGGAATATAGAGTATGTACCTATAATAGGTACCTATTATAGGTACTCTATCGGAATATACCCTGTGTCGTCTGTGTCTTTTGCTAAAAAGCACTCTTAATCACAGACTTCTATATATACTACTAGACTGCTACTCCCTTAATACAAGCTTGTATAAAGTGGACCCTAAAATTTATAATGATCCTGCGCATGCGT
>NW_017269054.1:0-238 GCF_001594065.2 Cyphomyrmex costatus | reverse complement strand
GAAGGACCCAGGATCTCGCGTTCTGCTGCTCTTCCGGGTGACTGACAAAATGTCACGTCACAATATATTAATTCATTCTTTATTCAAAAAATTTAAACAAAAAGAAAAAGAAATCCGCTTGCTGTTACAATTAACTCAACAAAATTACCTTTTAAAAAAAAAGGAAAAAAAGGCTCCAAGTGTGTTAGCCTCACAAAATAAAATGAAATCTTTTTAAATTGCGCCAATTATGAAAGAA
>NW_017269052.1:0-238 GCF_001594065.2 Cyphomyrmex costatus | reverse complement strand
TGTCCGGCAAGACCTACGGTGTCGCCACTCCCCGACCGCGGAACGCCGGGCAGTTCTCCCCATTCATGCGGCACGTCTGCGCGGTGCAGGACCGGATGCCGCAGGACGGTCCGATGCAGCTCGCCCCAGGTCCATCGGCTCCGATCGACGCCGAGAAGCCCCTCGATCTCGGCCAGCGCAGCGGTCAGTGTCACCTCGATGCCTCCAGCCAGCACCAAGCGGTCGGCAGAGTGGGAGA
>NW_017269051.1:0-238 GCF_001594065.2 Cyphomyrmex costatus | reverse complement strand
TACCAGTAATTTGTAATTTTCGCAATATGGTTAACAAGATATTATAATTACTAAAATATTAATTTTCAAGAATTTTTCATTCAAGTACTATCAACTTTACAGAAAAATAGCAAGAGGCAAAAATTGTTTATTTTCTTTTAATAAAGTTCTACAAATTTTTTCATAAATTTTTATGTACCTTTTAGTGCTGCATTTTCTTATTAACAACTGTTTTTATGAGAAAATACGGTACTAAAAA
>NW_017269050.1:0-238 GCF_001594065.2 Cyphomyrmex costatus | reverse complement strand
TCTTACAAAGATTTATTAGGATTCATTTATATATTATCTTTATTCTTATTAATTATCTTACAATATCCATTTATTTTCAATGATCCAGATAACTTTATTCCTGCTAATTCACTTTCAACTCCTCCCCATATTAAACCTGAATGATACTTTCTTTTTGCTTATGCAATTCTTCGCACTATCCCTAACAAACTTGGGGGAGTCATCGCTCTATTAATATCAATCATAATTTTATATTTTA
>NW_017269049.1:0-238 GCF_001594065.2 Cyphomyrmex costatus | reverse complement strand
CTTTTTTTAGCACGATTATTTTCTAAGTCATCTTCATTTCTCGAGTAACGCATTCTTTTTTTACAACGATTTGGTTCTAAATTCACTTTGTAACGATGCGTTTGTTTGGCTCGATTAATTGGCAAATTTCTTTTGTATCGCTGCATTTGTTTGTCTCGGTAACCTTCCGGATTTCTTTTGTATCGCTGTACTTTCTTAGCTCGACTATTTGGTAAATTCTGTTGATATTTATCACGAT
>NW_017269048.1:0-238 GCF_001594065.2 Cyphomyrmex costatus | reverse complement strand
TATCTCTCCTGAATCACGCATTTCTCTTGCGAACGTAAGGAAAGCTGGAGTGTTTTTAGTAGATTGTGATACGCTGGTATTCATGGCATATCTAATCGAAGGGAGTTTACTGGCCCATTCGGTGTGAGAGTTTCCTACTAAGATTGACAGCTGTACCTTCATGTCTCTGTTTTTTCTCTCCACGGGGTTTGCTTCCGGGTGGTAAACCGGGGTCAGAGACTGGTCGAAACCTAAGCAA
>NW_017269047.1:0-238 GCF_001594065.2 Cyphomyrmex costatus | reverse complement strand
CCAAGGTTGATTTTATGTAGACATACCGGATTTCATTATATAATGAAAGATGATACTAATTGATTCGTATGATTTAAAAATCTCAGTAAGTGTAATGCCTAATCGAGTCTTGTAAACAGGAGGATGTTAGTGTATATTATAATTGTGTAAATTTATATACCGCGTATGTAGTCCCTCCCCCCCCCCGCGACCCTGATAGATTTTCAGCATTGACGCATACATATTCACTACCGCAGTA
>NW_017269046.1:0-238 GCF_001594065.2 Cyphomyrmex costatus | reverse complement strand
TTGCGTCGTCACTTTGGGGCGCAAACTTCCCTGCGGCAAATTGCTCTCTCATCGCAACGCAGAGAGCCGCTCATTAATATGCGTTAAGTGATCGAGACGTCTCCCTACGCCCCGTCCCACTTCTCGTTTTCTCTACATATCGCTCTTTTTTCGTCTGCATTTCTGTCTCCCTTCATTTGTACGGCGCGTCCGTCGGCTGCATCATGCGTTCATGCACATTAAAATTAAATTCGTTAGC
>NW_017269045.1:0-238 GCF_001594065.2 Cyphomyrmex costatus | reverse complement strand
TGTTTTTTAATTTTTTTTGTAATTTAATGTAAAAAATTATTAATTTTTTAAAGTATGACACTTAATTTTTTTAAAAAAATTCTCAAAAACTTAGATTTATTTGATGATTTCTAAGACTAATTTGATCGTGAACAAATTTTTTCTTCTATTTTTTTTTAATTTTGTATTTTTTACGCAATGGAATAATATGAAAATCATAATTTTGTCATGATCTACAATTTTTTTATTTATTCTCAAT
>NW_017269044.1:0-238 GCF_001594065.2 Cyphomyrmex costatus | reverse complement strand
AAGTACGTCACAGCGTTGACCTTCCGCGCTCTGATATGCGGCGCAATAACAATAAGCCGACTATTAACTGGCCGTCGACTACAGAAAGTAAATTCGGCAGTCATTCGCCGAGTAGAAATGTGCGACCAAATCTAGATCTTATTATGTTAACAATAATTACTTCGTGAATAATTCAAACATACGATTTTACATTAGACGGCAACGGTTCTCTAATGCGCAATAACGCCAGTCTCGGCTT
>NW_017269043.1:0-238 GCF_001594065.2 Cyphomyrmex costatus | reverse complement strand
AGGATGTAGTTTTGCTTTTAAGTACGTTTCAGAAGCTTATTCATTTGTTTGTGTATAACGAAATAAAATACAATCATTTAAAAAGGAATAATCCCTCATTAAAACAAAAATACTTTCAATTTTTGCTGTTTTTCGGCGTGTTACTATTTTGACGTAAAAAAACCTCATTTTTCGGCGTAGACTAGCCAAAAGTAATATGAAAAATACATTTTTCGAGATATAACACGTTTTTTTTTAA
>NW_017269042.1:0-238 GCF_001594065.2 Cyphomyrmex costatus | reverse complement strand
GTTACGTTGAGTAATATTCAATAGGATCCAATGCGTTCATTCTATTCGTATTACGAATATTTATTTATTTGAGGTTGTCGCTCGCGTGCGCGCGTCAGACGATTTTTACCGTTTTTTTTTCTTTTTTTCTCGTCGTTCGCTACGCGCGAGTGCGCGCGATCTAATCGTTGCCTCAGGCACAGTATATACAGTAGCGCAACTCTCTGTCGGCACCTTTGATGTTAGTGTCACACAAAAT
>NW_017269041.1:0-238 GCF_001594065.2 Cyphomyrmex costatus | reverse complement strand
AGGCAGATTCCGACACCGAGACTGTGTGTCTGGACGAAGCGACCGTGGAGTCGAAACCGGAGACAGCGGTGGACCCGTTGGCAGGCCAGGGGCCGAGCGACAACGCGATGAGCCAGCCGCATGAAGAGGCTCAGGTCATGCCTCCGGAGTATATTGATCTCGCCGCGCTCGACGAGATGGACGATGTGTTGGCTGCGTCCCGGACCGAGGAGGACGACCGCGATGACGCGCTAATCAA
>NW_017269040.1:0-238 GCF_001594065.2 Cyphomyrmex costatus | reverse complement strand
AAAATATGCTTATGAAAATTGTCGTTTGTGCCATTTACATTTTGAAAAAAAATGGTACAATGTTAACAAAATTAATGCTCGTCTTCACCCAAATGCTGTGCCTATTGTATTTGGACTACATTTAGAACAAGAGTGAGTTTTTATTTACAATAATTAATCATTTTTTAAATAATTTAGTTTAATGCAATTAGGCTTTCATTAAATTGAATAATACTATACATATATATATAAAATAAAG
>NW_017269038.1:0-238 GCF_001594065.2 Cyphomyrmex costatus | reverse complement strand
CCACCTTTCTATATTAATTGTCACAATCCATGCTCGATTGACGTTACGACTGAACCTTACGTCTGCTTACGACCACATTTGACTGATTTGACATACAGGCGAAATAACCTGAATTTTCGTGAGTTTTAAATAAGTAAATAGCAGATGTGATCAAAATTTTTTCAACAGCGTGCAAAATATGGTAAGTTGTAAGAGCAATTGGTTATATTTTAATGTTATGAACGAATCATATATCTAT
>NW_017269037.1:0-238 GCF_001594065.2 Cyphomyrmex costatus | reverse complement strand
ATCGGCGTATGGCAATGGTTGACACATCGCCCAACCGTACAAGTTGTTGACGTCGTAGTACATTAAGTACGTCGACGGTTTCGACGGATCATACGATTGCATATACTTGTTGGCCTGCGCATATCTGTTTGAACACTGGCTCAGACCACCACGTATACCACGTTCGATGAACAGAACCATATCTATATCGGTGAGCAGCTCGAATTTTACGTGAGTGTGTTTCAGCATGGCATCCCAC
>NW_017269036.1:0-238 GCF_001594065.2 Cyphomyrmex costatus | reverse complement strand
ATCGATATAGATTACCCCTTGCCAGGGCTGTGCGACAGGGGTTCTTAATCGCGTACCTAATGTTGTTATGTATAGGCTAGTAAAATTACAATTGAATTTGACCGGAAAAAAAAATGTAAAAGTATAAAAACTATCATGTCTTTCGACGAAAATCTTCGCAAGGCTATTAGAAGGAAAATATATTTTATATATTTCTACGATGTGTCGTCCTTTTTTGGGCGTCTTTGTTGCCCGTGGC
>NW_017269035.1:0-238 GCF_001594065.2 Cyphomyrmex costatus | reverse complement strand
AGGAGACCGTTTCGGTTCGAGGGATGGCGAATGTCCTGGCAGCTGACAGGGTGTTTGGCAGCACGGGCACGCAAGTCCTCTCGTCGATCGGCCGCGCATGAATGTAATGCACGTCACACCTTATCCTGGCATATACTGACCGATCAGTACAAGAGCAGGACGGAAACTTCGGCACCGTGGAGACGCGCAGCCGTGCCGCAGGAACGGACACAAGTCGACCCCGCATCGTCGACCGGGA
>NW_017269034.1:0-238 GCF_001594065.2 Cyphomyrmex costatus | reverse complement strand
TGCCTAGGATTTCTTTGGATGAAGGTTTCTAATGTAGGAAGTTTATTCGTTGTCAATAAATTTGCGACAACAAGTGAAAGATCGAGTAAAAGCTGCAGTGCACAAAATATCACAAAGTCAGTATCTGGCGGCGAGACGGACTGCCCGTCCTGACGCTTGCATTTATGCAACATCCCAAAATTTTAAACAATGTCTACAATAAGCAAACGTATAAATCTTGCATAAATGTGTTTTAAAA
>NW_017269033.1:0-238 GCF_001594065.2 Cyphomyrmex costatus | reverse complement strand
TTTTCTTCAGAAATAGGAAATTTTGGATATTCTGTATGATACATAACTATTATAATAATTATACCGATATTCAAAATAACTAAGGCCTTATAAAGTTTAAACAATTGTGCTGAATACACAAAGACTTTTTAAAAAGAAGTTAAAGTTTTTTGATAATACACTTCAAACCCAGGATTGTATTTAAATAAAGTGTGACCAGAGTTTTTCAATGCAGTTTAATTGATTATATTATTTTTTA
>NW_017269032.1:0-238 GCF_001594065.2 Cyphomyrmex costatus | reverse complement strand
AACTTACGTCTAATCGGCTATTCCAGCACCATACAGGGTCCCTTCTTCTTCTTCGAAGATCATGTTCTTTTGAATTTGCAAACTTACTACCTACCGTAGACTCACCCATCAGGTATAGAAAAAGGTTTCCCCTCTCAACCGCGCCGAGAACTCGTTCGGAGCGCTTTCAGACTGCTCCGCCCGATCCCGTATATCTCGAGAACTACATCATATATCGAAATATCGTTTCTCCCACGTA
>NW_017269031.1:0-238 GCF_001594065.2 Cyphomyrmex costatus | reverse complement strand
AAAACACCATCGCGATCTCGTCGCACGTGATGTGGCGCGACACACCCGACGGCAGTGTCGACGCCGAAATCGTTGCCAAGAACTAGGTAAGCCCCCAAGAACGAGGAAAAGCGGGGCCGCGACCTGCTTGCTCCGTCATATTCGTCCGCGGGGGGACTCTCTTCTTATGACTGCCATTGCTCCCGAAATATGGCTATGTACTCCCACTTGCCGTGTAGCCGAAAGAGAGTCGGATGTC
>NW_017269030.1:0-238 GCF_001594065.2 Cyphomyrmex costatus | reverse complement strand
TCTTTAAAAACCCTTAATTACCTTAAATTTTTAACTTTTAAATACCTTTATTACCTTTAATTTTGTTTAAATTATTAATCATATATTATTTACATATATACGGGACATTCCACGTCAACTCAGACAGACCTCCAGACAAAATTTAGCTTGATGGATTTAAACGTTCAAGGGCTTAAAAAAGGGCATAGGGGGGTAAGTATATAAAAGATGCCCCCGCATGAAATCGGTTCAAATTAAT
>NW_017269029.1:0-238 GCF_001594065.2 Cyphomyrmex costatus | reverse complement strand
CTAGGTTGTATAACTTGATAAAAGCGTTCCGTAACCTTAAAAAAAATCCGTTTTTGGCATATGGTGAGGTGTGCAGCAAAAATGTCACATATCTGACTTCAGCATTATATGGGGCGTAAAAAAAATACGAAAAAAAATGTTATTTTGAGTCATCCAAATGTAATATAATCCAATGAAAAACACAAAAAACGCAAAAATTAACAGTTTTTAGCTAAAATTCGGGTGTGCCACCATTTTT
>NW_017269028.1:0-238 GCF_001594065.2 Cyphomyrmex costatus | reverse complement strand
GTCTGGGACGTGTAGCACGTCTTCTAGCCGGATCTTCTTATTTGCGTGATTTAAGCTAGTCATGACCTCGACGTTCCCTTTTGCGTTGACCGGGCTGATAGCGTGGCTGGCCAGTTTTATGTCACTCATCACTTGGATCGTTTTTTCCATCTTATTGATGTCACTGCACAAGTGCGAAGTGCAACCACTGTCGAGGCACCATTTGTCTCGTGCCAGGAATCCGGAGGGTGTGCTCGGC
>NW_017269027.1:0-238 GCF_001594065.2 Cyphomyrmex costatus | reverse complement strand
TGGTAAGGTATAAACAATTTGACTTTAAATTATTTAAAACAGAGTGATATCCAACCATAATCACTTAAACTTCGACTCACTGCATTTTCTCCATCTTTTTTCTCCCCGACTCGCCCTACTACTCACCATTTTCACTCTCCTTCACACATATATATGTATAATATATTTCTAAATCATTCTTTAAATCATTTTTTATATATATTTTTGATACATCTGTACTTTAACACAATATATTATC
>NW_017269026.1:0-238 GCF_001594065.2 Cyphomyrmex costatus | reverse complement strand
AACGCAATTCGGATGTCCAAATAACGATAAGAATATTCAGTATAATAACACTTTATTTGAGAGCACGTTACAGCAGAGATAACTACGTTAGCGCGCGTCCGCACAGGCGACATGAACGAAAAGGGAAGAAGACGGTGAAGAGAGGGGGTGAGCATGCGCGAGCCTCGCATGTAGGGTCGAGGGGAACCCGAGGCATCGAAATCGATTGCATCGATTTCGATCTCACAGTCTAGAGATT
>NW_017269025.1:0-238 GCF_001594065.2 Cyphomyrmex costatus | reverse complement strand
CAGCGGCGGCGACAGAGCGGCCCGCGTCAGCGGTGGCGACAGAGCAGCCCATGGCATTAACCACCCACGTCCCAGTACAAACTAGACGTAAGTAAAAAGAAAGGAATTTTTTTCTCACAAATGAACTTAAAGATCATGCTGCGTTCGGAAATATAACTCGAGTACCCCTGCGTATCGTCTTATCCTTGTTTTACACGGGGATACTCGAGTGATATTTCCGAACGCAGCATCACTGATG
>NW_017269024.1:0-238 GCF_001594065.2 Cyphomyrmex costatus | reverse complement strand
AATTTCAAATAAAATATAGTAATACGAGTTGCCTTTCACGACATTTAACTTCGAAACATAATGATAGAATAATTACAAGTTCGATGATGGAACAACAGTCACACAGTAGCAATCAGAACAAACAATATTTAACTAAAAATTCATTGCGAGCGAAACAACTGACAGAAGCGATAGCACGAATGATAGCACTGGATTTACAACCTTATAGTATAGTCAATGATGTCGGATTTCGATCGTT
>NW_017269023.1:0-238 GCF_001594065.2 Cyphomyrmex costatus | reverse complement strand
ATTTAGAATATGTTTACTATAATTTTTAAATTATAATTACCATTATATATATTTGTATTAATTGCTATATGGATTGTCAACAGAGTAATCGCTCGTATCAAATCTATCAATATCGCGTTTTATAATTTCATATACGTCATCACATTCTACATGGTATATGAGAGTATCAGTATCAGTATACATAATTTTGCATTTATCGTGAAACAACGGTGCCATATATTCGTGGTGAAACTCGTAC
>NW_017269022.1:0-238 GCF_001594065.2 Cyphomyrmex costatus | reverse complement strand
TGTAGAATTCATTCCTCGTGGCACGCACAGCCGCAACACTGAGCTGATTCATTACGGATATTTCTTTTTTTATTGTCTTTTTCGCGGGAGTAGTTTCTTGACAAGTAATTAATGAGTAATTAAAAATAATGAGAAGTTTGTTTTAAAACTAATTTCGAGTATTAACAATGAAAATGTATTTTTTTGTTAATGTATTGCAGAATCGTAAGCATGGGTTCTCAGTAAGAGAAATCGAAGA
>NW_017269021.1:0-238 GCF_001594065.2 Cyphomyrmex costatus | reverse complement strand
ACATCGGAGTTGTGCTAGCCTAACACAAGTCTGCACAACTCTCAGTGTCGTTGGCACTGCGACGTTAAGGACCTTTATCATACTCTTGCACGTAGCTCTCGGTGAACTCCTTTTCGGTCAATTATTCGGTAAATTTGTAATGCTTCGTAAGGTACATACATGCTGTGTACACAAACACAGTGTGTGTGTGTGTGTGTGTGTGTGTGTGTGTGTGTGTGTGTGTGTGTGTGTGTGTGTG
>NW_017269020.1:0-238 GCF_001594065.2 Cyphomyrmex costatus | reverse complement strand
GACTGTTTCTTTGTGGCGACAGGCATCACCGATGGCGAGCTTATGCATGGTGTCCGCTATGGCGCCGGACGCGCCGTCACCGAGTCGATGGTTATGCGTGCCCGTTCGGGAACCATCCGCAAGATCACCAGCGAGCACCAACTCAGCAAGATCCAGGCCTACTCGGCAGTCAAATACGACGAGTGACGCAACCACCCGAACCGTCGATGAGCGACACCGCCGGTTGAGGCGCAAGCGC
>NW_017269019.1:0-238 GCF_001594065.2 Cyphomyrmex costatus | reverse complement strand
CAACAGATTAGACTTTCTTGACACTACTATTATTATTGATAATTGCAGAATTATTTTTGACAAATTTCACATAAAAACATTCTCAGGTAGATTCCTTAATTTCCACTCAAACCATTCTATGAATCATAAAAAAGGCATTATTATTAGTTTTATTGACAAGATTTTACTTTTATCGCATCCTCGGTTCCAACAAAATAATATAACAGAAGCCATAAAAATTTTTTTAAACAATTCCTAT
>NW_017269018.1:0-238 GCF_001594065.2 Cyphomyrmex costatus | reverse complement strand
AAAACAAAAAATTCCTTGATAATCGTTATGGGAAGGGACGAGAATAACTATCAACAAATAATTATTATTGTATAATTTATTGCATTTAAATTATAACGATTATGGTCCCTAGAAAATATATGTTCTTTTGGAAATTGGTAAATAAATATCTTATGAAGGGAAAAGAAACTGATAGAAATTCAGAATTTGATGATACCAAGTTTTCTAGATATATTGAAAGTGCAGCTTCCACGCAACC
>NW_017269017.1:0-238 GCF_001594065.2 Cyphomyrmex costatus | reverse complement strand
GTGTGCCTAACAATGAAAGGATTATCCCTTCCATCATATGCTAGCAAATGCATTCGGTAGGTGCCGCTATTCAAATAAGACAATATTCAAGATTCAAGGACACAAGACATCCTTATTTATGATGTTTGAACTTTGACTATTGCCGCCTGTAAGTATAAGTATAATGATTCGTCTTTTCTTCACTATGCGTTAATTGATATATGTACAGTTCGAAACAATATAAAAGAAATGTATTAAA
>NW_017269016.1:0-238 GCF_001594065.2 Cyphomyrmex costatus | reverse complement strand
CAGATTTATTAATTACCATCGTCGACCAGGGAAGTGGTGGGATGAAAATGATATATTATTTATTTACTTGGAGACACGTTTATTATAAAATATATATTATTATAGTTGTTATACCCCGAATGGCTATCACTTATTTTATCAATTATTTTATTTCAACCGGCATAGCAACCGGCATCGGAAATGCAAGTCTGCACATTCTTTAAACCGCGCACGACAAAGCGTCGATCTAAGATCGTAG
>NW_017269015.1:0-238 GCF_001594065.2 Cyphomyrmex costatus | reverse complement strand
GAACCCTAGCGAACGCGCATCCTCGCAACGCGGAAATCAAGACTCAGGTTTTCACAGGAACACTCTCTTTATTAAGGAATGTACAGAGCGAACGAGACGCGAGATAGTAGGAGCTGACATGACACGTCCGGACGAAGCGACGGTCAGTCCAAAACTTGATGATTAATAAAAGACGGCGTTGTCTTGACAACGCGTTCCTCTGTCGAAATTCGAGACGAAGACGATCCAACGGGCATCG
>NW_017269014.1:0-238 GCF_001594065.2 Cyphomyrmex costatus | reverse complement strand
GTCGCGAATGTGCTAACAATTTGTCAGTATTCGTAGTATCAGAATTTTTCGTCCGTACACATACAAAAGTAGCGCGTTCGTATTATTTAGGAGCTTCGGACTTGCTTCGGTCGGTTTCGGACTCGCTAAGTTCTTCCGAATCTAGCCGAGCGGTACTTTACAACGGCCGAAGCACCGTTCATTCGTGTGATGAACGCATTTCTACAGAGTCTTACTTAAATCCCAAGACATAATGCGA
>NW_017269013.1:0-238 GCF_001594065.2 Cyphomyrmex costatus | reverse complement strand
TTGCTTACAGAAGGGAAGATATGTAGATGACCTCTTCGGAGGAGCAGACAACTTAAAGACGACTAAGGATGTCGTTAACGAACTAAAAGAGCTCTGTATGGCGGGCGGTTTCAAGTTGCGAAAATGGTCAACTAACCATCCAGAAATACTCAACTCAATTCCAAAGGAGGATCAGTGTAACGTCCGCCGAAAATATGCATAGACGGCGAACGTCACTAGCGGCAACGCGAGGCGGTTG
>NW_017269012.1:0-238 GCF_001594065.2 Cyphomyrmex costatus | reverse complement strand
ACTTTAGAGCACTAAATGAGCACTAAAATCCGTATGTGGTTATTTTTTATTTCCTTTAATTTTGTATTATGGGAGGTCCTGCTTGCCGTTAAGCTGGCCCCCCCCCCATTATTTTTAATTACCGCTAAACGGGTGCAGCACTAAAATTGACAATAGGATACTAATTAGCACCTACAAAGCACTACATTTTTTACCTATTGCAAACTTGATTTTCGATGGTGGGTGCAGCTTAACAGAC
>NW_017269011.1:0-237 GCF_001594065.2 Cyphomyrmex costatus | reverse complement strand
ATCTTTTCACGAAGAAACTTATTTTTATTAGCCTCTTGTAAGATTTATAAGAAATCGTATAAATGTTTACAAACAATATTGTACGATATATACGCATAAAATTATAGAATACTCTTATAAGTTCTTACAAATTTTACAAGAAGAAGTTACGAATCTTATACGATTCTGCTTATGTAATTGACCCATAAGAGTTCGACGAAAATTGAATTTCTAAAACTTTTAGAATCAATTGTCACT
>NW_017269010.1:0-237 GCF_001594065.2 Cyphomyrmex costatus | reverse complement strand
CCTTCCATCCTTACGCATCGCCCTCTTCCCTTCTATTAATTGACTCAACCGTTTGTTTTCCTAACACACACAGATACGCACGCACGCACGCACATACGCACACCCACACTTATATATGCGTACTGTACAGTAAGAAGAAAAAGAGGGAATAATGTTAATTTACCTATATATATCTATATATAAATATATCTATTTTTGTAATCTCCTAATCCTATTTACTCGAATTCTTATAATAAA
>NW_017269009.1:0-237 GCF_001594065.2 Cyphomyrmex costatus | reverse complement strand
GAAGCCTCGTTCACTCTCCCTGGCCCTAATCTGCAGCTCGCCTTTCCTGACACTCCTTTACAGCTTCAGAAGTGGGATACTTCCTTCTGGGATACCATTTACGGGGATTCCCTGTCTGCCCAGCTTTCCCTTTCACGAGGAAGTGATCGAGTTCGTTGAACCTAGACGGGTTCGTACGCCATCTTGGCTCGTTGCCAGTGGCTCATTGCCGCGTCCGCGTAAAAAACGGTCGTGTTC
>NW_017269008.1:0-237 GCF_001594065.2 Cyphomyrmex costatus | reverse complement strand
AATCATCTCTCGACCAGTCAAATTATTACGGCCTTACACGACATTACATATCATTAGGAATAGTGTTATATCCCTCCGGCATATGTTTAAAATTCATTTTAATCGTTGCGCTACTTGTATAAATTAAGTCCTTTATATTATGCGTCTATCTTATAAGCATTACGTTAAGCGCGGCTAAGTACCCGCGATTATATATATGTATGTGTATTAAACATCCTAAGCATTCCTGGTGCATCC
>NW_017269006.1:0-237 GCF_001594065.2 Cyphomyrmex costatus | reverse complement strand
TTGTCTCGTAATTATTTGAATCAATGGCCAGTCACGTAACTCTTTGGATATCATGCATGTATTTATTTAAGAACATAAATTGAATTATAAATTTTATTTAATTTTCGTGCACCGCGAGAATAGAAAAGAAATAGCATTTTTCCTTTTTAGAAACTACTTTGATTTTTATGTTAGAGATTGTAAAGTTATTTGAATGACAGATATTTGTGGCAGAACACTTTTGTAAATTATAGTATA
>NW_017269005.1:0-237 GCF_001594065.2 Cyphomyrmex costatus | reverse complement strand
TCACATGGTATTCTAACAGCATACTTTGTAAATTAATTAGGATCAATAATATTCCAGAATATTAAGAATGTAATAATCTTCGAGTTATAACTAATTAAAGTTAGTCAATGATATCGCATAGAATTCAAATCCGCAAATGTACTTATATACGTATATCGATATATGATAGGTATCTATTATAGGATTTCATAAATCAATTAATATAATTAGTTTTTATTGCCCAGCTCGATTTTACGT
>NW_017269004.1:0-237 GCF_001594065.2 Cyphomyrmex costatus | reverse complement strand
TTAGTCGAGCTTTACGGGGTCGGCTCGACTGAGAAAGAAAATACCCCGAGGAATAATTGTTCTATTTTTAATTCTTGTTTTTGTCAGTCTGATAATAAAATATGTATTTACGATGCTGCTAACAATGATTCTTTCAAGCTGAATAAAGTTAAGAATAAAAAAGATTTTAATAATGGTGTTCAATGTTTCTGTTATAACAATCTTGATCTTTGTACTAATCAATCTTTTTCCAGATTG
>NW_017269003.1:0-237 GCF_001594065.2 Cyphomyrmex costatus | reverse complement strand
CACATCCTTCGCGGCAATAAAACTCGGTAATATTACCGGGGGTAATCCGTCGTCTGAGGGGTGGCTAGTGAGATCGGGGAGTCCGCCTCGCCGTAATTAAAGTCCCTCGTCCGGATTTGCTGTATGGCCGCTCTTATTATCGTATCCGTTCGCACGCGATTAACTTGCATCCCGAAAGTTCGCTCTCTCTCCCCCATCGAGCCGGAATCTTCGCGTGCGCTTGTTTAAGTAGCGTAA
>NW_017269002.1:0-237 GCF_001594065.2 Cyphomyrmex costatus | reverse complement strand
ATACCGAGAGACGACATAGAAACACAGAGATTCATAGAATGCTTCACAAGACTTGACTTGCCAGAAGCAACAAAATGGTCGAAAGGAGTGAAATCGAAGTGTCCTTCACAGAAATTTAAAAGTATAATATTAATAATAGGTCATTTTTTCAACAAGACGGATTGTAAGGAGGATGATGTTTGGATATGTACTACGTATCCGAAGATTCCTTCCTGCAAAAAGGGTAGAAAGTTCCCC
>NW_017269001.1:0-237 GCF_001594065.2 Cyphomyrmex costatus | reverse complement strand
GCGATGTATCGGCGGAAAGCGGTATTGCTTAGAGTGTATCGGTACATCGTCGGTAGTAAAAATACGGTGCGAGTGCAAGGTAGTCTTGCCGAGGTGATCGCTTGGTAAATAAAATCTATCGCTGTATTTCGCAATCAAATTTATGACATTTCCCTTCTCCTCGGAGGAGAGGTGGCTTAATTGTAATAAGGATAAAATGGCGTCTACTCTAGCAGAGTCGCGTGTACAATTTTCGGT
>NW_017269000.1:0-237 GCF_001594065.2 Cyphomyrmex costatus | reverse complement strand
CTAGTTGTTAAGGCAAAGTTACTCAGAATCATGACCTTGACAACATATGTCAAGATCAAGGTCCCGGTGAGGTGTCCCCTAATCTGTATACTATAATTACCGAGATAACCATTTATTTTGAATTTTTAATTTTTTGTCAACTTGCCCCGGTCTCCCCTATATGCTATATGTACGCAAATTTGCAATACTCATTAGCGTTATAATAATTTTGGTGAAATTCCGTATACAATTCCGTTT
>NW_017268998.1:0-237 GCF_001594065.2 Cyphomyrmex costatus | reverse complement strand
ATTAGCTAGATAAAGATAAGATGAAAATTTGGAAATTTATCTTAGATAAGATAAAGATGATTAGATTTAAATTAATCTAGATAATATAGATAATTTTATCTGACAATTTATCTGAAAATTCTAGATAATTTTTTATTTTTAAGACTATTTATAAATAAAGAATCAGTTTAATTATTTTTCTCAAAATAATTAAAAAATATTAAATTTTAATATGTAACTTTGTTTGTCTCTTACAAT
>NW_017268997.1:0-237 GCF_001594065.2 Cyphomyrmex costatus | reverse complement strand
TTTTACACGTTTTTATATGTCACGGCCTAAGCCTTACATTTAGTATTTCGCGGTCTCTATACGAGACGCGAAAATTCATTTCGCGGCCTGAGGACTAAAAAATACATTTTTGTGTCATTTATCTTATCTATATCTAGGTCATTTTTAATTATCTAACAATAAGCACAACACTGGGGGTATATAATATACATATAATTATTATATATAATAATATAATTAATTGTCCAAAATTATACA
>NW_017268996.1:0-237 GCF_001594065.2 Cyphomyrmex costatus | reverse complement strand
ATTTGCCCAACCCTCCCCACCTCATCTCACCGCGTGCAGTCCAAATGCTCCACGATGATCGAACGGCATTGTTCTACGCGCGGAGCGGTGAGGTTAGGGGGATAGCGAAAGCGAGGCGGAAGCGTATTAATTAACGCGTCGACTTTGGACAACATATTTTTATTTATTTATTATCGTGATATCGTAGGTATATCTTCGGTGCATATTATTACATTATCATATTAATTAAACGATTCG
>NW_017268995.1:0-237 GCF_001594065.2 Cyphomyrmex costatus | reverse complement strand
ACTGCCTCACTTTTTTTATATTAATATAGAATAGCGTGTTAATTTTATAATCCAAATATATGTAGATTTGTGAAGTTAGTCTCGTACAACGTTCTATTAATAAAAAAAATTACAGTTTTAGAGCACTTTTCATAACTCTTCAAATTCTTACAAAAATAAAAAATTTTTGTTTGTACTAAACTTTTTTTTTATACCAAAATTGTAAAAGTAGTAGCTTAAACTCTGTTTAAAAAGGAT
>NW_017268994.1:0-237 GCF_001594065.2 Cyphomyrmex costatus | reverse complement strand
TATATCTATATATTTTTATTGAATCGATTTGTAACTAAATTGAAGTACGAGTAAATTTCTTCTGAAATAATACATAAAAAATTATTTTTTAAGTTTTTTCTCAGAGTTTTCTAGAAATTACACTTCATAGAAATACAGAAACTATTCATTTTTTCCTTACTTTAAATAAATTTTAATAAATCAGTGACATAAATATACGTGGAAAATAGGAAATCTAAAATAAATAAAGATTTTCCA
>NW_017268993.1:0-237 GCF_001594065.2 Cyphomyrmex costatus | reverse complement strand
ACAAAACTAACAGAAAGTTGACTACCTGATTGGCTACTGCTTTTCCGCTTTCCGTTTTTCCGTGAAGGTGTGAACCCGCCCTAATAGTAGGAAAAAAGAAAGGCGGAACGATAACGACATGTTCGGCATCGGCTCGGTCGGCTGGGTGCATAACTAGAAATTAACACAGGTATGTACTGTGTATACTGCCAAGTAAAGAGAAATAATTTCGGAGTTCGGAGTTTGGTAGGAAAAAAA
>NW_017268992.1:0-237 GCF_001594065.2 Cyphomyrmex costatus | reverse complement strand
AAAAAATGGAAAACGAGATGGAGAATTTGTTGTTTCGTGCGACGAGAATTGACACGCTGGAGGTGTATCTAGCATGGGAGACTAATTGTGATGAGTATCGTGATTTGTTAAAAGAGGTTTGTCGTACTCCACGCCGGCCGATATCTACAGGTGTGATAAATTCTGCGATCGCTGAAATAACACGACTGGAGAGTGTTAAAAATACTTTACGATCTCGTTTTGTGCACGATGGTTCTG
>NW_017268991.1:0-237 GCF_001594065.2 Cyphomyrmex costatus | reverse complement strand
TATTATTTTCTTTACTATTCTTTATATTAGATGTAGTAAAAAAAAATCATATAATCAAATAAAAAAAAAAAAATAAAAAAAAATAAAAAAAATAAAAATAAAAATTATCTGATATAATATTCATTCCAATCATTTCAGATACGTTTAGAATTTCTATTTTTGTTTTTTTTACACTATTAGATGTAGTAAAAAGAAATCTATTATTTTTGCATGAAATTGAAGGCATACATAATGGAT
>NW_017268990.1:0-237 GCF_001594065.2 Cyphomyrmex costatus | reverse complement strand
AGAACGTTGAAGCGTTGTGGTCGTTAATGAATATTCGGAAATTTCATGAAGCAACAATTTCGTGTGACCTAAAGTTAGCAAATATTTTATGTGGAATAATGAGTCATGCCAGTACTTTTCCATGTACCTATTGTACAGCATCAAAGGACAACCTCGATATGTGCGGTCAAATCTGGAAAGTTAGTGATATTATAAAAAATTTCGAAGCATGGACAGAGAGTGGAGGTAAAATAAAAA
>NW_017268989.1:0-237 GCF_001594065.2 Cyphomyrmex costatus | reverse complement strand
CTTATCCAGTTTTTCATCAGCTTTATTGTTTTTCAGATCCTATTGCGTATACAGGAAATTGTTTTATTCATCAATTCTTCGATGAGCTAGATGCTGTAATGAACAAAAAATTAAGTACAATATTATTTAGTACGCAATTGTGCCAAATAAACAGTTAAGAAAAATTTTTAAATGTCATCATACGTACCTCGGCGACGTCATAGACCCATATTTTACCAGTATCATTTCCGATAAGTA
>NW_017268988.1:0-237 GCF_001594065.2 Cyphomyrmex costatus | reverse complement strand
AAATTGCATTGCATACCTAATTCTTCAAAGGAGATTCGCATTCTAGTTATATTTGTGCGTTTCAAAACCATCAAAATAAAAAGCGTTGCAACTTTTCAGTGACCGACTGTACATTAATATAAAATTTTTTATTTTATATTATAAGATATAAATTTATAAACACAATAAAGTGACTATTAATGAACATTATAACTAAAAGTTCGTTTATTTTAATAACGAAGTTATGACAAAACAATT
>NW_017268987.1:0-237 GCF_001594065.2 Cyphomyrmex costatus | reverse complement strand
TTAAAATACTTTTATAACCACCTGGATAAAATAATTTTTTGCCTAGTTTTGCTGAGTGGAACTAGTGACCCTTTAATTTCTTTTAGTGTATATCAGTATTAAATGAAATTGCAGTAAATACGCTCAAAAATAAGAAATACTTACTAGTAACATTACTTATAATACGTGGAATTCCTTTTTTTATTGACTTACTTTGGTTTGCATCATCACACACATGTGTATAATTAATAACTTCTT
>NW_017268986.1:0-237 GCF_001594065.2 Cyphomyrmex costatus | reverse complement strand
GCTAGCGAACGCACCTCCGCTCGGCGTATAAAGACCAACTTAGCCTCCATGTTACATAATGTTCTATTATATTTTGTATTTCGAAATTGCGGTTATGTAACAAACATTCATGGGTTATTTATTGGGAAAATGTATTTTAATAATTACTGTCAGTTTTGTATGTATGAAAACATGTTTATTTATTCAATTCGAAATTTTGTTTTGAAAATTAATTTTTAATGTGTTTTTATCGCATTT
>NW_017268985.1:0-237 GCF_001594065.2 Cyphomyrmex costatus | reverse complement strand
AAACCATAATTTTTTTCTGAAAATGTTATTTTGAAAAATCTTATAATATAAAAGAAAATTTTAATTGATGTACAATATACATAACGTTAGAGTCAAAATTTAAGAAAATTTAAAGAAAATTTAGTAGAAAATTTAAAAAAGTATAAAACATAAAAGGTATTTAAAAATTTTAGGCATATGTATGATGTTTGAAATTATTTCATTATATATAATGAGACTGACTAACTGAATATGCCT
>NW_017268984.1:0-237 GCF_001594065.2 Cyphomyrmex costatus | reverse complement strand
TTTTGCCGGTACGACATCGGCTGAATCAAACCCGCGGAACTCACACACGCGATTCGCTCGATAGTAGTAGTAGTAGTAGTAGTTAGATTGCAGGTGGTCTTTATTAGCCCATTTACGCGACTTAGATCCGTGGGGTTCCTTTGTCGCTCCCTGCTTTTTTTTCCATAGGTCATACAGTCAAGCCCAGCCTCGTGTCACTTACCAGACTTATTAGACTGCTAACCTTCGCATTTTCAA
>NW_017268983.1:0-237 GCF_001594065.2 Cyphomyrmex costatus | reverse complement strand
GATACGTCCTTTTTATATCCTGTAAAAATCCTTACAATGTCTCACACAATATCTTTGGGATGACTCAGGGATTAAATAAGGCTATCATTTAATCTTCCTCAGGATGTCCGGAGGAGATCCTAGGATTAGAACAAGACGTCCTCAGGATATTTGTTTTATCCATATTTGACATCCTTTGGACGTCCAAAGGATGTCCTTGTGTTGTTTGGGTTCATGTATTTCATAATTAAACATTAT
>NW_017268982.1:0-237 GCF_001594065.2 Cyphomyrmex costatus | reverse complement strand
GATACGTCCTTTTTATATCCTGTAAAAATCCTTACAATGTCTCACACAATATCTTTGGGATGATTCAGGGATTAAATAAGGCTATCATTTAATCTTCCTCAGGATGTCCGGAGGAGATTCTAGGATTAGAACAAGACGTCCTCAGGATATTTGTTTTAAACATATTTGACATCTTTTGGACGTCCAAAGGATGTCCTTGTGTTGTTTGGGTTCATGTATTTCATAATTAAACATTAT
>NW_017268981.1:0-237 GCF_001594065.2 Cyphomyrmex costatus | reverse complement strand
ATTTATAAAAAAAAAAAACGTATTAAAATAAATTAATAATAATAATAATCCAAGGCAATATACATATTAAAATACTTAAAAGCTAATAAAAGCAGAATAAAAGGAACAGAGAACAGAGTATATTAAAAAAAATACATAAATTACAATGTAATTTTATGATTTTTGTTCACACTCCTTGTCCATTTCCAATTTTGAATGTCGGATCTATTTCTACAATTCGGTACACAACATTGCACC
>NW_017268980.1:0-237 GCF_001594065.2 Cyphomyrmex costatus | reverse complement strand
CGTAAGCCTACTTTCTCGGGTAGATTTTTGAATTTCCTGTTCAATCATCCACTTTCACAGAAAAAAGGCACAGTTTTTTTCGTTGGTCGACAGAGTTTTCTTACTGTCTGACACAAAGTTCCATTACAAGAATTTTAATTTCATTATTAAGATTTTACTTGATAATGATTATCCTTTACCTTTTATTTTCAATACCATTAACCAACGTTTAAAATATTTGTTAAAAAATAAATTTGT
>NW_017268979.1:0-237 GCF_001594065.2 Cyphomyrmex costatus | reverse complement strand
TTGGATCTATCGGTAGAGGTCATTCAAGGTTATTATAAGACTTTTTGGGATAAAAAGTCAAGTCAAATTCAATGTCAAATTTCTCAACCAAACCTTTAATATCACTGCAGTAAATGAAGTTACTTGTCTTTGTAAAAAACTTCCTAAATGGTTTATCTCTTGAACAGTAATATGTAACGTGCGTTCCAGAAGCCAAGCATTTATTTTCTTTAAGTCTCGATGCTAACAGTTCGGAAC
>NW_017268978.1:0-237 GCF_001594065.2 Cyphomyrmex costatus | reverse complement strand
CCTAAGTATATGCCTTTGTATTCTTATTAAAAGATCTTCCTATTCAAAACCAAGTGACTTAATCCTTCTTTAAAAAAATTATATCACAATTAATTTAAAAATAAAATGAAGAAAATTTATTTAAATAGAAAAATTTTTATGTAAAAACACTAATAGCTTATTGTAGAATGACCATTTCAATGTAGTACTTGTAACTGACAAACAACAACTGACAACAACCGCCACGTCCACGTTCGT
>NW_017268976.1:0-237 GCF_001594065.2 Cyphomyrmex costatus | reverse complement strand
GTCTTTTCTCGCGCCATTTCGAAAAATTCAAATCTCTCTCACGTTCTAAATACATATATATACTTACATATGTAAATGATTTTTATACTGTGTTGTAAAAAAAAAAGAAAGTTGTATGAAATTGCATTAAATCTATAGATTTAAAGAAAGAAATTGTAAAGAATAAGAAACAAGAATTAACATCTCAATCTACCAGACACTGAACGTACACTCTCTTTTAAGTCTTATATGTCACAA
>NW_017268975.1:0-237 GCF_001594065.2 Cyphomyrmex costatus | reverse complement strand
GGTTGGAGAGGTGCAACGAGTGCATCGAGAGCCTCGAGTGTAGCGCCAAGCGTCCGCGTCTTATCGTCGGTCACAGACAATCCGCGGTGGCGAGGATCGCGCGACTCGAGGGTGCGCGAACACTGTTGGAACGACGGTTCGTGCACGTGGGTGGTGGTGGTGATCGCGAGGACGGATCTCTCGCTTGGCGCGAGATCGACGCCGCTTTCGCCAATCGCGTTCTAACCGGTGCCGTTA
>NW_017268974.1:0-237 GCF_001594065.2 Cyphomyrmex costatus | reverse complement strand
ATTTTACCAATCATTTTATATTTATTATTTTTAAATTCTCTGTGTAGTTTCTTATCCTGTATTAAAAAGAATTTGTTACATAAACTGCATGGAAGATTGCCATCAATATTGCGTACAAGATGAAAAATGTTATTTTGTAAGGCTGATCTATATCTAAAGGCATCTTTGAGTTCCAGTTTTAACAACTTTTTCATAAATATAATTTTTGATCTGTTAAATTGAGATATAGATCTACCT
>NW_017268973.1:0-237 GCF_001594065.2 Cyphomyrmex costatus | reverse complement strand
ACTCGGACGTCTATCGGACGGGCAATGCAATTCGGCAATCCAATAAGAGAGGACGGCAATGGGCGGCGATCATTCCGAGCGCGTTGTCTTGGTGACCGGCGGCTCCGGCGGTGCGATCATCAACTTCTCCACGACGGCGACTCGTACGAACTTCCCCACGTACGGCGCGTATGTGGCGAGCAAGCGGGCGTTGAGGGCTTGAGGATGATCCTTGCTCGGGAACTCGCGGCAAGGACA
>NW_017268972.1:0-237 GCF_001594065.2 Cyphomyrmex costatus | reverse complement strand
CGACCACCACAATTCTTCCCGCGCGAATTTCCCGCGACGTCAGCACCCTGTGACGTCATTTTCTTCCCCGCCATCCCTCTGTGCCGTCACCCTCCCCTTCCGTGACGTCATACCCCTCGACGTCATCACCCTCCCCTGCCGTGACGTTATACCCCTCGCCTGCATCCGTGACGTCATCCCCCTCCCCTGCCGTGACGTCATACCCCTCGCTTGCATCCGTGACGTCATACCCCCCCC
>NW_017268971.1:0-237 GCF_001594065.2 Cyphomyrmex costatus | reverse complement strand
GGCAAAGTTATAGCCAAATCCACGGAACTCCATTTCCCATAAGGAGTGTGCGGGGTCCTTTGTCCATTTAGGGATATCCATACAGCATCCATAAATGTATATCCTACGGACAGCTTATAAAGGTCCATGGACATCCCGACCAGAAATGGACATGAAACGAATGTCCGTAGGACATCAGCAGGGGGGGAGGGAGAGATGGACAGAGGTCTGCCCCGACAGTACAATCGTAGAAGTCGT
>NW_017268970.1:0-237 GCF_001594065.2 Cyphomyrmex costatus | reverse complement strand
CGTATGAACGCTCCGTCTATCTTATAAGTCTATGGATTGCATCTGGTTGGATAACGAAAAAACACCACATGGAAACTAGGCCATATTCAAAAGGCGCGAACTACCACCGTGTTTAATAAACCGTGTAACCCGTGTTTCCCGTGAAAAACAAAAGAAGAAAATTAAAAATGTCAGCGGATGAAGAAGAAGCTATGTAAGTAGACTTACCATTATAACAAATTATTTATTAAAAATTAG
>NW_017268969.1:0-237 GCF_001594065.2 Cyphomyrmex costatus | reverse complement strand
ATTATTTTTTATTTATTATTATTATTTTTTATTATTATTGTTTATTATTTGCTCGTCTTTTATAAGAACTGTCAAAGTCAGCGTTATCATTTGAACATTGAGGATGAGAATTAAAATTATCTTCAATTATTTCAGAATTATGTTTATAAGGTTCTTGATTATCGAGATAGGTTTCTTCTGTTACTTTCAACCTATTATAGTGAATAAACCACATAATTCTTATAAAAGACGAGCAAA
>NW_017268968.1:0-237 GCF_001594065.2 Cyphomyrmex costatus | reverse complement strand
AAACAAGATTATATCAAAAAAATGGAAAATTTACTAAATGACGAAAACACTTATTTATTACTCTCTCGGAACCCAATTAATAAGGTTATCTCCAAACTGAAAGATATATTAAAAAGATGGAAGTCAAAAAAATACATAAATGACATTACTTACAAACGATTGAACACTTCTAATACGATTTTACCTCGTGCATACGGTGTCCCAAAAATACACAAATCTAATAATCCATTACGAATA
>NW_017268967.1:0-237 GCF_001594065.2 Cyphomyrmex costatus | reverse complement strand
ATAAAATTATGTTTGTAATTTACTCTATGATCCGTAATTATCGAGTTGTTATTTGTATTTCGGGTAATGCCTCCTCTACGAAAGGGTCGCAAGTCGTAAGCCGTAAAAAATTGGCCAATCACAGTTCAATAAGAAAAAAATAATCAATTATAATTGATTAATTTTTTACATCTCTCTTACGGCTTGCAACTATATTCGCTATTATATTGAACAGGCTTTATGTATGTAGTTACGATG
>NW_017268966.1:0-237 GCF_001594065.2 Cyphomyrmex costatus | reverse complement strand
ATAAAATCTTTTATACAAATGATACATGTCATTAGAATTAAGCAAATAATAAGGATAATTCCATTTGCAGTTTCAAAAATAGTACTACTTGGATTTTACTTTTTAATTTAGCAAAGATAGCACCACTTGCATTTTTAAAGATAATATCATATGATTTAGATTTAGTCATATAAATAACTTTTTACATGGAGCATATACTCTTAATGCTTTTTCTACCTTTTTAAAAAAGTTAAGTCT
>NW_017268965.1:0-237 GCF_001594065.2 Cyphomyrmex costatus | reverse complement strand
AAAAGATTTCGATCATTTCCCGATTTTCGCAGTCAAAATATTAATTTCTGTAGCGCCGAATATACGTTATCGCGATGGCTAGACGCGCGAAGAGTGGGGATTGGTTGGCAAGCGCTCTGCCGCCTGCGCCGCGCACATCGCCGCTAGCCCCCAAACGTCCGCTTCCCGCGGCCTGCGCGCCCATCGCGGCGTTCTGTAGGCGTACACTCAATGGTGTGGTAGGCCGGACGGACGCGC
>NW_017268964.1:0-237 GCF_001594065.2 Cyphomyrmex costatus | reverse complement strand
TTGACTGTGCACTTCTTCCTGATGCGTTTCCGCGGACTGGCTCTACTCGTTCGTTCGTCCTGACGCGTATTATTGCGGCGTGACGTTGTCCGGTGTCCGGACTATGCCATTCGGGCTATGCCATTTTCGCGGTTACATCATATTTTTAAAATGCGTTGCCGATTTTGAAAGAACTCTTTTGTAACTCTCTAATGACGTCGTCTGGCTATATCGTCTGGCTATCCTCCTATATTACTA
>NW_017268963.1:0-237 GCF_001594065.2 Cyphomyrmex costatus | reverse complement strand
ATATGTTAAAAAAATATATTTGGATTTTGACATAATACTTGCTAAATAATATTTCTAATATTTTGTGATATTTTAATATAATATTAACCTTCCGCCCGACGGACGCAGAGTATCACGACATTTGAGTTTCAAGTACGCTTCCCCCTTTCCTATTTTATATTTGTCACTATTTCGGAGCTTTTCAGTGAAATTCAGTGTAAAATTGTTATTATGAGAGATACGTTCCTGCATTTTGCA
>NW_017268962.1:0-237 GCF_001594065.2 Cyphomyrmex costatus | reverse complement strand
GTTTTTGGGTCAGAAAATTTTGAGTAGTTATATTAATCTAGAAAATTTATCTAAATTTTATTTATTTTTATTTATTTTTATTCTGATTTTCTGTTTATATTGCTCTACCTTTAATAATATTTTACGTACATTATACAACAGATTATTTGTATAAATGTTGTAAAAAATTTATACAAATGTTGTAAAATTTTATATGTGTCTAGTATTACCTTATAACAAGATATCTGTTCTAAGATC
>NW_017268961.1:0-237 GCF_001594065.2 Cyphomyrmex costatus | reverse complement strand
ATAATAATATAATAATAATAATATAAAAAAGTCTCAGTAATTTCTGAAAAAATAAACAAAAGACACATTAATACAAATGTTTTAACAAAATATAAATATATAGGTATATTATATGAATATAAATTTAAATTTAAATATACATACAGTTCCAGTTTTCCATAATAGCCGTAGCAAGCGATAGCCACCAGAGAGGCTGTGCATCGTATCCTTCACACTCATAATAAAGGTAATCAGCTA
>NW_017268960.1:0-237 GCF_001594065.2 Cyphomyrmex costatus | reverse complement strand
AGTAATAAAAAACGTTTAATTCTTTAAAGAATTAAACGTTCTTTGTTACATAACTGGCTATTGGCCTTTCAATTATTCTATTTTGTTTAATTTTTTAAATAGGACCAAATTGTATATTAGCATAATAACAATTTGACTTTAAATTATTTGAAACAGAATCGAATTAGTATTTTGTCGCAGAATTAATGAGATAATTTCTATTAGCAGTTTAATTTTAACGAATCGTTTAATATGATA
>NW_017268959.1:0-237 GCF_001594065.2 Cyphomyrmex costatus | reverse complement strand
TATGTTTAAATGTAAAACTTGCAGCATTAACCTCCAAAATATTAAAACTTATAATATCCACCAATACTTCCATAGAAATAAAAAACATGCTTCCTTCCAATGTTTGACTGGTGCCTGTAGATTAACATTCCAAACATATCGTGCATTCAGACAACATATTTTCCGAAACCATAGTACTAATAGGAGATTGAGTAATAGCCAAATACCTCATACAGTATCTGTGAAATGTGAAATATG
>NW_017268958.1:0-237 GCF_001594065.2 Cyphomyrmex costatus | reverse complement strand
AAAAAAATTTTTCTTAACTCACCTATTTTGGCAACACGCTCTGCAAAGGGCGGTCACTCGTGCCTTCGTCGATTTTCGTCGAGCTGCCACGGCGGTCTGAGGCGAATTGACGACTCGGTACCGCGTGTGTGGCTTCTCGGGCAACCTAATTTTTTTTACGGAGGCCACCTAGCGCCCTATCTTGGCGCCTTCCGAAGTTACAACGACTGGAAGTTTTCGGGAGGGCATGCGTGACGC
>NW_017268957.1:0-237 GCF_001594065.2 Cyphomyrmex costatus | reverse complement strand
TAAAATGAGAAGGGCTACGAACCCAAAAGCGAAACAGTTTAAAAGACGATGACAATAAGTGTCAAAACGTCTGTTTTTATCTTGTTGTTGCGGTGTTTTCTATTTGTTTTCTGGCATGCAGAAGGACCTCTGTGCAAAAGAAGAAATGGGAGAAATCATTCTACGATCTTTTGAAAATTTTTTAGTTGTTTCGAGGGTGGTTTTTCGCCCATAAGGGTGGCTTCCGACGCATGTATT
>NW_017268956.1:0-237 GCF_001594065.2 Cyphomyrmex costatus | reverse complement strand
ATAATGAAAAATAATCACTTGGGGGTACTACAATCTTTTTTTGTGTATAACTTTTTTTTGGAGGGTGGGCAAATGAAAATAACGGGTGGACAAACGAATGCAATAATGATTTGATCAAAATTCGCATTTAGTGATGCTGACTTCTCAGAGCAGCTCTGTGAAGTTGACATCCCTAAATTCATATCTCATGACTATGTTGATAAAAAAATTCGAAAAAAATCATGGTAGCTTCTTGCG
>NW_017268955.1:0-237 GCF_001594065.2 Cyphomyrmex costatus | reverse complement strand
TATTTTATCGGGCGCTATGCGCCCTCATCACTGCATCGCAATCAGCGATGCAGCGGCGTTCGGTTGGGTGGTGTTAGCCGGAACGATGGGGGATGCATCGTTACATATGCATACAGAAATTTTTAATTATAAAAATTCTTAATAAAATTATATAAACTAGTTATGGACTCTTTCTTATTAAAAACAAATAAACAAACATAAATTAAAGGCTATAAAGAGTCAAACGCAGTTAACTAT
>NW_017268954.1:0-237 GCF_001594065.2 Cyphomyrmex costatus | reverse complement strand
CGTCGCGCCCGTCCCCACAATAAACAACATTCCCCCACGGTTACACAATGTACTATTTAATTAACGCCACAATATTATAATTTCAAAATAATGTTAAGCATAATGCAAGGCAACACTGAGATAAGCACACCCTGTGAAATAGAAAAATTTACCAACAATCCAGAGGTATATTACGAGCACGTAGGAAACATACAGCTCATTCAATCTTTATGGAAATTAGTCATAAGATTAAATATT
>NW_017268953.1:0-237 GCF_001594065.2 Cyphomyrmex costatus | reverse complement strand
CACATAAATCCGTTTTAGAAGAATATGATCAATACAAAATTGAAACTAAAGTAAAAGGTCCAAGAGAAACGAAAAAACGTAATATAAGTACAGACAATAATCCAAATTTAAAATTAAAACAAACGAAATTATTAGATCCAAAAATACAAAACATATCACAGCAAAAAAAACTTGAAGAAAATGTTCTTCAATACATTGTTGGTAGTATGAAACCACTATCAACTGTTGATGATCCAA
>NW_017268952.1:0-237 GCF_001594065.2 Cyphomyrmex costatus | reverse complement strand
GTAAGAAAGTTTTTATTGGATTTGCGGGGAACAGACGGATAGCAGTTTATATCCTGTAGTGAGGTTAATTGGGAAAGATTTTACGGGGATATCGTTTAAATTAGATGCTTGGTGTAATTTCCAGAAAGAATTTGATATTATATCTGAATATTTCGGTTCAGAAGATGCCGTAGTAAACAAATTGCGCGATCACCAATTCATAAATCAAGATTTTATGCTGCATTTTACAATTTCATA
>NW_017268951.1:0-237 GCF_001594065.2 Cyphomyrmex costatus | reverse complement strand
CTTTTTTGTATTGTTCAAATATGTGAGCTGCATAGTCTGGTCGTTGTGATTTTTGTCCGTAATAACGATCTGTTTCTATTTCTTTTTTCGACTTCTTTTCTCTTCCTTCTTTTCTTCGATATTCTCTGGTTCGAGCAACTTTTGCTTGTCGTTGCTTTTCCAGATTCTGTATAATAGAAGGAACAGTCGTTTTGCACACGCTTTCATGTAATTGCGTGAGAACTTGTTGCGTATTAT
>NW_017268950.1:0-237 GCF_001594065.2 Cyphomyrmex costatus | reverse complement strand
ACGAACTACAAGCCATAAACGAATTTCTGAAACGCGCGATCTCGCGGAAACGTCCGCAAAGCGGCATGCTCGAGATCGTTGACTTGGTGCGTGGAGACGTACCTCCCGATGATAACGACGACGACTTGCATGGAGAGTATCCGATAGCGCTCCGCGCAAACTACAACACGATGTAATGCAATATTATATGCGCCTTCAGAGTAAACTTTGACAAACCAAACAGCATCGGATCGCTGC
>NW_017268949.1:0-237 GCF_001594065.2 Cyphomyrmex costatus | reverse complement strand
CGATAGTAGTGAGTATGCAACGCCTTGCACGTGTTTGCAAAGTGATGCTCTAACATAGTTAACGGCACGTCACTCTTAACACAAGTAAAAGGAGTAATATGAACCGTATGAAGAAAGCTCATTTTCGCGTATCAGTATAATAATAATTATATAATATCTGATAGTATTTTTTACAGAGGAGCTACGCGGTTTCTGGGTTATCTCCAGTACATCGTTAAATTTTATTTAACATATCAA
>NW_017268948.1:0-237 GCF_001594065.2 Cyphomyrmex costatus | reverse complement strand
CGGGAATTTGACTTTTATTCGTATAACAGCTCAGTGACTGATAAACTTATCTCGTTAACCTCTTCGCGGCGCCATGCCTTTGTTCCTGAGGGAGGGGGACCTTGGCGGGAGCGGCGTCGCGAGTGCGTCATTCTCCCTGAAATCTCCTGTAATAAACTTTAATCCTCCTCCTTCTTCTTATACGCCCCCTAACCCTATCATCTTTGTTCCCATCTCTTCTCAACAAAGTGCAATTTT
>NW_017268947.1:0-237 GCF_001594065.2 Cyphomyrmex costatus | reverse complement strand
TGCTCGTTATTGGTTCTGCTCTCGTTCCGCGTTACGCTATTCCGCTGCATGGGTTTGCACCTTGATACGTAACTCATAATAATGAATTTCATTTTTTGGACTTTTGTCCACTTTTTTCGAAATCCAGACCACTGTACGCCGATACATTTAACAATACGGCGGTATACCACGTGACCTGGGGGCCTATTCTGTAACTTTTTGCGTTATAAATCTTCTAACGAGGTTTGTGTTATCTCG
>NW_017268946.1:0-237 GCF_001594065.2 Cyphomyrmex costatus | reverse complement strand
AGAAAAATTTAAGAAAGTGTATACAATGTAATAGGAAGTAAAGTCTCACATTTTGATCTTCCCCATTTAATGAGTTCGTCTTAAACAAGCACGCTTCTGGCATTAAAATATTTTCTCTTTAATATTGTTATAGATATAAGTTTGGTAATCTCTATTACTATTTATTTAGAAAAAAATTGATTCTGTGTTGTTTTTATTTCCAGATTTATTAATTACCATCGTCGACCAGGGAAGTGG
>NW_017268945.1:0-236 GCF_001594065.2 Cyphomyrmex costatus | reverse complement strand
GAATCATAACGGCCGAATGTCTAAGGGCTTTCAAGTCTTATTGATAAGCGCTATAAATAGTATCCAATCGAACCGTGTTCAATCGTGTGCAAAGTAACGACAAAAGTAACTACGATACTGCTAGGACAACTTGAAAAAGAATACAAGGAAGTATTGTACGGCTTTCAAACGTGAAATGTATAAGAGAGGTACATCTACATTTTTTATTAAAATATGATAAAGTAACTATTTGAAAT
>NW_017268944.1:0-236 GCF_001594065.2 Cyphomyrmex costatus | reverse complement strand
TTTTTTGGGAATTTGACAATTTCTCAGCATATAATTCTATTAGCTCCTCTTCTTCGGAATCGTTATCAGACTCGATATCACTCAAGAAGAACGTTTTATATAATGTAATAGCACCTATTTTACAATTTTCCATTGTACTTTTCAACTAAAAATTAATAATATTAAATAAATTAAGGAAAGTGTAATGTGTAAAGCCTAATCGAGTCTTGAAAACAAGATGTTAATGTTTACTATAT
>NW_017268943.1:0-236 GCF_001594065.2 Cyphomyrmex costatus | reverse complement strand
AACTTTACAAAAGTCATTTTAAACACTTAAAGTACTTATATTAAAAAATTGAGATTTTTATTACTATTTCATAATATATTTCCATATATTCCTGTTAGAGCATAGATAAAAAAATACTACTTATTGAAATAACTTTTCATGCAGCAGCTGGTAAATCATTGCTAATTTTTTTTTATTACTTTAAAATCTAGAATAATTTGTACTTTTTTCATAATTTCTTTATTATTTTAAAGTCT
>NW_017268942.1:0-236 GCF_001594065.2 Cyphomyrmex costatus | reverse complement strand
ACGGCGGAATACTGCCACCACGATCTGGCTCGCGATAGGCAATAATTGCTCGATTTTGTACAAGATCTCTGGCCATCGCTCCGGTGGCATGCCGTCGCTGACAAACGGATCGACGATCTCGCCAGCGATAGACGAGACCAGCTGTTGTGCGATATCGGTCATGTGGCCATCGAGCATCGGGAACAAACCGATGACCGTCTCCGGTTTGACGCCAAGAGCGACCGCCGCGGCACCAG
>NW_017268941.1:0-236 GCF_001594065.2 Cyphomyrmex costatus | reverse complement strand
ATCTAAAAATTTAGATGGATACAGATTAGCAAATAATTTTGTTAGACCACTAAAATAATTACGTCGGCAACTCAAGCACTATAAAATCGAGCTTTCACGCGTTTCACCTAGAAAGAAAGATTTTTGCTGAAATGTCTAAAAATTACGCAAATACACGGAAAGAATAATTTTACAGAAAATATCTAAAAATTTTAAATTAGATACAGATCTGAAAATATTTTTGTTGGACTATTAAA
>NW_017268940.1:0-236 GCF_001594065.2 Cyphomyrmex costatus | reverse complement strand
CAAATTAATTTTGACACAACATGAATAAATAATATAGTAACTAAAAATTTCACTGTTTTCTGGCTAAAATATGATTTATATTTTCCTTTATTAAAATTACTTAACACCAGATGATATTTTTACAAGTAAATTAATACTGAACAGTATTTTCAAATATTGGGTTAAATATCCCTCATATTGTTTGCACTTGCGCAAGTTTTTGCGTTCAAAAATGTTATTAAACTAGAAAGCTCGGG
>NW_017268939.1:0-236 GCF_001594065.2 Cyphomyrmex costatus | reverse complement strand
TTTCGGAGCAAATAAACGCTCAATTAGTCGTTCGTTAACGCGCCGCGCACGGATATTCGGTAACGGCCGTGTCACATACATTCGTACAGTGTTCTACACGTGTGTCGTACAAGTCTTCGCACAGACATTCGTATCATGTATATTCGCATAGACATTCGGTCTTACATTCGGCTCGCCGGTGCATTCTGTTATGTACATTTGTATATTCTCTCGACCTATATGTGACATAGGCGAAC
>NW_017268938.1:0-236 GCF_001594065.2 Cyphomyrmex costatus | reverse complement strand
ATCCGGACGCAACGATCGCACAAACCCCGGGCCGCGACCCCGCAACCAGCGCACTGCGCGCCAATCAGCAGGTCCGCAGCAGCCAGCGACGCATCCATGTCGTGAGTCTCATCCACCGACGGTGAGACCCCAGCTGTCTAATCGGCTGCTGTGGACGGCCCGATCGGGTGTGGAAATCGCCGTTTTCTACCGTCCGAACGCTATTGGCCGAAGGAGATGCCAGTGACGGGTTCGTC
>NW_017268937.1:0-236 GCF_001594065.2 Cyphomyrmex costatus | reverse complement strand
CGCTTTATGCAATCATCATCATCATCTTTTTCTCCTTTTTTAATTCGAATATTCATGTTACTTAAAGTACAAAAATTGTTCGGAATTTCAACGCAAATAACATTTCTTGTTTGAACAAGATTCAGTTTCCCCTCACTCCTTCTTTCAGTTTAATTTTTTGGGGAAATTTGGGGAAAAATTTTTGCCATATTTGGGAAAATTTGGGGAAAACTCATGTCGAATATGGGGAAATTCAG
>NW_017268936.1:0-236 GCF_001594065.2 Cyphomyrmex costatus | reverse complement strand
TTGATTTCTCAGCTTGGGAAGATGCCCACCTGAGCCATGATGAGTAGGTCTTACGATCCAGAGTTTGTCGTACGGACTGGGCGAGTCCCACTCGCTCGGCCCTATGATGGCGTCGGATTCTCTGGAACCCTTGCAAGGGCGCTCGAGATGCGTGGTGATGAATGCCTTGGATCGGGGGCGAGAGAACCTGGTCGCCGCCTAGGCCGTGTATGTGCATTCTTGAGCCCAGCGACGCT
>NW_017268935.1:0-236 GCF_001594065.2 Cyphomyrmex costatus | reverse complement strand
GTCCAAAAGCGACCCCCTTTTTTTGCATCGTAATTGTCTATAGTATATTTTCGGAGAAAAAATTTGTTTAATAATGATTTCTGTCAATCATTACACGGAAAAAAATGGAACCACAGCCGTCGACGAGTGGTCTCAATTGTTGCACTACTCGTAGGAAGAATTAGTCCGGGGGCAACCATAAGTGTTCGTGGCCGATTGAGGTTCACGGTTGTACCGAGTCTTATTATACGTATTTT
>NW_017268934.1:0-236 GCF_001594065.2 Cyphomyrmex costatus | reverse complement strand
AGGTATAAGGAACCAATCAGAGTTCTTTATTTCATAGAAAGGAAGGAAACGAAGAACTTTGAACGGTATATTTTCTTATGCGTTATATATTATGCTTTATGCTTTATGCAAGAGTCTGTGCCCCCCGCTTTATTCTGTTGTCTTTCAGACATAATATGTATGCGCAAAACTGCACCGTTTGTGCTGGTGAGTTGCGAACAATTCGAAATTATAAGAAATATAATAATATATTACCA
>NW_017268933.1:0-236 GCF_001594065.2 Cyphomyrmex costatus | reverse complement strand
ATTACTTAATAAATCGCCTACAAACATTTAACTATATAATAATAAAATTAAAATAAAATAAAAATAAGTATTAAAATATAAAAATATAAAAAACATTACAGTTTCTGATAAAATAATTTTAGACAAAATGGCGCTGTTTTAAAAAAAAAAGGTCACGATTTTGCGACAAAAATCGTTATCTTTTTAATTGTTTTTCAAAAACTAATAATCCGATTGAAAAGTTCGTACGTGCAACT
>NW_017268932.1:0-236 GCF_001594065.2 Cyphomyrmex costatus | reverse complement strand
AAAGTCAGTGAAATAATTACTCAACGAAGAACGCTGCAACGACGATCATCATTGACAGCCGATAGCCATTGAAGCCAAGGTACTTCCGCAGATAGTCTACAGAAGCCATAAGAAAAGGTTAAAAGTATTCATGCCTTCAGGTTAGTCCTTTAATTAATTTTACTTGGTGCGCGAATAATAATTTCATTCAATTAAATAGTGAACGGCGCGAGTGTATCTCTTTGTTACGCCGAGAT
>NW_017268931.1:0-236 GCF_001594065.2 Cyphomyrmex costatus | reverse complement strand
ACACTTACATGTGACATGCTAGCTGATTCTGATTATTTTATTATAATGTATTTTATTCTAATATAGTTCTGACATTGTTAGAGCGTTTTCTCAAGAATTCTGACGATAAACATTGCTATAGCAATCTTTTAAACAATTTTTTTATATCGGAAACGATACATATTAACACATACAGGTTATACGCTGATTGATTCGTAATTGTTCTGATAATTTTATTACAGTTCTAAATGTAATTC
>NW_017268930.1:0-236 GCF_001594065.2 Cyphomyrmex costatus | reverse complement strand
GTTCATGCGCAATCACTGCCGCTAATTGCGCAGGGGTCAGATCCCGCCGCAATTTCTGCCCGATCACGATGGTCGGCTCAGGTCCGTGAAATGAATACGCCAACGGCTGATCGGTCTCGATGAAACGGATCGTCACTGCGTCGTGCCGCACGTGGGTTTGGCGGCAGGTGACCGCCGCGACGCGTAAATGCTGGTTCATACCGCGTTCGCGGCGCACAATCGGCTCAGACAGACCA
>NW_017268929.1:0-236 GCF_001594065.2 Cyphomyrmex costatus | reverse complement strand
ACTTTGAAACTTTCGTCGCTTTGCAGAATTTTGCCTTGACTGAGACTCTTTTCATTGATCGGTAGGTCGTTGAGTAACGTAGGGCAGTTGCTTGCCCACTTACGGAGGAGGAATCCACCGTTTTGTAACAATGAAATCAATTGATTGCGGATTTGCCTTGCAAGCGGCTTGTTATCCGCGCCGAAGATGCAATCATCGACATAGATTTGATTGCGTAAAACTGATTGAGCAAGAGG
>NW_017268928.1:0-236 GCF_001594065.2 Cyphomyrmex costatus | reverse complement strand
TGTAAAAATGAAACATTAAAAGCTACCACGTGCTAAATTCGATAGAGCATGACCCCACTTAAGACGTATTTAATAAATTGTTAGTAATTTTCAGTAAAATAGTCAGATTTGTAAGAGATACAGAAGTGAGATAAATATATCTTCGATGTTAAGTACGCGATGACAAGTCAATCATATCAACGAACGATCAGCGATCGGCGATCATTGGCGCGAAATCTCGAGTCCCACACAAATAT
>NW_017268927.1:0-236 GCF_001594065.2 Cyphomyrmex costatus | reverse complement strand
ACCGGGTTATGTTGGACTAACCCATTTAGCAGGACTATACCAACTAAAACCTCTGCCACTGTCCTTCTTTGGGTCGTGACCGGGGGCGCCCTGTGTCCGCATTAAACATTCTCCCAGGACGCCCCCCGACCTGACGGCCTTAGTCGTCCCTCCGACGTAGGTTCCCCGGAAGGGGAACCTAACCTCACCGACGAGCGAGAGGGGACACCAGCCTCTCGCTCGACCACCGCGATATT
>NW_017268926.1:0-236 GCF_001594065.2 Cyphomyrmex costatus | reverse complement strand
ATTAAAGTCAAATAAACTTCTGATGTAACAATAGCAATTTTATTCTTATTAAACACAGATTCGACCAGGCCGTACATTTAATTACGGAACGTGAGAACAGAGCGAGCAGACTCCCGCGCTACGACTCGACACGAATAGACTTTTCGACCGTCTCTCTCAACTGCTGCTCTCGGACTCTTCAATTCTCTTCTCTCTACCGGCTTCTCTGACAGTTGGCGCTGTCATATTCGTCTATG
>NW_017268925.1:0-236 GCF_001594065.2 Cyphomyrmex costatus | reverse complement strand
TAAGCTTTTACATCTGATTGGCATATTTTATTAGATCTAAAAATATAAACCAAGCAGGAACAGGTACAAGAGCACTCTCAATGAGCGATCGTAATTCTGAATGCATCCATGGCTGCGTTCAGCTGAAAAAGCAGCTTTGCAACTGTTGTAAAATTCTCATGATTGATCTTGCTCTTACTTCCTTACTGACTCTAAAAGTATAAACCAATCAATTTAAGAATTTTACAACAGTTGCA
>NW_017268923.1:0-236 GCF_001594065.2 Cyphomyrmex costatus | reverse complement strand
CCTGGAATGTGAAACCTATCTTGACTATTTGTTATAAGTTTTATTATGTTCATTCTTTCCTTAGCATTTAAATGTTCAAATCGTAATAATTCCACGATTTCTTCTAGTCTATTCTTTGTAGTTTCTTCAGATACATGTAGACACTTGTGTGAAGAGTCGTTCACATTTTCGTCCTGGAAATCTTCCTTTATTTTATGTTTTGATTTTCGCTTACGCATAAATTTATCAATAACTTC
>NW_017268922.1:0-236 GCF_001594065.2 Cyphomyrmex costatus | reverse complement strand
AAGGTCGACGTTGCGACCAGCGACTGATCGCAGGCGGGTCATAGGGCTCATGTCTACCATCATGATGCCAACTGGCCCTTGTCATCCTAGCCACTTGGTCATGGTGGCATCTACGAATCGTTCCGCGATATCGGCGAACCGCATTGCCGAACTCGTGCGGCAATCGCTGGCCACTGGTCCGGGATCGCCGTATCGACCGACGTATCACGCGCTGGCGGACGCACTGCGCATTCTGA
>NW_017268921.1:0-236 GCF_001594065.2 Cyphomyrmex costatus | reverse complement strand
ACGCCTTCAGCGTCCCCATATAGCTCCCCTATCTGGATCGTGCCGAAAAAGGCCGACCCTCAGGGAAATAAACGATGGAGGTTGGTAATAGACTACAGAAAATTAAATGAGAAAACCGTAGGCGACGCGTACCCCTTGCCGAATATTTGCGACATTCTTGATCGACTCGGGGGCGCGAAATATTTTTCTATTTTTGATCTCGCGAGTGGGTTTCATCAAATATCGATGGATCCTGC
>NW_017268920.1:0-236 GCF_001594065.2 Cyphomyrmex costatus | reverse complement strand
AATCAGAGAGGAGGAAACACAATATTGAATACATTCATATACACATAAATAATCATCACATCGCCTCACACACACACGCGCGCGCAACACACACACACACACACATGATGTGCAAATTCCGACCGACAACTTCCACGTGGTGCACACTGGGTTACGCTAATGTCGGCGGTAATTGTTATTTTTCAGAAAATGACAAGAGCACTTCAAAAATTCCGATCAAAAGAAGACATTACATA
>NW_017268919.1:0-236 GCF_001594065.2 Cyphomyrmex costatus | reverse complement strand
ATTGTTTGTGCCTTTTATTTTACTTACAAATAATTAGTGATGATTTCATTTTAACATACCTTAATGTATATACTTTGACAAAAATAATTCACTGTAAGAAATAGGATACTTTGCTGAATAAAAAAAGTAATTTCCTTCACCATTATGGCAACATTAGCCAGTGTCCATAGTTCGTTTTTGTTCTTCGCAATAAGTATTAAATATATTTGGATAAGTATGTTGATTACTGTGAGAAA
>NW_017268918.1:0-236 GCF_001594065.2 Cyphomyrmex costatus | reverse complement strand
TCTTCGATGAGCAGTAATTTGAGTTCCTTGATAGATTTATTAAATTTTGTTTTATCGGATTTAATCTTCTCTCTTAAATTATTAGATGTTGTCTCTATTTCCAAGTATTGTTTATTAAAATTAACTTTTTTATTCTTGCATTAATATTTTGGAAAATAAAATCTTTAGGATAATCATTCTCAAGTAAAATTTTTACAATAAATTTCAAATTTTTTTCGTGGAAATTGGGATGTGAC
>NW_017268917.1:0-236 GCF_001594065.2 Cyphomyrmex costatus | reverse complement strand
CCTTCGTGGCCAGCGGGTGTGCAGCGACAGGGACGACGCGGTGGCTGCGGGCGGCGAACGGACCGATGCGACCGGTATCGTCGACGTGCAGGGAGACTCGCGTGCGCCATCCGGTGCCGTCGGAGTCGTCCACCCCCACCACTTCGGGGGCATCGACTCCCCCACCGGCGAAGCGTTCCAGCGCCTCGCCGAGCACGAGCCGTTTGAGAACGCGCTGGTGGGCAAGGGCGATGTGA
>NW_017268916.1:0-236 GCF_001594065.2 Cyphomyrmex costatus | reverse complement strand
GCGCTAACTTGCCTGATCTGCCCGAGAGCTGGCCGGCAGATTCGCGTAAGAAATGCGCTGGGTGATTACAGATCTGTTTGAGCTGAGTGAGCATTTTCACCACCAGCCCGCGTCGCTGAATACCGCCGGACTGCTCAATCCCGGTGAGCGATTGGCGCACCACGGCTTCGTACAACCCGACCTGTTCACGGGTGAGATGCGTCGCGTGGTCAGTCTCAATCTTCTCCGGCAGTTCG
>NW_017268914.1:0-236 GCF_001594065.2 Cyphomyrmex costatus | reverse complement strand
TTTTTTCATGGCTGATGCTCGACGCTTATTTTTAGTGTCAAAACAGGTCACGTGATTAAAATGACACATAATATTTACTAATTTTCACTATGATGTAAGAATATTCTTATATTATGGTCAAAAAGTATATTTATATACATACATTGTAGTTTTGACCACGTAATGTATTTTTATGCTAAGGCTTAGTTCCACAATTCAAGATTAACTCCTATATATTTTTATTTATAAACCTTATA
>NW_017268913.1:0-236 GCF_001594065.2 Cyphomyrmex costatus | reverse complement strand
ATTGTCATCGTCTTTTAAACTGTTTCGCTTTTGGGTTCGTAGTCCTTCTCATTTTACTATTATCTATTTAATTTATTTTTTAATTTTTTTAAATACAATTTTGTAAAAAAGTAACTTTTAACTGTAACTTCGTTACAAGTAACGAGTTACTTCCATTCCCTGATTAAACACAGTATGTCTAAACAGTATATCTCTGCGCATTCTACCATATATATCATATATTCCACCATATATAT
>NW_017268912.1:0-236 GCF_001594065.2 Cyphomyrmex costatus | reverse complement strand
AGAATTATACGTGTGTCAAAGCACTTGCGAGAATTTGAGAATAACTATAGACCTCTGATAGCGAGTCGACATAGTGATATTTTTCGCAATATTTATTAAAGTAGGAAGTAGTTTATTACTATAGTATTTATGCGTTATATGTCTGAATGTTTCAGCGCGTAATTATGGGGGGACTACATATGTAGCATATAAAAATTCACGCATACTTATAATAAGCACTTTGATCCAGCTTTGAC
>NW_017268911.1:0-236 GCF_001594065.2 Cyphomyrmex costatus | reverse complement strand
GTATAGTCTGTTCTACCCACACATAAAATATTTGGCGGTTAATTTCAAACACCCTGTATATATGCAAAATAATTAAAGGAATTATATTATATAAAAAGATCATAGAATTCATTTAAAAATGTAGTCCATATTTTTTCAAATATTTGACTAATTGGAAACAATAGCTATATTGATGGATGCTAGAGCTTAAACACTATATTGTTTGTGAATTTTATGTACTGTATATTAGCTTGGAG
>NW_017268910.1:0-236 GCF_001594065.2 Cyphomyrmex costatus | reverse complement strand
AATCATGTAATTCGGCACTTGCGAGAATTGACACGATTAACTATAGACCTCTGTTGGCAAGTCAACGAAATAATAAATTTTCTATTAATTAAAAAATTTTTTTTTTATTAATTTGTTAAGTTTTAGTTTTTTAGTTTGTTAATGTAATTCACTTTTGGCAGCAGTCGGGAGTTTTTTTTTTTTTTAACTAATTCTTGTAAAGTTTCCATTTTTGTGTTAAATTTTTTTATTTTTTG
>NW_017268909.1:0-236 GCF_001594065.2 Cyphomyrmex costatus | reverse complement strand
ACACACACACACGGGCGGATGCAAGGGGGTGGCCGGAGGCCGAAGGCCGAAGTACGCTCGTGCGACCTCGCTACGCTCGGTCCCAATGTTAAACAAAAATAAACAATGCTCGCATTCGCCGAGAATGATACATTTTGCGTCCTTGATACATAATGTACTATTTCGCCCGAATAAGTGATCGAGCTATCTCAAACCGTATATTGGTCTTTCTTCTATTAGAAGCAATAATAAAGCGA
>NW_017268908.1:0-236 GCF_001594065.2 Cyphomyrmex costatus | reverse complement strand
CAGTCATTTATGTGACTAGAAAAAACCCAAAATTAAGAGAAGGAGCCGTTCCTTCGATTTTTCTTGTAAAAAAGATACCATATTTTAAATAGATAGAACATAATGATAGACATAGTGATAACGTTATACCTCATGAAAAATTTGGAACTGAATGTGAAACTTCAGAAACAGTGTTAAATTTAGCAAATGAACCAATTGCTCCTACGTCATTAATGTTAAATGAGACATTACAAATA
>NW_017268907.1:0-236 GCF_001594065.2 Cyphomyrmex costatus | reverse complement strand
AAAACGATCGGTGCAGTAGATTTTGAGTTACAGTGTGCACCGACTTGAAAAATGCTAAGTGTGACAAAAACGTTTTAAAGTTTTGTACAGTAGAAATGACCGAGTGTTTTGTCTATACTTACATAGAGCAGAAGAAAAAAAGTTATTCGC
Organism: Cyphomyrmex costatus; assembly: GCF_001594065.2. Classification (NCBI taxonomy): domain Eukaryota; kingdom Metazoa; phylum Arthropoda; class Insecta; order Hymenoptera; family Formicidae; genus Cyphomyrmex; species Cyphomyrmex costatus. The sequence goes on along the minus strand of NW_017268907.1, from coordinate 86 downwards.
ACACGAAACAGCTGCTAGGCAATCGCTTCGCCCAGCTACTGGGCAGGTATACGAAATCGAGTCGGAGCAACGGACACTTAAAATTC
>NW_017268906.1:0-236 GCF_001594065.2 Cyphomyrmex costatus | reverse complement strand
CATGTGTACGGTGTGTACCCCATACATAACCTAAATTAGCGTCCCTAAATACGCCAACCTACATAACTTTCGTCCTCGTACACTGAAAGTGCAAAGTGCACGCACTCAAACATTTACCCCCACCACTTATAGACGCCATTTTGTGGGATCTTGGCCAGACTCTGTATTTAGGGACTCTAGTACTACTATCTCTATGGTGTAGAGCAACGACATATAGACGGAGCCTTTCACCGAGG
>NW_017268905.1:0-236 GCF_001594065.2 Cyphomyrmex costatus | reverse complement strand
TCAGATTATTTCCATGGGGTTCCTCTCGAAGGCACAGTCCAAGTCGGCAACACTTTTCGAAAACATAACGATAAATATAAATTTTTTTTCAATATGTGATTCTCGAAAATAAGAAAGAAAGGGGAAAAAGAAGAAGAAGAAGGTGAAAAGTCGCAATAGATTAATCCTATTTATAGAGAGTGCGGGAGTGGACGTGAAATTACGTAATATCACGGAATATCACGTAAAAATTATAT
>NW_017268904.1:0-236 GCF_001594065.2 Cyphomyrmex costatus | reverse complement strand
TTCCCCTCGCCCCTCACCCCCCCTCAGAGGACCCGAATTAGAATCCCCTTATATACTCTACTTTCGAGCATTCGCAAGAACATGGCGACCTTCGTGTCATGTGTGTGTCATATGTGTGTTATACTTGTATGTGCTTGTATGTCAAACTTGTGTGTCATACTTGTAAGTAGGATTATAATACGATTGCGCCATTGGTTGCGCCATATTCTTGCGACGTCGCCATCAACCAATCCAGT
>NW_017268903.1:0-236 GCF_001594065.2 Cyphomyrmex costatus | reverse complement strand
TAAATAATAACATTTTCTTATTATACAATGTTGATTGAATCGTAAAACCTTTATATATGTTACACTATTAGTGCATATATTTTTAATATAATAGTCATTGAATTTTTATAGAAAAAAATTGTTAAATAATATTGAAATATTCTTCAAATTGAATAATTATTGAATATTTTCTATTTTGCAAGATGTGAGCCTAAAATTACAAGTATTTTCTCTCTTTTTCAGAAAATTATTTAAAA
>NW_017268902.1:0-236 GCF_001594065.2 Cyphomyrmex costatus | reverse complement strand
TTACATAATTTCATTAGATTTCACACGATTTCAAATGATTTCATCTGATTATAAACGATTTCATCTGATTATAAACGATTTCAACTGATTGCAAATGATTTCAACTGATTGCAAATGATTTCAACTGATTACACAATGATTTCATATGATCACACAATGATTTCGTATGATTACACAATGATTTCATACGATTGCACAATGATTTCATATGATCACACAATGATTTCATACGATTA
>NW_017268901.1:0-236 GCF_001594065.2 Cyphomyrmex costatus | reverse complement strand
ACAATGTGAAGAATATCACTTCGTCGACTAGCCAACAGAGGTCTATAGTTACTCATGTCATTTTTCGCAAGTGCTTGATTACATGTGTAATTGTTTATATAGAACTTCTTTCTAACCAGGCATCTAAGGTAAGCTCCCACTACATTACCTGGTAAATGTTTCGATTAGGGGACCCACCTCCAATGACTTTGACCTTGACATATGTTGTCAAGGTCATGACCCTGAGTAACCTCCAA
>NW_017268900.1:0-236 GCF_001594065.2 Cyphomyrmex costatus | reverse complement strand
TGCATCAGATCGAAATTACATGAGGTGTATACAATATCGGAAACAAAAATCGCTCTAAGTCCATACGATGATAAGCGGTATATCATATCAGGTTCCACCAACACGCTGCCATGGGGACATTACCGGTGTAAATAAAACACATATCATATACATAATATGTTTATGTATAATACATTTAATATATAATATGTAATATAATTTGTAAAGGATATTTAATACACTTTAATGTAGGATAT
>NW_017268899.1:0-236 GCF_001594065.2 Cyphomyrmex costatus | reverse complement strand
TGTATGTATATTCTCGCGTACAGTATATGCGAGTGACATACATAAAAAAAGAAAAGTAAGCTGCATATTTATTAATTAAATGTAGTATTTAGAATATGTTAACTATAATTTTTAAATTATCATTACTTTTACATATATTTGTATTAATTATTATAGCTTTTAGATAGTTTTTGTTGTTTGTCTTATTCGCTCTAGCACAGCGCGAAGTGTTTTTACATAAAAAATTTTTCTATTTA
>NW_017268898.1:0-236 GCF_001594065.2 Cyphomyrmex costatus | reverse complement strand
TCATTAAATAACACGGGAGTAGCAAAATGTAATGTCCTTATTTCTGCTGAAACACAAACACACGCACGCACGCACGCACGCACGCACGCACTATGTGCAAAATCCTCGTGGTGCACATCATCTGCTTTAGGTTTTCGGGAAAAGAAAACAATTTCACGCGACAACAAATTTCACAGTGAAATAAGGATAACGATAAAGCAGTGTTTATCGTTATCTAAAATAAAATCATCTTGATG
>NW_017268897.1:0-236 GCF_001594065.2 Cyphomyrmex costatus | reverse complement strand
TACGAATTGCAACTCTATTGTGTAACAGGCCTTATTGTTAGTCTGCGGCAAGCAGCCACCGTAATTTACGGATCAATGTGAATCTTTTTTTTTTAAAGAATTTGATCTTAGTTTTTCCGCTTATAGGATACGTAGAGAAAAAAATAAAAGCATGTATAATATCATACAATCGGAGTGTAAGCTGTCGATTTAAGTGTACTTAAAACTCGATCGGGACAGCCTTTATTGAGATTCGA
>NW_017268896.1:0-236 GCF_001594065.2 Cyphomyrmex costatus | reverse complement strand
TACATTTTTTATACGGAATAGTTTCTTGTATGGTTTAAACATTAAAATTAATCTAATTAATAATAAATGCTTTTGCGTACTTAAAAATTAAGTTGTCATATATTTAATGATGCTTTAGCAGATGTGTAATCTTTTGCTTTTTATTTTTTTCAAACACGAATGATTCAAGTCAGTGCTGTAGCAAAATTTTACACACAAATGTATGTTGCGTATAAAATATTTTTCGCGTGTGTATA
>NW_017268895.1:0-236 GCF_001594065.2 Cyphomyrmex costatus | reverse complement strand
TCAGCCGAGGCGGGCGTTCGCAGCCGCCAAACAACACCATGCCGAACAACATGCCCTAGAAGCAAGGCGTTGTAAGGTTGGTCAGTGACCGACTCGGACGATAGCGTGCAAGCAGCACTCGCCAAGCGACCGAAGGAAGTTATGAAACTGCGCCTGTCTGACGAAGACGTTGCGTTCCGCACTGAGTTACGCGAGTTCTTCACCACCAAAGTGCCCCAGCACATCCGCGACACGGT
>NW_017268894.1:0-236 GCF_001594065.2 Cyphomyrmex costatus | reverse complement strand
GCAATCATCGTAATGCACGAATGCTCCGATTAACATCCTCGATGCCTGCCGCTGGATAATGATATCCCTCGAAGTGCAGTGTACCGTCATGAAAATGAAGTAATTTTAGGCGCGGTCAACCTATTTGCTTTTTTTTATCCGATGCACTGTTGTTGTTTGAACGAATGTCGGTAAAATGTCTTGCAGCGTATAAATTATATGGATAATTTTATTATAAACCGTAAAGTACTAGTAAA
>NW_017268893.1:0-236 GCF_001594065.2 Cyphomyrmex costatus | reverse complement strand
GAACAACTTGCTAAAAGTTGTTGAAAATGATCCATATGTGTATCTGTAAGCCATTCACCCCTGTCAATTATACTTCTTTCAACAGGTCCCAAAGTAATACCTTTTGTCTTTACCGACATTTTATTATAAATGATCGGAAAATAAATTTATATACAGACGCACAGCACCCGACTTTTGCTTTGCAGGCGCACAGCACCCGACCTTTGCTTTGCAGGCGCACAGCACCCGACCTTTGC
>NW_017268892.1:0-236 GCF_001594065.2 Cyphomyrmex costatus | reverse complement strand
TATTTATACGCTTATGATACAGAGAAATGTTGAAATAATGAATTTAAGACTTGTGAAAAATTTTTTATTTTTATTTTGGGAAAAATTAATAAAAAGAAATAACATTAAATACATAAAATGCTGTAGCCACTTAACCTACTTACAGGCTAAATATTCATAACTAAACAGTAACCAATGATGTGTAATCGTTTCTAACTTTGACAGGCGTTCTAACCTCACAGCATCACACTTCAAAT
>NW_017268891.1:0-236 GCF_001594065.2 Cyphomyrmex costatus | reverse complement strand
TCACTGACAAACTATTATATGTGGAAATTTATTGCGTTTTTTCCTGTTGTATATAAAATTATACATATATTCCCGCATAAATGCATGAATTGTATCTCCGTTATGTTTACACTGTTCTTTATATAGATTATAAATTTATGATTTATAATGTGTTACATATATCAGGGAATGGAAGTAAGCCCGGATCCTCATACGGACAACAGCGCTTTGACACCGGACGCTGATTGGTGAAAAAC
>NW_017268889.1:0-236 GCF_001594065.2 Cyphomyrmex costatus | reverse complement strand
AAAGATTCCCTTAATCCTTGCTAACGGGAAATTCGCCGCCGCCGCCAGGCTCGTTTTCGTTATACAGAAATATAATCGGAATAAAAATTTTGCCACGTGTTTTAATTATAGTGATTACGTTATTATTTGATATCTTTCGACAAGAAAAAGAAAAAAGATTATATCAAAACAATATTGCTAAATAATCTTAATCGAAGTTTTTGAACGATACTAAAACTCGTTATCATTTTGAGAGT
>NW_017268888.1:0-235 GCF_001594065.2 Cyphomyrmex costatus | reverse complement strand
CGATTTTCGTTCTCACGAACTAATTATCCAATCAGCACGAATAAAAAACGAAAATGTTCGGCCGATCATGAGAATTGTTTAAATTTTAATTCGTACTGTTATTGACAGTCAAAACTTCATTAGAATGAAGCTCTGAATGCTCGCCCGCGGCGCGTGAGCGATCTCGACGCTACGTTGCCACGTCGGCGCGCCGAGCATGTTGCCATGCTGTGTCGACCTGCGATGCTATGAATCG
>NW_017268887.1:0-235 GCF_001594065.2 Cyphomyrmex costatus | reverse complement strand
ATGTGTTCGCGGTGTCGTTATGCAAATCTGGATTTTAACGAATAATAGTTTTCTGAGTAGAGAACTCACTTCACCGGCATACTTACCAATTTACATGCCTGACAAAGCGAATTAAAATCATATAACCGTCGGCGGCACGGCGTGCAAGCGGCACGATCGTTGAAAAGTTCGTACGTGCAATAAATCCTTTTGTGACCCCCTTCGGGGTCGTATTGTGCACAAAGAGCGGATTTGT
>NW_017268886.1:0-235 GCF_001594065.2 Cyphomyrmex costatus | reverse complement strand
CCGGAGGCGCTGGCTCCGCTCCTGGATCCCGCGTTTTGGCTGGGTCCTCTTTGGTTTGTCAGTCTTCCTCCGAAATTTCCGGCGGGGTTTGGTGGTCCTTTTGAAGGGCCACTCCTCCTCCGAATCCGCCAGGAACTCGCTCAACTTAGGACGCTGAAAGGCTTCATCGATTGAGCAATGGGGCTGGGTCGCTGCCCAGTCCAGGTACTCCTCCATCTTAGCTCGCTTTTCCGCC
>NW_017268885.1:0-235 GCF_001594065.2 Cyphomyrmex costatus | reverse complement strand
TCAATATTAAAAGGTTATAAAAATGAAAAGTTTAAATTTGAAATAATGAATAAATTGGTTCAAATAGTTATAGATGGAAACACTCAAGATTTAGAAACGGCAATGCGTGATTAATTTCCTTCTTAAGGGTAATGTCCCATGGATGTTAGATTTGCTTGCAAAATGTGTAAATAGATCTAACAGAACGATTCTGTGATTGGCGATCCGCTAATCCGCTTACGCACGAACCGCTCCA
>NW_017268884.1:0-235 GCF_001594065.2 Cyphomyrmex costatus | reverse complement strand
AGTAATAACGCCATTTCGAAATTTTTGTCAGTCATTTTTCCTCGCAAATTATCGAAAATGAGTGCTCCTGCACTGCACAGCCGTTCAACGTGAGCCGAAGATGGTATTGACGTGTTATATATTATAAAAGCACATTTAAGTGCCTTAGGGAAATCTTTTTCTGTGGCAAACGATCAGTCGACAAATATGTTTGAATAATATATTCAATTGTCGATTTATTATTTTGGTTCTGGTC
>NW_017268883.1:0-235 GCF_001594065.2 Cyphomyrmex costatus | reverse complement strand
CAGGAGTTTTGCGATTCGAATGCCATCTACCGAGCACCATCAATACTATTACAGATACCTGATTTTGGTCACACTTCTGAAAACCTAAGTTCGATGATTCGCGCGCCGCGCTTCGTTATGTACGGACGTGTTCTTTGTGCTTCCATTTGATTGCGTCGGTTAACGTGTTTTCTTGCGTTTCGGACAGTTTTGTTTTGCGCGCGTTTCCCCCTTTTCCTTATTAATTAAGTGTTTT
>NW_017268882.1:0-235 GCF_001594065.2 Cyphomyrmex costatus | reverse complement strand
AGGTGCGCAGGCGAAACGTACGGCGCGATAACAGTGAGTGTGAGCGAGATGGGAGATTCAGGGCCGAAAATTGAGCTGAAAAATGAGCGCCGGACGTAACAGTAATATATATAATATATATATATTTTACATATATATATATTAATATATGTATATATATGCGTGTATGTATATAACATGTACCATTTGTATAAAAGTTTTGATATCAATAGTCGGCGCCAAGTTAAATTCTACC
>NW_017268881.1:0-235 GCF_001594065.2 Cyphomyrmex costatus | reverse complement strand
ATAAATTATTTTAAATAAAAAAAGTAAATGACATCATATTATCATTACAAATCGTTTGTAGTACAAATACAATAGTTTGTAGTGATTTTTTATTTATTTCCTAGTGAGACATCGATTCGACGTCGATTCCATTGTCATTTCTCATTAGGATTGTAGTTGCACCGTTCGAAAGTTATAAACTATTAACGATAAACAAATGACGCCACTTTGACAATTTTCGAGATTTCTAAATTCC
>NW_017268880.1:0-235 GCF_001594065.2 Cyphomyrmex costatus | reverse complement strand
TTTAATTATAAAAAAGTTTTTTATATTTCCACCGCGTCCACCGCGTCTACCGCGTCCACCGCGTCCCCCGCGGTGTCCGCGACTATATTTGCTCCTTTCCCAGCATCTGGCTGTAAAAAATGATTAAAAATGATTAAAATTTTTATATAATGATAACATTAATCATGGATTGAAACGTTTGTATTGTTATAGAAATAACTACTTGAAATTAAAGGGAACTTTCCAACAACAGACA
>NW_017268879.1:0-235 GCF_001594065.2 Cyphomyrmex costatus | reverse complement strand
GGTCGTTGTGTGCTTTTGGAAGCATTTGAATCTTAAAATACTTAAATCCATGTTATTTTGTGGATCGAAATTATATAAAGCTTGTATACAACTGTTACCGGCTGCATATAAGGACGTTTTCGCAGTCGCGGGATCATAAAAGTTGCGAATGTCTTTTTGAAGACATTCGTACTTGCGCACAATGTCACACAGTTTCTTTTTACCAATATGGTAAAAGGCGGATGTGGTATCGCAA
>NW_017268878.1:0-235 GCF_001594065.2 Cyphomyrmex costatus | reverse complement strand
CCGCGCGTCGTTTTTTACTTTCGCCTCGGCCTTCTCAGCCTTTTCCATGGCTAGCAAGCGTTCCCAGTTCGCGGCTTCGCGACTCAGGTCCTGTATCATTCGCACATCAGAACGGCGGATACGGAGCTGATATGAAAAATGCGAATTTGGATAAAGATATTCCAGCTGTCAACGTTCGGTCGTTATTCCGGCGCGGTTCATTAAAGATATTAGCGCAGTGGAATATTTGAAAAAC
>NW_017268877.1:0-235 GCF_001594065.2 Cyphomyrmex costatus | reverse complement strand
CGGTGTCGGCTCGCGTTGTTATCTCGTGTGCTATCCTTGTCGTATGAGTCAGTGGTTCTCCGTGGAACACGTCGTTGAAATCTTCGCATACCTGTAATAGCGTTTTTCTTTCTTCTTGATTTAAATGAGTAATTCTTAGTAGATTCTTAATTTTTCCTTCACGTGGTGGTTTGATTTTATCGTTGCTCGTCACGTGGTTGATGTTTTGTTTGTTAATAAAATCTTCTGCCAAATC
>NW_017268876.1:0-235 GCF_001594065.2 Cyphomyrmex costatus | reverse complement strand
CGTATGATACTATATTATCATCGGACAAATTAAAACCTTGGGTTAAACCGCTTATCCCAGAGTTTGCAAACGATTAGCGTAATTATTATTACGTAATTAAAGTTATAACGTTAATTAACCGTTATAAAAAAAAATAAAAAAAAAAAAATGATCCTTTCTGAAAAAGGAGATATTATGTCGATAACTCGCATCTCTCGAAGTTTATTGTTGCCGCTTTTCCGCGTTGCTGATTGGT
>NW_017268875.1:0-235 GCF_001594065.2 Cyphomyrmex costatus | reverse complement strand
AAAACCCTTTTGCAAACTCAAATGTCTCTGACACCAAGTATTGGTACGCGTCAGCACGTTGCGGTAACCTAGTTCACGATTGCGAAGTAAATGCGGAACTGATGAACAATGACGGTTAGACATCTTTGCGCAGACTGACGAAAAGATTCTCATTGACATTTATATACGTAAAAAAAAATGCAGCGTTTGCAAATATGCAGCTGCAACATTTTTGCAAAAATGACACGTACGGTGA
>NW_017268874.1:0-235 GCF_001594065.2 Cyphomyrmex costatus | reverse complement strand
AAGCCAACTTTATTTGTTATTTATTATAGTAGTAATATTTTAAGATAGTTATATTTAAATTAAATTTTTTTTGCTATTTTAAAGCTTTTAGCAACTTTAAGCTTTTTAAGCTCAGGTTCCTATCAGAGGAGAATTGGACAGGATTTTCTAAGCTGTATGTGTCAATCATCCATTAGTGGAGCAGTACATCAAATTGTATATGCATTAAATGCTATAATGCCACAATGGATAATAT
>NW_017268873.1:0-235 GCF_001594065.2 Cyphomyrmex costatus | reverse complement strand
CAGCGGCAAAATGGATGAAAGTTTGTGGCAAAGAGGTTAACCTCAAAAGTGGTAAATAATATATAAAATAAATGTTATATATATTAGTATAATACATATTACAAAATATAAAAATTATTTAATTAAAAAAAATGTTTTAGGACGTATTTGTTCAATTCATTTTCTTCCAACGACAAAAAAAATCCGAATATTATGGAGATTATTCTCCAACAACAGTTAGAAGTCTTTTACCTGA
>NW_017268872.1:0-235 GCF_001594065.2 Cyphomyrmex costatus | reverse complement strand
AGTGGCGCTTCTTATAGTTCTCGATGAGCTCTATGGAAAATTATTAGAAGCAAAAGCTACTAGACCAACGGTTTGCAATATATAGTAACATATTGCAGAAGATCAACAATTCTTTTAGTCAGAGTATCTCAATAACCGTTAGTCCGATCGCTTTCAGCCATTATACATTTCTACGGTACTCATCGAGAACTATGCAGAAAATCGAAAAAAATTACTCAGTAATCTCAAAAAGTTA
>NW_017268871.1:0-235 GCF_001594065.2 Cyphomyrmex costatus | reverse complement strand
TTTTATTTAAAATGTGTATTTTAAATTCTCTCTTTTCCTCTCTCTCTCTCTCTCTCTCTCTCTGTGTGTGGGTGTGTTTGAATTATTTGAAATATAATTTTAATTTCGAATAAAGAATTAAGACATAATAATTGGCAATATTAAACAATTAAAAAGTAACAAAAAGGCACAATGCGTTAATTTATTTTGTTAAAGATATTGCGTACATTATACGAATTTGGTGTAATAAAACGTT
>NW_017268870.1:0-235 GCF_001594065.2 Cyphomyrmex costatus | reverse complement strand
AGATCTTAATAAATTTATTCATAACAATCCAGATCTATTGATAACTAAAGCTGACAAAGGCAATTCTACTGTTATTTTATATCTCAAGGAATACAAAGATAAAATGCATAATATGTTAAATGATAGCAACACATACAATAAAATAAAAATAAATCCATTAAATAAATTGACTAGTATTACAAAAGAATTATTGGTTAATCTAAAAAATAAAGGATATATTGATCAATCAGTTTAT
>NW_017268869.1:0-235 GCF_001594065.2 Cyphomyrmex costatus | reverse complement strand
GCAGAATTTTATCAGCTACAATTTTGTATACCACATTAATTTCCGTACAATGCATATTTTCAATGTTATTGCCGAAATTCTGAAAAGAATTCAATTTTTTTTATGTTTTTCCAATATGGCGACCGTAACCATGCTAAATTTTGTATGCAGAACATAAATTACTATTTTGTACATTAAAAGACACCAAATTTCATCAATCCGGAGATTATTGGAATTTACAATGGTAAAAAAATCC
>NW_017268868.1:0-235 GCF_001594065.2 Cyphomyrmex costatus | reverse complement strand
GAAATGATAGCTCTGTATCATTTTGCAATTTTCGCGATAGTTAACAAGATGTTGTATTAATTACTAAATATCGCCGAACATAGGTCCTTCAAGAATTTTTTACTCAAATACTATCAACTTTACAGAAAAACAGCAAGAGACAAAAATTGTTTATTTTCTTTTCATAAAACTATGGGAATTTTATCAGAATTTTTTAGTACCGTATTTTCTTATAAAAACAGTTGTTAATAAGAAA
>NW_017268867.1:0-235 GCF_001594065.2 Cyphomyrmex costatus | reverse complement strand
TGAATATTGGTTTTGTCGACGTTTCTTGGGTTTTTAGGACGTTTGGGACGATTTTTTGATTTTCTTTTTTTAAAATTTTCGAAGTTTTTATAAATAAATATTTTCTTGAATTTTGGTTTTATCGTCGTTTGCAGGGTTTTTAGGATGTTTGGGACGATTTTGGATCTTTTGATTTTTTTTGGAAAATTTTATCAAGTTTTTCGAAAAGGTGCTTTTTGAAGAAATATGTTTTTTT
>NW_017268866.1:0-235 GCF_001594065.2 Cyphomyrmex costatus | reverse complement strand
TGCCTGTCCCTCTTGCAGTCGGTGAGCCGCAGAGGGAGGACGTTCCCGTCCTCGATGCCGTACTCGTTAATCGAGATATCGTTCGACCGCTCGAATTTCGCAACGTCCTGGAGCGCTACCGGAAACTCGATATCCGCGAAGTTGAGCACTTTGGAATAATGCGGATACGACAATTCGCGTTCCGTGTTTCTTTTCGCGGGGTACAAAGCAGCGACCACCGCCCACGCGAAGCACG
>NW_017268865.1:0-235 GCF_001594065.2 Cyphomyrmex costatus | reverse complement strand
AAGCGATATATACATATACAGCATGTATAACACTGACACTATGTATAGTTTAATTTTTTTTGGATTTTTTTTTAAACACAATTTCGAAATTCTCAAACCAGTAAAATATACGCAACAAACTGAGATATACATATGTCCGATATATCACATAGAAGATAGAATTGCAAAATAATTTCTGAAATAATGCTATTGTATATATTTCTTAACTCAAAGATCACTTCAGGATCGCTACAGC
>NW_017268864.1:0-235 GCF_001594065.2 Cyphomyrmex costatus | reverse complement strand
TCATTTTGATTTTTTGTGTGGTATTTTTTTTTATTTTTAGGAAATGAAAGATGAAGAAGAAGCATGAGTGTAAATAAAAGAGAAAATAATCAAAAGATTAATCAAGATTAAAAAAGCTCAAGATTTAAAAGCTCAATGTTTCAAATAATTATGGATATCTATTATGGATATCTATATAATACGAAATTATACTATATATTTATATATAATAGTATATGCAAACTACGCTCCGAAT
>NW_017268863.1:0-235 GCF_001594065.2 Cyphomyrmex costatus | reverse complement strand
TACGTTGGATTTGAAAGATGGGTTTTACCACGTGGCTATGTCGCCTGATTCTATCAAGTATACTTCGTTCGTAACTCCGTTGGGGCAATTTGAATATATGCGAATGCCATTTGGTTTAAAAATTGGCCCCCAAAGATTTCAAAGGTTTATAAACGAAGTAATGTCAGATCTGGTGCGAACGGGTGACGTAGTCGTATATATGGACGACATATTAGTAGCAAGCGTAACAATGGAT
>NW_017268862.1:0-235 GCF_001594065.2 Cyphomyrmex costatus | reverse complement strand
TTCTATAAATTATCCGAGTGTGTGTGTGATATAATAAACATTATATATTTTATCATAAAAGACCTGTTGGTAATACTTACCTTCCCGATACTTACCTGGAGACGTCTGAGGATCTTTGCAGCTTCCACGAAGACATCCGGAGATCCAGAGGATAACCTAAAACAGAGGGAAGGACCGGTTAGCAATACCTTCTTCGTTGGCAGGGTAAAACGAAGTGGCGACCGTTTTAAAAGAT
>NW_017268861.1:0-235 GCF_001594065.2 Cyphomyrmex costatus | reverse complement strand
ACACAAAAACAATAAGCCTACTCACCACAAGGTTGTTCCATCGGCGTCCCTCTCCTTTTCATAGACGAAGTTGTCGAGCCAGCTTCTGTATCTCTCTTCTCCTCCCTTACTTTGCGTGGACATCTATCAGTTGAAGCAAATCGTTTGTAAAAATATGCGCGTCCTTCTCTGCAATAAACGACAAATTTATAGGTTTAAGTTTCAATTACTATTATATACTCGTCTCAGAATCCGT
>NW_017268860.1:0-235 GCF_001594065.2 Cyphomyrmex costatus | reverse complement strand
ATATTATCCATTGTGGCATTATAGCATTTAATGCATATACAATTTGATGTACTGCTCCACTAACGGATGATTGACACATACAGCTTAGAAAATCCTGTCGAATTCTCCTCTGATAGGAACCTGAGCTTAAAAAGCTTAAAGTTGCTAAAAGCTTTAAAATAACAAAAAAAAATTAATTTAAATATAACTATCTTAAAATATTACTACTATAATAAATAACAAATAAAGTTGGCTT
>NW_017268859.1:0-235 GCF_001594065.2 Cyphomyrmex costatus | reverse complement strand
TGAATAATTTATTCAATAGTAATAAAATATATAATTATGAATACTTCTGAATTATTTCTGCAACACATGTATGATATTAGGTACTATTCTACACCTTTCCGTACTCAGAAACGTTAAACTTTTCACGCAAAGTAACTTTCGCCCCTCCCCCCCCTGCACAGGGGCACACGACTTCTACGATTGTACTGTTGCGTTGCTATGATAGTACTGTCGGGGCAGACCTCTGTGACGGTGT
>NW_017268858.1:0-235 GCF_001594065.2 Cyphomyrmex costatus | reverse complement strand
CTGCGATATGTTATACTTAGTGCACAAAATAAAAAAGTCGTTTATTGAGATTTGATTTGAAATATATATTGATTTGATATAAATATAGATAATATAGATAAATAAATATAGATTTGACTTATATATATGTATGTATGTTCATTTCGAATTTGCACCTTGAATAACATATCTATTACTTTTCATAGTAATATATTATTAAATTTGGATAATAACACTCTTTTTGTATGTTCACTTT
>NW_017268857.1:0-235 GCF_001594065.2 Cyphomyrmex costatus | reverse complement strand
AAGTCAGCCACAGGAAATAAATAATTCTGATGGCATCGTGACGAATAACAAGGAAATAGAAGACTGGAAAACAAAAGATAGTAAGGCTCGTTCGATCATTAGATCAACGTTAGATGACACGACTTTCGATCAGGTATGCGATTGTGAATCATCAGCGGATATACTAAAGAGAATTAAAATTATCTACGAACCGAAAACGTTAAACGTCCTATTAGAACTGCTACGCGAATTTTTT
>NW_017268856.1:0-235 GCF_001594065.2 Cyphomyrmex costatus | reverse complement strand
TTCAGAGCTTCATTCTAATAAAGTTTTTGCTGTCAATAACAGTACGGATTAAAATTTAAAAAAATGCTCATTAAAGATTAAGATCGGTCGAACATTTTCGTTTTTTATTCGTGCTAATTGGATAATTAGCTCGTGAGAACAAAAATCGTAAATCTAATCATTTTTCAAGCTGTGACATTTTCTATCTCGAAAACTATTGATCTTATCAAAAAAGTCTAAGAAACAAAAAATGTTC
>NW_017268855.1:0-235 GCF_001594065.2 Cyphomyrmex costatus | reverse complement strand
TTACAAAAACTTATTTAAAAATTTTAATTAATTTTCTTAATATCTTCAATATTATACTTTATATATAAGCTATTTAAATTAATAACATATATTTACAAATATAATTATTAACATAAATGTATTTATAAATATATAATACTTAAAATTAATTATTTTATATTTACTAAGTATAAAATTTATTAAATAATATTTTTCTAACTTTTCAATTCAACTCTTATCTACCTTATCAATCTCT
>NW_017268854.1:0-235 GCF_001594065.2 Cyphomyrmex costatus | reverse complement strand
AATACGAAGCAGAACATGCACACAATATAAATAGTACGGATTCATGAGTAAGCAACGATTTAACGTGTAGAAATCGATTAATTCATCCTCGAAAGATATAGAAAGAAAATGATCAAATACCAATGAAAATAAGCCATTTACAGTCAAACTGGATAATGAATGCTTCTATTACCATTTTCGTGTGAATTTATATACTACGTATGTAATACCTAAATGTGAAAATGATCAAAATTAC
>NW_017268853.1:0-235 GCF_001594065.2 Cyphomyrmex costatus | reverse complement strand
AGTAACACAGCACGGGCTGCTGACGTGGCCCGTGCTGTGTTACCGCGTTGCTTTACTCATAAGTCAATAGTTAATCGGTGACAGTATCGGTCTCGATAAGCTGATCGCGAGCCTTGGGGGACAGGGTGACAGAAGTGGTCCCAGTCGTTTGAACAGCTGAGCCCGTTTGGATCAGTGGATTGTCTGCGGAATCAAGCAGTCTAGTCTTGGGCAGTGGCTGCGATGGGAAGTAGAG
>NW_017268852.1:0-235 GCF_001594065.2 Cyphomyrmex costatus | reverse complement strand
CCCTTGGCCTACGTCACAGGCCACCATCACCCAGCCTGGCGGCGGCCACCCCGGCTGCGGTGGTCGCAGCATCACGACCAAGAGTCCCAGAACTGTGCCCATCGCGAGCACGGGCCGCACTGCCAGATACCAGGCCACCCAGGTGGCGACTGGAACAACGACGATCAGTACCTGCCACGGGGCCGACCAGTCAACGGTGGCGCCCGCGACTTGAGCGCCACTGCGCGCCACCTGC
>NW_017268851.1:0-235 GCF_001594065.2 Cyphomyrmex costatus | reverse complement strand
TTTTTCGTCACCTTCGTTTTGCCCCACTTTTCGAGAGGCAACGGACTTGGAAAAAAAAATCAATAAATCAAAAATCGATACCGAATTCTCGAAATTCTCTATTGGCAGTGTCGGAAAAAAACCAATTTTTTGAACTTGGAAAAATTTTTTAAAAAATCGTATCAAACGTTCGAAAAACCCAAGAAACGTCGAAAAACCAACATTCAAGAATTCTATTTTTTATAAAAACTTGGAA
>NW_017268850.1:0-235 GCF_001594065.2 Cyphomyrmex costatus | reverse complement strand
ATTATCAATTAATTATTATTATTTTTATTTAATTTAATTAAATTAATTAAGAAAATTCTATAGTTTTATAACATATTTTAACATATTTTAACATTTTTTAACATATTTTCTAACATATTTATCCTCAGGTGTAACGTGCATTCTTAGTTGAGACGCTACTTCAGCTGCATCTATATAAATACTTCTTGCCCATGGACATTGTGTGATACTTTCATGATAAATCTCTTCTCCTCTT
>NW_017268849.1:0-235 GCF_001594065.2 Cyphomyrmex costatus | reverse complement strand
GACATATGTATACAGATATAATATCATATACCTATACGTATAACATAGTGATATAATTTGTGAGACATGAAAATATAATCACAAATAATAGATGTGATGTAAATTATGGACAAATATAATGTTTACATATATATTTTAGAAACATTATAAATAACAATTTTTTATGGGTCAATCATGTATTTTCACGTGAAACTTTTCACATTTTATTTTTCACTTTTCGCTTTTCATTTTTCAC
>NW_017268848.1:0-235 GCF_001594065.2 Cyphomyrmex costatus | reverse complement strand
TACATTTTGTAGCTGATTCGGAGTCGTACAAATTTCTCTTATTAAACTGTCTTGTAACATCAATCAGTTTTGAAGTATTTGCTCAAACATTTATGGACAGACACTCTGTGTGTGTGTATATATATATATATATATACAGCGTGTTTATTTGAAAACTTTCTAGCTGATTATTTCGAAAAATATAAAGAATACAAAAAAAGTTAAATATTCCATGATTAATTCAGAATGAACATTT
>NW_017268847.1:0-235 GCF_001594065.2 Cyphomyrmex costatus | reverse complement strand
TTGACAAAAATAATTCAATGTAAGAAATAAGATACTTTGATGAATAAAATAAAAAGTTCCATGGAAGTACATGGCAACATTAGCCAGTGTCCATAGTTGGTTTTTGTTCTTCACAATAAGAATTATATATATATCTATAAGTGTGTCGATTACTGTGGAAAAGTACCACAGTATTATAATTAACATTTGTATAATGAATACTTTGTTGAGTTTACGTGACGTAAGGCATAATTGT
>NW_017268846.1:0-235 GCF_001594065.2 Cyphomyrmex costatus | reverse complement strand
TATCTCGAAATTACGATAAGCTTATAATATATTCGTGCTTATAATCGTCAATAAATCTTAGCATAAAAGTAATTTAATATAGTTTTATCGAACGTTCTTCAGAATTTTCGTGCTAAACAAAATTGGACAACTGATCTAAATCTAACAATAAGTTTTAATTGGTACGAAATTACTGGAATTGGTATGTGATCGATGTTTCGTTCTCGAGTTAATTATTATCGATTCTTCGCATTTT
>NW_017268845.1:0-235 GCF_001594065.2 Cyphomyrmex costatus | reverse complement strand
TCTTCTTTATATTATCTCCCTCATTCGATAATTTTTTTTTAAAAGAACACTGATTTATCCTTTCTTTAACAGATATACAGATTGAACCCTTCAGATTTATAATTAACGCAATAATACTCTTTCTACTGTGTGAATTTACGTGTAGTGTACACAAGAGTATGGTTAATTTTTATTTTTAAATAAATTGTAAACGTTCTTTGCTTATCATCTGTATTATTTTATGATGTTTTCTTAC
>NW_017268844.1:0-235 GCF_001594065.2 Cyphomyrmex costatus | reverse complement strand
AAATTTATAATAATTCAACAAAAAGTAAATTGCTCCCGAAAAAAATGCAAAAAGTGACCCATTTTACCCCAAAAAACAAAATTGCTCCAGAAAAAAACGCAAAAAATGACCCATTATGCCCCAAAAACCAAAATTGCTCAAGAAAAAACGCAAAAAGTGACTCATTTTCCCTAAAAAGCAAAATTCCTTCTCAAAAATTGCAAAAAGTGACCCATTTTGCCCCAAAAAGCTAAAT
>NW_017268843.1:0-235 GCF_001594065.2 Cyphomyrmex costatus | reverse complement strand
ACATTCGCTATTTGCCAATGAAAAGGGTAAAGTAACATCCATTTTTTTATTGTATACATATCTGTCGCAACCATCGCGATCAAATATGATGCATGCGTGGCTATAAGCGTTCGCAAAATATAGAGAATAGACACACGAGATTCTCCTGGTCGCGAATTCATCTATATCTGCATTCTCATTCATCGGTTGGGTTCATTCCAAGTAATCGATTATCGATCGTGCAATTAGCATTACC
>NW_017268842.1:0-235 GCF_001594065.2 Cyphomyrmex costatus | reverse complement strand
CCGGGAACTCATCGGACAAGTCGTCGATAGGAAAACAGTAGACAAAGTTCACATCAAGGCCAGGCGAGTTACATTTACATGGCAGCGAGGTATTAAAATAGGTACGTTTTATGGTATCATCTGGGACATATGTAAAAGAATTGTTTCAATAGATAATTATAGTAATTATCATTTTTTTTAGTGTTACTTTAATTAAATTTTATTATACAGGCCAGGGGAGGTTTGGCAAAGTGTA
>NW_017268841.1:0-235 GCF_001594065.2 Cyphomyrmex costatus | reverse complement strand
GCGATGCCACCGTCGCGCGCGAAGACGCTGTCGCGATAACGCTGGCGCGATGTAACGTGATACTGCGCGAAGGATGAGTGGATGGAAGGAAGAACACTGAAATGCTATTTAAATTCATACATTTATTTATTTATTCGTCATGTTGTGCATGATATACAATGTCACCTAAAGTGTACATTATTAATTCGCATTCGATATTAGAATTTTTATCATAAATCTTACGCAAAGCGTTTAC
>NW_017268840.1:0-235 GCF_001594065.2 Cyphomyrmex costatus | reverse complement strand
ATTAAGCGTTAAAGTTCGAGTCTTTACAGGTTAACATCTGTCATCCCGATTCGATATATATTACGTATATGTGTACACATCGTGTACACAGTCGCAAGTATACTGCACACATATAAATATTCAATACGGCGATGAAATGTTGCAAGTTATTCCGTTCGGCGGACATGGCAGCACACGGAACATTTTTCGTGACCAACTTTTTTCTCCATATCCTATCTAGTTAAGTCTCCTTACT
>NW_017268839.1:0-235 GCF_001594065.2 Cyphomyrmex costatus | reverse complement strand
CAATGTACTTCATGGACTGGAACAGACAGATCTACATTACAAACAGTTAATCTCAAAAATGTTAACTTTATCGATGAGTTGCGTACAAAATTTCAAAAGCTCAAACCTCATTCTTTCATTGCGTAACAGCAATCGATGTTTACAGCAGAAATAAAAGACCGCGTTTGCGAAAGAGAGGTGCTCGTAATGTTTGACTTTTCAGAGAACTACGCATACACAGTTCAGGATGCTTCAC
>NW_017268838.1:0-235 GCF_001594065.2 Cyphomyrmex costatus | reverse complement strand
AAAATATTGGAACATAATTTTTCAAATTTATGCATTTAAAAAATCACATACTGATTTGGAATAAACCATTAGTTGATTTCCTAATCTTACAATTAGTTACATGATTTCATCAACTTCGTGATGTTATATATTCAAAAAAGATTCACTAAATACTAAAAAGCACAAATAATGCTTACAGCCCTATGAGCGCTAGTACGGTACACATCATTAAGGTAGTATATTCGCAATAACCAAA
>NW_017268835.1:0-235 GCF_001594065.2 Cyphomyrmex costatus | reverse complement strand
GTTAGCGTCGCTCGAAGAGTGTCAGGAACGCGACAGCGGGTGGGCGCTCTCGCGAATCCTGAAATTAAACGTGAACGTGAACAAACTGAATCCCATGCACGCGGGATGCTGCATTGAAGTGCCGCAGAAAATTAAAGACAAGAAAGCGGTAGTTAACGTGCGCTCAAAGGATAATGCATGTTTCGCGTGGTCGGTAGTAGCCGCTCTGTACCCAGCTAAAAATCATGTGGATCGA
>NW_017268834.1:0-235 GCF_001594065.2 Cyphomyrmex costatus | reverse complement strand
AGGGACCGCGCCCGACGGACCTCGCGGCGGGGGAGGACCGCGCGCGTTAGCTTACCGGAGGACTCTGGCAGCTATTGACCCTGCGGCGACCACCGCAATTTTTTCAGCGACGTCAGCACCCTGCAACGTCATTCCCTCACCCTGTGACGTTATACCTAGTGACGCCATATCTTTCTAGTGATTTATGTTGGTAAACCTGATTCAAAATTAAGTGCTTACAAAAAAAAGCTCAATG
>NW_017268833.1:0-235 GCF_001594065.2 Cyphomyrmex costatus | reverse complement strand
TCGTTCCACCGGGTTGCATTGCGGCGTGTGTGCTGGCGTATACGTGTGACGGATCGCATGGGAGGTTAGAAACCTTTCGAGCTGAGCAGACCGAAATTGCGTACCGTTGTCGGAGATAACGATCTCCGGACATCCGTGACGCAATATTACGTCCTCCGCTAGGGCTTGTGTTACGGCGGTGGCGGTGGCACGACGGAGAGGTCGGAGTTCCACCCATTTGGAGAATCGGTCCTGC
>NW_017268832.1:0-235 GCF_001594065.2 Cyphomyrmex costatus | reverse complement strand
TATGTATATAAATATATACGGATAAAATTTAAACATAAAATTATACATGTATAAAAAATTGAAAAAATACAATATGCCGTACATATATCATAATAAAATATTAAAATATATACGAATTAAAACATTTTCGAAAAGAGGTTATTGCGGCAAAGCAAAACGACAAGAGCAATTACAGAATAAAATAAGGTGGGAAGGATCAATTAAAAACACCAAAACAGTTGTAATACACCCTATT
>NW_017268831.1:0-235 GCF_001594065.2 Cyphomyrmex costatus | reverse complement strand
GTTTGGCCGACGTAAGATGCATCGCAATCGTTACATGAAATTTTATAGACCACGTTGCTTCTACAATCTTTTGAAAGAGCATCTTTTTGAACTTTAACATATTTACTCATTTTATTCGGGCTCCGAAAAGAAACTCTAATATCATTATTATGAAATTTTTTAAATTTTTCTCTATGACACGGAACAAAAGGTACAGTAAGCCAAGAAACAGACTTTGAATTGCTTTGAGTATTAG
>NW_017268830.1:0-235 GCF_001594065.2 Cyphomyrmex costatus | reverse complement strand
GGAGGGAGTCTAAAACCTTAAAAAATTATCGAAAATTTTTTTTCATTTTCTGATAGTAAAACATTTAAAAAATATGTTCCTGAAGTATTATTTTAAAATTCGAAAAATTGACGAATATATAAGATTTAGTAAGTAGCCGTTAGGTAAGGGATCCGCGCTCAGTGCAGACTCCACCCTAAACGTCCAACAAAAGAAACAGGGTTTCTTATATATACAATAAAATTTTTTACATATA
>NW_017268829.1:0-235 GCF_001594065.2 Cyphomyrmex costatus | reverse complement strand
CTCGCCGCATCGGACTACATCTCCGACGCCCTCGCCTCTCTCAAAGCAGATCAAGCGCCATCATGTCCAGGGTTATCCGTGAGTCAATCACAGAAATCCGAAAAACCTCTTACATTACCGCGCATTAATTTGCCGAAATTCTCTGGCGATTTACGGGAATGGGAAACGTTTTGCGATCAATTCCGCTCCATGATTATCGATCATGCCGAGTTGTCGAATGTTACGCGCTTGCAAT
>NW_017268828.1:0-235 GCF_001594065.2 Cyphomyrmex costatus | reverse complement strand
GACGCGTTGTTCAGGTTCAACTCCAAGCGCCACGAGCCCGGCGGCGAGTGCGGTGACTTTGTCGCCCGTCTGGCCCCAGGTCAGCGACTGCCATTCTTCGGCCTCGTCTGGGTAACGGAAGGCTTCGCGGCTGGCGCTCTTCTCGACCCGGGAGAAGAAGACTTCGCCCAACGTCTGCGGGCGATTCTCGACGACCTTGAGCTCTTCAGCCGTAGCTTCGGCGGCTGGCATGTAC
>NW_017268827.1:0-235 GCF_001594065.2 Cyphomyrmex costatus | reverse complement strand
CCAACCCTTGACTTGGCAGAGGAGTATGAAGGAGATCACGAAACGCTTGGGTGCTGTCGGTGCTACTCGCCTTCCAGGATGGGGACCGCGTGATCCTCACTGTGCCTGGTTGGAGACACTACAAGATATGGCTGCCAACCGATGTCAGTGGCGTTCTTGTTGTCAGTTTCTGTCCAGATTGCCTGAGTGAATGTCTGGAGGTGTAGGCACCTCGGAATGATTGTGTTAAGCTAGC
>NW_017268826.1:0-235 GCF_001594065.2 Cyphomyrmex costatus | reverse complement strand
CTTTTAATATTAAGAAAATATGTGTGCGCGTAATAAAATAAGATCTTAAGAATTAAATGCTTTAATGCTGAACGTATGCCGGGATATTGATCTTTACTTCTGCTATCTCATCTTACTGACCGTTTATATGAGGCGTCACATGAGCAGAAATTTACAGTGGAACGGAATAGTGCGACCAATCACAACTCTGGAGTCATTCCTCTGCTTTCTTTTTTACCTTCCATTGCGTAGAATA
>NW_017268825.1:0-235 GCF_001594065.2 Cyphomyrmex costatus | reverse complement strand
GCTGATCAGCCGCGCTAGCCGAAACCGCGAGGAAAAAAGGGAGCATAGTGAGCCCGACCGTTTGTGCGGCCCGTCATAACATCGTCGCAAGCAACACTGCTCACTCGCTCTCACTCGCTCCCTCGCATTCTTACCTGCGACTCACGCACTCGCATTGCGATATACACCGCGCCGATTGCGCTTCACATCACACACACACACACACACACACACACACACACACACACACACACAC
>NW_017268824.1:0-235 GCF_001594065.2 Cyphomyrmex costatus | reverse complement strand
GAGGACACAGGATCTCCGTGCCAATGCACTTACGAGTGACGGACACGAAGTGTCACGTCACAACCAATATATGAGTATGAATGTGTTTTGTAAATAAAAACAATCATAAATTATATTAATCAGTATTTTTAGTTACGATGATTGTTCTTATTTACATATAAGATACATACATACATTTATTTATTATACATACATACATACATACATACATTATATATAATAATATATAATATAT
>NW_017268823.1:0-235 GCF_001594065.2 Cyphomyrmex costatus | reverse complement strand
TTTATTTTTACTTTAATCTTAATTTTATTTTAAATCTTTTTTACTTTTACTTTACTTTACTTTTACTTTAATTTTAGCTTTACTTTTACTTTCGAGTTCTAACCTTTTATTTAAATTCAATCCTCTTAATTTCCTTATATTTATTTACTATCCTCTATATTTCTTCTTAGTTTTTATAAGGTTAAGGTATTTATCTATGCTTACTCTGATCGGTGTCCAAACATACAAAAAAAAA
>NW_017268822.1:0-235 GCF_001594065.2 Cyphomyrmex costatus | reverse complement strand
GACCGCTGACGCTATCGCTGAAATAATTCGAGAGAGCGGAAGATGTTCGAAGAATCTGCAAACAGATATGGGAAAGGAGTTTTACAACGCCGATGTGCGGAAAGTCTTGAAAAAGCACAACGTTAATCATTATTCCACGTATTCGACGTTGAAAGCGTTGGTGGTCCAGCGATTCAATCGCACGCTTAAGAACGACATGTGGAAGATGTTTACGCTCAACGGCAATTACAAGTGG
>NW_017268821.1:0-235 GCF_001594065.2 Cyphomyrmex costatus | reverse complement strand
CGCAGGCAACTCCAAATAGTATGGTCGAGGCTTGTCCTTCTCCGGTGGATCGACCGACTTTCGTTGTTGGTCCATGTCGCGTAAGATTACGAATGAACGAAAAGGGCGCTACGCACCGTCTATATACCGTCGACGCTTACATACTACGTACTATATACTAAGTACTGTATACTATACTATGGGAAGAAAGAATACACGAGAAAAATACGGTTACGTAAATTTTATTTCAATAAAT
>NW_017268820.1:0-234 GCF_001594065.2 Cyphomyrmex costatus | reverse complement strand
AACGATATATTTTATAGGAAAAATCCATATTATATGACAAGATAGTGAAATAAAAGAAGGGAGTAAACTCGCTGTTATTAATGCGAAATTATAAAAAAAATATATATATTTGTGATTAACAATCACAAAATATCAAATATAAAATACTATACGTTTCGGCCTAACATCCGAGCCATCTTCAGTAGTAAATTCACAAAAAAGGCATGGATCAGTAAGAAAGTGGTCACTCTCAAC
>NW_017268819.1:0-234 GCF_001594065.2 Cyphomyrmex costatus | reverse complement strand
ATTTTGACTGTGCATATCTTTTTCAGATGCCTGTCCGCGATCTGGCTCGTTCGTTCGTCCTGATGCGCGTTATTACGGCGTGATGACGTCTAGACGCAGGCGCCCGGTGTCCATGCTCCGCTATTTTCGTGGTTGTATCATATTTTTGGAAAGCGTTGCCGGCTTTGACTGTGCCTAATACGATTGGCCAATTAAACCTTGTCAACAAGGATCTGGGCCATTTAAATTGCTCCT
>NW_017268818.1:0-234 GCF_001594065.2 Cyphomyrmex costatus | reverse complement strand
TAGCGAAGAAAAAACTTGGCGTGACAGGGTCACGTTAAAATGTAATATTCTAGAATAGTTTTTATTTTTTCAAAAAGGTTTTTTTAGGGATCCAATTCTAAGAAGTTAAATTTTACATTATTAACATGTCCTATTAAAAAATATATAGGCGACAAATCGCAGCATTAATAGAAAAGTGACACAAATAAAAAGTTAACATTCTTGAGATAATGAAAAGAACAATGAGAAGAAATA
>NW_017268817.1:0-234 GCF_001594065.2 Cyphomyrmex costatus | reverse complement strand
GCTACTATATATATGAAATTAGCAAAGTAAAAGCATTTGGATAATTAAATATTCATTAATAATGTCACGTTATTTAACAGAATATATATGTATTATTTTTGTATTGTCAAAGTTAATTAATTATATTGACATTGTATTCAAATAATTATTATAAAGCATAAAGCAGCTTTAACTGTACTAACTTAGTGTAGTCTGAGTATTTTGAGCAATTGACCAACCAACTTGCGTATCTTT
>NW_017268816.1:0-234 GCF_001594065.2 Cyphomyrmex costatus | reverse complement strand
CAACACGTTTGCATTTAAAATTACATGCAAATGTGTCAGTTTTGTAATAGGTATTGAATTATTGTATATAACCGTCAGTACAATTGTAAATAAAGTACACTCTCCAGTCTATTACTTTCTTATTTGTAACCCATTGCACTCCTAAATTACCGATACGGTATCCTCGAAAATCTTCATTTACTGTACTGCATCCTTTTTATGTTCTTCATTTCAACATATCTCTTATTTAACTGT
>NW_017268815.1:0-234 GCF_001594065.2 Cyphomyrmex costatus | reverse complement strand
ATATTATTAATTATAGGCAAAAAATTATAAATATAAACTTTTTTCATTATTAAAATCTTACACGAAATGAAAAATATAAAGCAGAAGGCGCGGCGCGATGCGGCGACTCTCTTTTCTTTTTTTTTATTTAAACTCGTCGGAGCTTGCGACGCTTGCCTGTATGTGTCTGTTTATCGCGCGGAGCCTCATTCGCCGTCGGAGCTTTGAGATACAGTACGTATTTGAGAATAGGTG
>NW_017268814.1:0-234 GCF_001594065.2 Cyphomyrmex costatus | reverse complement strand
TACCATCATTAGTCAGCTTGTAAACAGCAATTTGACAAGCACTACAAATAACGTTGGGAATATATTCATCTTTTACACTACTATAACTCATCGCCTTAGCAATCCTTTCTTCGAGCTTTCCATACACTTTTAGCAATTTATTCTTCTTTTTTTGATACATTAAACAAATTCTTTCGCGATTTTCTGCATGAGTTCTTGCGTGATCTTTCATTTTATTAAACTCCTACCATAACA
>NW_017268813.1:0-234 GCF_001594065.2 Cyphomyrmex costatus | reverse complement strand
TATCTCCCATAAGACATGTGTATTAATCGGACTTTTCAAAAGCGTTTTTCCTGAGTTTGAAGTTGGCAACCCTACCTAAAAATTTTACCTAGGGCTTTAGCTACTATTAAAGAACAATATTTATATTTTTTCATATTTTTCTAGTCACCTTGCCCTAACAATAGAACCTCCTTAAGTGATGTTGTAGGGCTCGAAATAGATGATAATCTGAAGGGGCTAAGTCTGGAGAATGAA
>NW_017268812.1:0-234 GCF_001594065.2 Cyphomyrmex costatus | reverse complement strand
TTATATACAACATTTTGATTGTGTGTGTAATCCAACTTATCTTTACCTCTTGTAATGTAATTTAACTTGGAAACTCCAAGTTTTTTAAAAAATAGTTTTGATTTAATTGATAAAATTAAAAATGTCAAGATTGATTCTAATTCCTCATTGGTTTCTTTAGATGTTGTTTCGCTATTCACTAACATACCTTTAGAATTAGCAGCTGAAAGTGTTGTTCGAAGATGGGATTCAATA
>NW_017268811.1:0-234 GCF_001594065.2 Cyphomyrmex costatus | reverse complement strand
GCTACTACTTTTTTCGAATTCCATCTCGAAAAAATGACTCGTCTTTGAAGGCGATCCAATTCTGGAAAACGGACCGAACTAATTTATACTCCCAATAAAAAAAAATAAAATGATAGACATGTAAGCTCTTATTCATAATTGTTACCACCTTATTCACGCCCTTCATTATAGATATTAGATAAAGTAACGCGTAAACAACACGTCTGTAAGTAGCGAATAATTTTTCTAAATAGC
>NW_017268810.1:0-234 GCF_001594065.2 Cyphomyrmex costatus | reverse complement strand
TACTTATAACATTTATATACATTTTTTTTTTAAATAAATAAGTATTTTCTAAAGATATTAAGATATATGTAAAAATCGCGTATAAAAATGTTTATGTATTTGTCAAAGTGACGAAAATTAATCTGAGACATCATCGTGTGTAATAAAGAATCGGAAAATCTGTACTAAGCGGAGCCGGCTTAAGAGGGGGGAGGGGGGACTAAGGCCCAGGGTTGGGCATGTATTTAAAATACT
>NW_017268809.1:0-234 GCF_001594065.2 Cyphomyrmex costatus | reverse complement strand
ATGACGCATCCTCCGTCTTCTTCAGCACGCACTCCAAGTCGGCGTACACGATAAACGGCGCCCTCCTGGAGTGCTTGCTGAACTCCAGCCATTTGTCGTCGTCTGTGTCCGGTAGGCGGATGGCACACGTGTTAAGTTTTTGGCAATCCTCGCTGTGTCTCTCCAATTTCTCGTTGGAGGAGAAGTAGTGGAGGCACCTGCAAACGACAAACACTTATTGGTACATTTTTTTTT
>NW_017268808.1:0-234 GCF_001594065.2 Cyphomyrmex costatus | reverse complement strand
TTACAGTTCTTCTCTCTCAAAAAGTAATTAATTACCGTTACAAGTTGAGTCTGCGAAGTAATTCGTTACAGTTACAGTTACTAAAAGAGTAACTTTCAGTTATAACTCTTAAGTTACTTTTCTCATCAGCAGCAGAACGTCACGAGCAATATGGATACCATTAGAGTTGCGTTCAGAAATGTTATCTGACTATCTCCGTATAAGGTCATTTGAATAACGCAGTCTATGATAATT
>NW_017268807.1:0-234 GCF_001594065.2 Cyphomyrmex costatus | reverse complement strand
GATCGTTAAAGGCATTTTATTGGTTGTGTTTCTCACGGTCTTATAAGATTTAATATTTAAATTCTTATTTATTTTAAGGCTAAAGGCACGTACAGTGAGCACTATTATTATATTTTATTATAATGTTTTTTTTTAAATATTTTAATAATTAATACGTTGAAAATGGCGAACAAGAGTCAATCTAAATCTGATAATATATTCTAATATTCTATATTGCGAAGAATATCACGTAAT
>NW_017268806.1:0-234 GCF_001594065.2 Cyphomyrmex costatus | reverse complement strand
TTTACAACATGCTGCAAAAGGTCCAATTTAAACAACCGGTCGCCTAAATCGTACCTGTAAGGGCTATTCTACAATAGCACGTAACGTTTCACGCAATGTCACGTAACGTGATGGTATCGTGACGCCAACGGACTCTTGTAACGTTGCAATCCGTTGGCGATGCGTTTGACATTTGATGTAATATCTATACTGTCACAATGAATAACC
This sequence comes from Cyphomyrmex costatus, assembly GCF_001594065.2. Lineage (NCBI taxonomy): Eukaryota > Metazoa > Arthropoda > Insecta > Hymenoptera > Formicidae > Cyphomyrmex > Cyphomyrmex costatus. The sequence continues at coordinate 27 of NW_017268806.1, read as the reverse complement.
ATGAATAACCATGAATAGTGATAATGA
>NW_017268805.1:0-234 GCF_001594065.2 Cyphomyrmex costatus | reverse complement strand
CACAAGGCTTTCATAAGAGAAAATAGCGCTACACATAGCGCATAGAGGCACATGCCCGCACATCATATTTTAAACAAAAATTTTCTAAAATTAACTATAAAATATAAGTCATTTCCATAAAATCGAACAATTACTACCAAAAGACCTAACCCTATCACTCTTTCACAAACTCTAAAAATTAAGTAATAAATTAAATAAAATTCTAACCCTCTTTGAACTATAAATAAATATATT
>NW_017268804.1:0-234 GCF_001594065.2 Cyphomyrmex costatus | reverse complement strand
CTAGGACCACAATATGTCGGTCCTTATAGAATAATAAAAGTGCTAAACAATAGTAACGTTAAACTACAAATTAATAATAGAAGTACACGTATAGTGCACATGAACAAACTCAAGCGAGCCCCCACCACCACGGAAGACAGAAAAGGAGGAAACCGGCCATCGGAGGATTCGGCTTCGGACGACACTGACAGTACATGATCATCATGCATTCACTTCTGATCTTCATCCTCTTCG
>NW_017268803.1:0-234 GCF_001594065.2 Cyphomyrmex costatus | reverse complement strand
TAACAATTGGAAATCTACCTATTTAACTATATCTCGTAAAAGTATTACATCCATATCCTCAACTTCTTTCGTTGTTGTTTGTTCATTACACTTATTTAGAGTAAACATAATAGTATCTGAGATAATCTATACCATTGACATCGCGGTCAGTATGGTATTATGCATAAAATGTGTGTGAACCTAAAAAATAAATAATTATTCCTATAAAGTGCATGTAATTAAAATGTTAAAACT
>NW_017268802.1:0-234 GCF_001594065.2 Cyphomyrmex costatus | reverse complement strand
TGTCATCTGTGATATCGCCTGGGTATCTTATTTTTTGGTTTGGAGTTGTAGGCGTCATAAGTAACTCATCTAAAGGCGAAGGCGAAGGCGAAGGCGAAGGCGTGATTATAATCTCATTTAAAGACTGTACTGACACTTGACTGCAAAGGAAACAAGGTAAAAATGTAGATTAGGGAGCCTCCTCCAATGACCTTGACCTTGACATATGTTGTCAAGGTCATGATCCTGAGTGAC
>NW_017268801.1:0-234 GCF_001594065.2 Cyphomyrmex costatus | reverse complement strand
TGACCTTGAAAATCGAGTTCAAGGTCAAGGTTGTTGGTACCATTGGGTGGCCCCCTCTGTCCCTTTCAACTTTTGTAGAGGCCATTTTACTAGCACGCGTTAGAGAACATCACAATTAAAAAAAAAATTTTAAAAATTTAAAAAATTTCATTTTAGACGTAAATTTTCCCACTCTACACGATTCCGGGGTTAAAAATAGGGGTTCCCATTTAAAAATACCACTTCAACCTTCAA
>NW_017268800.1:0-234 GCF_001594065.2 Cyphomyrmex costatus | reverse complement strand
GCATTTAAGGTGCCAACTTCACATAGCAGCTCTGTAATGTTGAAATCTCTAAATGCGAATATTAGTAAAATCATTATTGCATTCGTTTGTAAACTGTTTGTCCACGTTTGTCCACCCATTATTTTCGTTTGTCCACCCTCCAAAAAAAATTTATGCACAAAAAAAATTGTGAAACCCCCAAGTGATTATTTTACACTATTACGAAAAATATAATAAACATAGGACGGACAAACG
>NW_017268799.1:0-234 GCF_001594065.2 Cyphomyrmex costatus | reverse complement strand
ATAAGTTTGATTGCCTCAAGAAACTCATCCCTAGGTAATGGACATCCACGTGAGATAAAATTCTATAAATACAATTTCATCATATACACAATATATATAGGGTGTCAATTAAGTCCCAGGACGGCTGAATATTTTCTCATGTAAGGTATTTTTGAAAAAGGTCAAGGTCACTTCTGAAGTAATTTTCAACGAGGAATTCAACGGTGACCTTCAATTTGACCTTGAGCTTGACCT
>NW_017268798.1:0-234 GCF_001594065.2 Cyphomyrmex costatus | reverse complement strand
GTCTAATATCTCGGAAAGTATGCATTTTTGAGAAAAATGTGTTAAACAAAACTGATAAGGTTTTTTCAGATGTATATACTAGTCTTATAGGTTTGACCTTGAGCGGCACCGTGACCTTGACTTGACTTTGACGGTGGCGCCCAAGGTCAAACCTATAAGACTAGTATATATATCTGAATAAACCCTATCACTTTTGTTTAAGATATTTTTCTCAAAAATGCATACTTTCCGAGA
>NW_017268797.1:0-234 GCF_001594065.2 Cyphomyrmex costatus | reverse complement strand
GATTGAACAATCTATCTGCCATTTATTCAAAATGTAACATTTACTCTTCACAAGATTTTATTGCGCGTTATAACACCTAATTTGCGTTATGACATTTAATGTGATAAAAGTCTGTCTAAAAGTCGGCGTTAGCATTACTTTACGTAACGCATGCACGGACATACGTTACGAATTGCGTTAAAGTAGCTAACAGAATACAATTTCTTAGTGAAATTTAATATAACGCAAACTTAA
>NW_017268796.1:0-234 GCF_001594065.2 Cyphomyrmex costatus | reverse complement strand
CTGCTGACGGGACCGGCCCTGCCGTCCCCGGTCGAGCAGGTCGATCGCCGTAAGCTGCGTCCGAAACGCTTCAGCGATGATGCCCGATCACTGTTGGAGCATGTGCGGGCGCTGATGGGGATGCCTTGCGGGAAGTATCTGGTGGTGATGCTGCCGATGTGGTTGCCGTTGCGGGAAGCGGCCGGGGACCTCGACCGGCTCTACGCGAGCGAGGATGCCAAGGCGCAGTTGCAG
>NW_017268795.1:0-234 GCF_001594065.2 Cyphomyrmex costatus | reverse complement strand
CGCCCGTAGTAAAATTAAACATTTTTATTAATAAATAACAAAATGGCGTACTTATAAAAAAAAAAGTGTAAAAAATCATGACTTTTTTCCATAGAAAATCGGTTAAAAAAATAGAAATTTATTATTAAAAATAAGTAATTTTACTACCGACGATAGCCATTGTTGTGTAGAATATTAAAAATTTGAAGCAATCGGTTGGATAGATTTTTTTAAATCACCTGCGCCGCTTACAAA
>NW_017268794.1:0-234 GCF_001594065.2 Cyphomyrmex costatus | reverse complement strand
GCCTTATTGGATCGTTTCAAAAACATTTTAAAGAAAAAACGTCCCCATTTGGCGAAGAAGAAATTGCTCTTACATCAAGACAATGCACGGATTTATACGTGCTCGGCATCCATGGCCAAAATCAACGAATTCCGTTACGAATAATTGCTTTCCCATCCAGCATATTTGTTGGATTTAGTCCCCTGCGCGGCTATTTTCTGTTTCCAAATTTGAAGAAATGGTTTGGAGGAAAGA
>NW_017268793.1:0-234 GCF_001594065.2 Cyphomyrmex costatus | reverse complement strand
AGTGTGCCACCTTGTCGCGGTGAGGGGGCCCAGCCGATTAGAATCGGTTGCCAAGAGCACACGAGAGTGTTCCAAAAACTCTCGAAACGTAGAAAAATAAATCATGAAAAAGCAGATTTTTTCAAAAACTTGAAAAATTTTCGAAAAATTCGTTTTTTGCACCGTTTCATCCCGCGATAAAAAATTTTTACCTTCAAAAATTTCCAGCGAAAAAGCAGCACCAAAGAATTGTAG
>NW_017268792.1:0-234 GCF_001594065.2 Cyphomyrmex costatus | reverse complement strand
TCTTTCAGTCTTTCTCTCTCGCAGGCTTTTCTTCCTTTTTTTGTTAGTTGTCTTTCTGTTTCGTTCTCTGTGTTTGTATCGCGAGATTTGTTTTTATTCTCACATAGTTATTATTCAAAAGTACTGTATATGCTAAAAATACTGTATAAATAAAATAAATCTCTCTCTCTATCGATTTAAACTTTTATTATTTATTTAGATAGAATTTATGACAGTCATTGACAGAATCTTGTA
>NW_017268791.1:0-234 GCF_001594065.2 Cyphomyrmex costatus | reverse complement strand
TTTTTTTATTCTATAACAAGTAACTGTAACTTTAATTTTAAAACGAGTAACTTTCTATTTCCTGATAAATGTATATTGGACGTTGTGCGTGCGTGCGTGCGTGCATGTGCGTGTGTGTGGGTGAAGAGAAAGAAGACGAAGATGCTTAGTGTAAAAAATGTAAATAAGGTAAACAAACTTACTTTAACAAACTCTCTATGACAAATATGTATATCTTTGTAATGCAAGTAATCG
>NW_017268790.1:0-234 GCF_001594065.2 Cyphomyrmex costatus | reverse complement strand
GTAATATAACATCAATGTTTCACTTTCGTATTTAACATAAATGACTGCGTTCTGCAGTAGAAATTAGCGGCTTTGCAACTCTTGTAAGATCCTTTAATAGCTACAATTGGCTCTTAATTTCTTTCACTGCATTTAAATGCATAGACCAATCATATTAAAGAATCTCTGAATGTAGTTAATGTGACTATTCACGTACAACATATGTTATATTTTTATATTGATTTATATTATTGT
>NW_017268789.1:0-234 GCF_001594065.2 Cyphomyrmex costatus | reverse complement strand
ACTCAATTCACAATTTAATTACGACTGATGATGACTCTGTAAAGTCGAAATGTTCCGTATATCAGTGTTATATTATTATAATAAATTTATATATATATCTAATAACCAGTATAGCTCAATTGTCTTAACCTGGGAGATTTATTAATTTTAATTTATAAATTACATATCTATTATATAATTTAATTTTATACTTTTTTATAATCAGATTTCTTTAATGTTTCAATAAATTAACCA
>NW_017268788.1:0-234 GCF_001594065.2 Cyphomyrmex costatus | reverse complement strand
AAAGTTCCCGGCATGGAATTTAAAATTGCATAATAGATTACCGTAACTTGGTAAACAAATCATCGCAAACAAAGAATAAAGACCCATTTTAAGGCTTAAAACTAATACTTTAGCACGCTTTTAATCTCTTTTCAAAACATTTTTTTTTTACAATTTTATATCTTACCAAATATCACGTTGTGTTTCTTAAAATTACATTGCTCTACTGGATATTGCGGTATCTAGTAATTTTAT
>NW_017268786.1:0-234 GCF_001594065.2 Cyphomyrmex costatus | reverse complement strand
CAGTTGTCCGGTGGCCGCGAAGTGCACCTGATCGCAATTCCCGATGGTGAAGCTGCCAAATCTGCAGAAGTGCTGCAGTTTTGCTGGGACGTGCTGGCCAACGCTGGGTTTACCCGATCGGACCTCATCGTCGCCGTAGGTGGCGGATCTACGACTGACCTGGCCGGATTCGTAGCGGCGTCCTGGTTACGCGGCGTGGGATTCGTTACCGTGCCCACCACGGTCTTGGGCATG
>NW_017268785.1:0-234 GCF_001594065.2 Cyphomyrmex costatus | reverse complement strand
TATCCATTGGCAAATTTTTTTAAAAATATTATTGAAAAAAGCATAACTCACAATAATTACGGTTCGATCAAAAATAGTTTTAAATTAGTGAAAATATTAAATGGTAAATCTTTAAACTTTGATTACAAAATCGTTTCATTTGATGTAGTCTCCATGTACACTAACATACCGTTAGAATTGATTAATAAAAGTATTGAAAAACGATGGGACAAAATTTCTCGCAATACATCAATT
>NW_017268784.1:0-234 GCF_001594065.2 Cyphomyrmex costatus | reverse complement strand
TACCAATGTAATGCGAGTTATAATAGACAAATCTTTTGAAAATTTGGTCAATAATTTGGCACATAATAAGGTTTATAGAAAACAATAAAAAAATAAGTAAAGCGTCGATTTTATTCGGGAAAAGAAAAATAGAAAGTATTGTTCATCAGCCCAAAAATCCTAAAGTTCGTCATTTTTCCTCTCATAAAAGTATATAACTATTGTAAATTTAACTAAAACACAATGCAGTAAGTG
>NW_017268783.1:0-234 GCF_001594065.2 Cyphomyrmex costatus | reverse complement strand
TTTCTCAATCTAAAATAATGCAATCTTAAATAATGTTAATAACATTAGTTAACACAATGCTCAGAAACTCTCTTAACACAATTTTGTCTAATATTATTAAAAATTCTTTTAATTTTATTAATATTTATGTAATAAATATATATTTTTCATACATTTTTTAAATATTACTGCAAAAGTTACAATTAGTTCACGCTAATTTCATTTTATTTTTCTTTTACTAAAAATATAATGCAA
>NW_017268782.1:0-234 GCF_001594065.2 Cyphomyrmex costatus | reverse complement strand
TCAACAAAGTGTTCATTATACAAATGTTAATTATAATGCTGTGGTACTTTTACACAGTAATCGTCACACTTATAGATATATATTTAATTCTTATTGAGAAGAACAAAAGCCAACTATGGACACTGGTTAATGTTGCCATAATGTTGCAGCAAATTTCTTTTTTTATTCAGAAAAGTATCCTATTTCTTACAATGAATTATTTTTGTCAAAGTATATACAATAAGGTATGTTAAA
>NW_017268781.1:0-234 GCF_001594065.2 Cyphomyrmex costatus | reverse complement strand
AATTAATAAAAATATTTTATATAAACAAGGTTGATAGAATATATAATAAATATGTAAATAAAACAAATGATATATATTAAATAATAAAATATATATTAAATGATATTATTGACAATAAGGTAAAAATGTAGATTAGGGGAGCCTCCCTCAATGACCTTGACCTTGACATACGTTGTCAAGGTCATGACCCTGAGTGACCTTGAGGAAGTTTTAACCGTCGGACCTAACTCGTTA
>NW_017268780.1:0-234 GCF_001594065.2 Cyphomyrmex costatus | reverse complement strand
TGACGAGTATTTAATAAATTTGGTCACACAACTTCATACCATCCAAGGAAACGCTCGTCAAAATGTCATTGAAGCAAAAACTAAATCCAAAAAACATTATGATAAGAAAATTAACCCGCAATTATTTAAACCAGGCGATCATGTATTTTATTTGAAGGGACCTAAGCCAGAAAAATTCGGGGATCAATATACAGGACCTCACGAAGTACTGGAAATATTAAACAAAAATAATGT
>NW_017268779.1:0-234 GCF_001594065.2 Cyphomyrmex costatus | reverse complement strand
TATTTATTTAAAAATTAACTACCGAACGTACAATTATTAATAAAACGGAGTTAAGCTCGCTGTTAAACAGTATATACAATCATTATTTTAAAAAAATAGTATAAAATTTTACTATTACATTATGAAAAGAATTGTTGTCGAGAGTGTATGTAACACGTACAGCTTTAATGGTGATGTCCTTCATTTTTGCATACTTTTTATTACTCGCATTGTTTTTTTTTTTTTCACAACAAT
>NW_017268778.1:0-234 GCF_001594065.2 Cyphomyrmex costatus | reverse complement strand
ATTCCGGCATTCTCATGCCTACGCGACTCACCTCTGCTCCTGGTATAAGGAGATTTACCGGTTGTTCCGTTGCCGCTTGCACTCCTGTTGATGATGCCGATCGCTGCGTCCATTCGAGCTGTTGCTGTTGCCTCTCTCTTTTTTCGCGCTTCAGCTGCTGACGCTGTTACCCGATCAGCCTGCGTTCTTCCTCCATCGTCTGCGTTGATGCACTCTCGTCGCGCGTTATGATCG
>NW_017268777.1:0-234 GCF_001594065.2 Cyphomyrmex costatus | reverse complement strand
TCATTGGTGCCCTCTTTACACAATTCAAAATAAACAGTCTAGAGATACAATTATTTGTTGTATACTGTTTTATTGCAATTTATTCTTTAATTTTGTATTATTCTGGTAAGCGTTGTAACAGAATTGATGCCTAATCATTTTTGTATATTTACTCATCTTTGCTTTATCTTGGGTAATTTTTTAAAGTGTGTGTGTGTTTTTAACTATACAATAAATTAAATTAAATTATCTAGG
>NW_017268776.1:0-234 GCF_001594065.2 Cyphomyrmex costatus | reverse complement strand
CGAGCATGCAAAGTAGACGCGCCTCCTTCGCCGTCCAACCCCCGCCGCACTAACTCATCTTTCGGCTGACTCGCGGTCAGCTGATATATCCACTCGAAACGCGCGCCCCTATCCGTCATTTCTAAACAATAATAAGTTTCTTTCGGCCGAAATATTGTACGAAACTCAGAGAAGCCGTACGAAAACAAAAATAAACTCTAATGGACGTGCTCGCTGTAAACCTTCCCCCTATAC
>NW_017268775.1:0-234 GCF_001594065.2 Cyphomyrmex costatus | reverse complement strand
ACTATAATTATATATTATATATGCGATTATGATTATTTTTATTGTTATAATGTTAATTTTTCATTTTATTTTTTCTCTTTTATAAAAAAATACACTTTTATAGAAATAATTTTTAATGCAGATTCTAAATATGATGTGTAAAATAATTTGTAATTCTCTCATAACTTTTTTATTATTTCGAAAGTATTTATAATATACATCTTTAAGTAAATTCTAAAATAGGTATTTTTAAGT
>NW_017268774.1:0-234 GCF_001594065.2 Cyphomyrmex costatus | reverse complement strand
ATATTAATTTTTAAATATCTTTTAAAGATATATATTTAACGATAGCCGAATAAACGCGTTCGTCTAACCTTCTACTGCCAAGTGAACATGCCTTCGTCGCTCGTCACACACCGCCGCGAGCCTCTAAATGTCGATTCGACAAGCACAACAGCGCGATCGCTGCAGATCTCCGCGACCCGTGCGCATCGACAAATATTTTAATGTACACCTAAGGGCCTCATTTTTGGCTTGTCT
>NW_017268773.1:0-234 GCF_001594065.2 Cyphomyrmex costatus | reverse complement strand
ATTGGGCACGAAATGCGAATCCATCACGTCCAGGTGCAGCCAGTCGGCCCCGGCAACTCGCTTAGCTTCTGCCTCGAGGTTGGCGAAATCAGCCGACAACATGCTCGGCGCAATCTGAATTCCCACGCCCGCAGCCTAACCGCTCGATATCCTTGATCTCGACGCCTGCTGCGCGGGACGCCTCTCGCGCAACAATGGTCTTGATCTCGAGGCTACGGCCCTCGATCAGCGGAC
>NW_017268772.1:0-234 GCF_001594065.2 Cyphomyrmex costatus | reverse complement strand
TTTTCGCTTTCGGAGTTTTTATGGCCGTGTTTCAGCATATGCGGCATCGCGGCCGCATTCCAAGCTGCTTACGTATTAGTTTGATCATTCTTATTTACAGAGCGTTAATATGTACAGTAATTTGTCATTTCCTGCTAGATGTTAATTATAATTTATTATTAATAATACAAAAATAAGAAGGGCAATGTTATTAATAATTTTTGCAGGAAGGTACTTGCTCACATAAATATATAT
>NW_017268771.1:0-234 GCF_001594065.2 Cyphomyrmex costatus | reverse complement strand
TGATTTCCAAAAATATTCCTCTCCAAATTCATTTCTTCGTCTGCGTGGGAACATGCCTACGCACATTTTTGTGCTCGTCTACGTCGTTATGACTTTGGATTCAATTAATAGGAATGCCAAATATCCGCGCGGATATAATCGAAATAGCTGCGTTCCTTGATCACCGTCGAGGCATATATATACTCCCTGTAAACTCGTGCCAATCAAATTTATAGCCGCGGTGCGCGCGACCGC
>NW_017268770.1:0-234 GCF_001594065.2 Cyphomyrmex costatus | reverse complement strand
GCCAGCCGCACAAATCTCGTCGACACGCGTGTGACGTTCTGCTTGAGAACAGTCGGGTACGGGCAACGGCGGCGGTCGCCCTCTCGGCGAGGGAATACTCCGAGGAATACAACCCCGCGGTTTCGAGACGCAGTCTGGGTACGTCGTGTCGCTTCACGGCTTGGTTAATACGTCCGGGGCACTCGATTGCAGTTTCGCAGTCGAGATTCGTGGTCAGACAGACGCTCAGCTAAT
>NW_017268769.1:0-234 GCF_001594065.2 Cyphomyrmex costatus | reverse complement strand
ACAAGAAGATCTCAAAAAAGATGATCTCGTAGTATTACATGATGACAATCTCCCTCCCCTTAAGTGGCGAATGGGACGAGTGAGTGACACTCATGCTGGCAAAGATGGTTTGGTGAGAGTGGTCACTGTCCGCACTGCTAACGGCCCAGTCAAGAGATCAATAGTCAAACTTTGTAAATTACCCATTGACAAACAATTATTTAAAGATTAGCTGCCTAATCTTGGTGGGCGGTA
>NW_017268768.1:0-234 GCF_001594065.2 Cyphomyrmex costatus | reverse complement strand
CAATTATCAATTAAATTTTTTATTGAAATTCGTTCTTATGCTGCATAATTTGTATTGTGGTGCTCTTGATTTTGTTTTTGTGATTATCGCTAGTGATATTCAAATCTTGTTACGTAAATTGTGTGTTGAAATTGGAGTTGCATATAGTGTCTCTCCGGGAGACACGTGGTAGTTTTTAGGTTAAGGAAAGTTCTTTGTGATTTCCATATCATGTCTGAAGAAACTTGTTATGTT
>NW_017268766.1:0-234 GCF_001594065.2 Cyphomyrmex costatus | reverse complement strand
GTGATCAATTTCTTATGACTTAATACTTAAAACTTAGGTAATGGCTTATTGTAGAAGGCCTATTACTAAGGCACCGCGGTGATCTAACTGGTAGGACGATCGCATGGAATGTAAGAGATTCGGGTTTGACTCTCGGCCGAGGTAATATTTTTCGCAATATAAATTAATTAGTTACAGATTTTCATATGTCGTTCAACATTATTAAGATCCAAGATGCTATAAGCATCGCAAAAC
>NW_017268765.1:0-234 GCF_001594065.2 Cyphomyrmex costatus | reverse complement strand
AACCGTAGATAACAGTAAGATCTTATATGAAAATTCTTTAACTCACCAAACGAAAAATTATATTTACACAAAATCGATTCGTCAGTTAACAGTGTATAATGAGAACAAACAAAAGAGTAAGACATACAGTAAACTTTAAAAAATTGAAAAAAAGAGCCATGATAGCGGATACTTATTAACATAAAAATTATAATATGAATTTCTAAAGAAAAAGAATACAATAAAATACTTAGC
>NW_017268764.1:0-234 GCF_001594065.2 Cyphomyrmex costatus | reverse complement strand
ATTTTTGATAGATGCGCAGTGGGTTACCACCGGACGAGCATACCCTTGTCTTTATATCATGGGTGTGCTAAGAACTCGGAAACCACGCCTACTTTCGCGTCGGAATACAGTTCGGTAGGTAGGCTTGCTAACTGCTTAGAAATAAATGAAGTTGCTACATCTGAATTGAATGCATCCTTGTCACACATCCATATGTTGTTCTCATATATGTAAAGCCAGCGGCACACGGTGCTT
>NW_017268763.1:0-234 GCF_001594065.2 Cyphomyrmex costatus | reverse complement strand
TTGAGTTTAATGGAATGGATTCCCCAAATTTGTCCGCCGAAATATGTATCTTTTCCAAGGAGATAGCATTGTCAGAAGATGGGATCTAATATCGAAAAAAACGAAAATTCCACTCAAAGAATTTATTATTGCTTTTAAATTAATACTTAATTCTACTTTCTTCATGTTTATCGATAAATATTATAAACAAATATATGGTGCACCTATGGGATCTCCACTATCGCCTGTCGTAGC
>NW_017268762.1:0-234 GCF_001594065.2 Cyphomyrmex costatus | reverse complement strand
TGTGCAATAATTTCTAAAATATCAAATTCTTCATCAACAGGTGGAGGAATATCTTCCCCTTGAAGTTGTGCTATATTATGCAATACAGCAGTTGCTATGATTATTATTCATTACTGTATTGATTTGTAAACGAGATCCATATGCTAATATTGGAAATCTACGTTTCCAAATACCAAACGTGTGTTCTACTCTAGTTCTTGTTCTGATATGTGATTCATTATATAATTGTTGAGC
>NW_017268761.1:0-234 GCF_001594065.2 Cyphomyrmex costatus | reverse complement strand
AACAGCAAATATAATTAGTCGGTTCTAGAGCCGATTAAGTAATTGGCGTTGGTGAAACTGGCCCAAACGATTTTTTTTTATCAAAAGCACGCACTCTTAGCGCATTTTCTACCTTTTCTAAAAAGGTAAATTTTTTAATGTTATGTCATTACATGAGGACAAAAATAGTATTACATGGGGTTTTATAGAATAACTTGGCGCCGACTATTGATATCACATCTTTTATACAAATAA
>NW_017268760.1:0-234 GCF_001594065.2 Cyphomyrmex costatus | reverse complement strand
TGAATTTGACAAGTGCTGTTATGCTTCCAACCGTCATTGGAAGGGTTTACTGTGAAGGATGCCGTTCGATCGGAGTGATGGAGTCAATCAATCTGATGTGTGTATCTTTGATTAAGTGGATTTAGGTTAGCTTGACTCGCTTTCTTGCGTATTATCATGGGGTTTGGATTATAATATGTATATTTTTTGTAATTTAATTTCACTGAAGATGACTGGAATTCAGTCGAAACGTAT
>NW_017268759.1:0-234 GCF_001594065.2 Cyphomyrmex costatus | reverse complement strand
CTTCCGAGCGTTAAGTTATCGAGAAGAGGCAACATTTTTGCTCTCGAAAGCTCTGAGGCGCCTGCATCGACAGGCTGTTGGATTAGAGTTATCATAATTACGATATTGTCGTCCCGGTTGGCGAGGGGGAAATTAGCTTCTTTTACTAGATTGCTAAAGGGCGAAGAATTGTTAGATTCTGCTTCGTCGTCGACGGAATCGTCAGGCGTGTCGTCGCTGGATGACGCGTCTGAG
>NW_017268758.1:0-234 GCF_001594065.2 Cyphomyrmex costatus | reverse complement strand
AACTCTTCAGATAAGCTTCTCGTAGTCAATATGCAATTATAACTGGAGTAACTGGAGTGAAATTACGAATCTCTTACTCACTCAGGTTATTATCTTAAGTACTTGATCATAATAGCGTATCTCAATTTGTTAATTCATACTAACGTACATTACACAAGGTTTAGCAAACGAGCCAGGGCATGCTTTTGAATTAATTTGGAAATTGTCACTTAGTTATTACGAACAATCACCTAG
>NW_017268757.1:0-234 GCF_001594065.2 Cyphomyrmex costatus | reverse complement strand
CACATACTTTGCACTTTAAATACTGTTGTAACGCCGTAAAAACCATAAAAAAATGAATAATACTGTATCCTGCTGTTTGATCCACGGGCACATCAAAACTTGTATCTTTTGATTTCTTGAGTTTCTGAGCAGACGCACTAGTGTTACTTTTATCTTTTTCATGATCTTGGGGAAGTTTTCCTTGAAACTTTCGCTTCTTCGGTTTAGAACCTGGACGTCGCCAGGCTTTTTTTT
>NW_017268756.1:0-234 GCF_001594065.2 Cyphomyrmex costatus | reverse complement strand
CCCGCAACGTTATGCTCTGTCCCTATATTTCTATGTCCATGGTAGAATCACCTATTATTCTTACACCGTGGTCCGATCAGATTAGAAATCCGGCCATTTGTCGTAAACACCCAGTGGCCCTAAGGGTTGGATTATACTGGCCGTAATCTGTTAACTTATGCTGTAATCTGTTAAAATTGACCAATTATAATCGATTATTCCCCTCTCATTCGACTGTGATTGGTCAATTTTTAC
>NW_017268755.1:0-234 GCF_001594065.2 Cyphomyrmex costatus | reverse complement strand
ATGGGTAACGTAATATGTACGTATGCCAGTTTTTAAGCAGATACGTTTGTTGTAAAAACAGCCCCAGAGTTGTTAATTGAAAGTTTGGGGTATATACAAATTATAACGTGGTAAAATGAAAATAGACAGAGTAAAGAGTACGCGTGTCAAGTTTTGAGTGAATCCATACATAATTGTGGAAGCCCCACAATTGTTAATTAACAATTTTGTGGAATTGTAAAATTATACTGCGGT
>NW_017268754.1:0-234 GCF_001594065.2 Cyphomyrmex costatus | reverse complement strand
AATTAAAGTATTTAGTGTGTATATGTATGTGCGAGTGAATTGTATCTCAATCCTAATATATACGAACGTCATAATAAAATTATATATGGATGTAACATTTTGTATAAAAGAGAAACTACGAGAGTTAAAGTATGCAGTCTGTATGTATATTCGCGTACAAGTATATGCAAATGAAATACATAAAAAAAGAAAAGTAAGCTGTATATTTATTAATTAAATGTAGCATTTAGAATA
>NW_017268753.1:0-234 GCF_001594065.2 Cyphomyrmex costatus | reverse complement strand
CAATAGTAATTATAGCAATGTATTTTTTAATAAAAAAGATTTTAAGAAAACGCCAACAGGGCCCTCTGCCCCCATTATATTGTGAAGCAAATTGCTCACGAACAACAACATAGTAGATAAGATGCGAAAAACTTGTATTTACCGCGTTTTTCTTTTTCAACGGGGGAGGGATGTTGTATCCACAACAAATATTAAAATAAAATATTAAAATATAAAATAAAACATTTACATATA
>NW_017268752.1:0-234 GCF_001594065.2 Cyphomyrmex costatus | reverse complement strand
GTGAAAACAATCGTGCTGAACAGAATAAATTTAAGTCCAGTCTTGTTAAAAAAAATATTGCTCGAAATATTATTCGAAAATATAAAAAGTTTCGATCTAAAAATTATATACAAATGAATAATTCTGTAATAATAACAAACATTATCAAAAAATTAGATATTAAAGATTATATTTGTAACGACCTAACTTTCGTATGCGCGGATGTAGCTCGTCGGTTTGGTCGTATTCCCAGAT
>NW_017268751.1:0-234 GCF_001594065.2 Cyphomyrmex costatus | reverse complement strand
TCGCTTTCACCCAGCTGGCCACGCTCAACCAACGCGAAGTGCGCCGTGAGGTAGTTCAACGGTATTGATGCGCCCTGCTCGAACGACACTGTGTCGGGCAGCGCGAAGACCATCTCAGTCTGTGCGACTGCAAGCTCGGCGAATCCACCCAGGAGGCAGAATGCTGCGACCCGATCACCAGCAGAGAACTGAGAGCCTGCCGGTGCGCTGACCACTTCGCCGGCGATTTCTGAA
>NW_017268750.1:0-234 GCF_001594065.2 Cyphomyrmex costatus | reverse complement strand
CCCCCCCGCACCCATCCCGTCGTCAGAGGTCTGCCCCGACAGTACTATCATAGCAATAGTACAATCGTAGAAGTCGTGTGCCTCTGACTGTATACTGACTATATAATGCTCAAAAGACTGTATACTTTTGACAAACGTATTGAACGATTTTTTGAAATAATGAGTAATTTTTATCCGTTAGAATCGTAACATAAAAAATTCTCCATAGATATTCAACGTTTATTTAACATTATT
>NW_017268749.1:0-234 GCF_001594065.2 Cyphomyrmex costatus | reverse complement strand
TGTGTGTGTGTGTGTGTGTGTGTGTGTGTGTGTGTGTGTGTGTGTGTGTGTGTGTGTGCGCGCACTCAGCACACATCATCGCTTTCTTTTTTAAAACATTAAATATACATGTATTTCATTTTAAGTACATTTGGAGATTTCACGACGCACAATTTAGAAAAAAATTTTTTTTATACTTTCTGTTATTTTCGAAATCTCTCAAAAATTTTACTTTTTTTTTCATAACAAGATTGT
>NW_017268748.1:0-233 GCF_001594065.2 Cyphomyrmex costatus | reverse complement strand
ACGTCTGAACGGTGTACATCTTCTCGTGTACAAACGAACGGTGCGCAACTGAACGGTGTGCAACTGAACGGTGTGCAACGGAACGGTGTGCAACGGAACGGTGTGCAAATGAACGGTGTGCAACTGAACGATGTGTAAAAGAACGGTGTGCAACGGAACGGTGTGCAAAAGAACGGTGTGCAAACAAGCGGTGTGCAATTGAACGGTGTGCAAATGAACGCTGTGCAAAAGAA
>NW_017268747.1:0-233 GCF_001594065.2 Cyphomyrmex costatus | reverse complement strand
ATCGGCAACCAGGGCAGCGCTGTGTTGCACGCGCAGACCTTGAGCTAACCTCATCGTTTTGGTCCCGGCGCTGCTCAGCAACTTCAGGTGCACCTCGGCCGCGCCAGGGTGAGCTGCCAGGACTTGTTTGAACTCAGCGATCGTATCCGTGGTGCAGCGGACGGCGGGAATGCTGACCACTAACGGCGCATCGGCGCGACCCGCATCGATGGCTGGGACGGAGATTTCCTGGG
>NW_017268745.1:0-233 GCF_001594065.2 Cyphomyrmex costatus | reverse complement strand
AGTAAGATAGGATTCTATGGACCAATCACCCACAAATCTGAAAAGACAAATTGATTCGAGAAACGAATATAAGCCTCTGACAAAAGTGGAAGAAGCCTGTAGACGTCCTATGCTACACATAAGGAGATAAAAGGAGTCTTCATCATCATCATCATATAATAAACAGCAGAATATAGTAAATGTTGTGACAAATATTTATGTAAAATTTTGAAATACACAGTTTTATTATTACG
>NW_017268744.1:0-233 GCF_001594065.2 Cyphomyrmex costatus | reverse complement strand
TCGCCACTGTGCATACGGTGACAACTTCGTTTGGACGAGTTAACTCGGAATTTTGCCCAGGTTGTTTAACATAATGCTAACTCATTTTTTTATTGATTGGGAGCGTTTACGTCGATGTACGATAACTGTTGATGTATTGTCATCTACCACTCAACTACGATTTACGATTTACACGACATTAAACATTATGGCGTATGCTAAACTTTCGGAGCAAGAGAGGGTATCTCTATTAA
>NW_017268743.1:0-233 GCF_001594065.2 Cyphomyrmex costatus | reverse complement strand
CCAGCAGCGCGGCGAGCTGGCCACTGACATCGTCTTGTCTGCCGTCACCGGTTTGGGCGGCGCGGGTGAAGATCCGGTCAAGGACGTCGACCAGTTCCGGGATCTGCGGGCTGTCGGCTGTCCAGTCTGATACGTCGACAAACAACCGATACAGCCGGTTGGTATCAGGGTCGTCCAGCTGGGTGTGTTTGTCGGTGATGATCTGATCGATCTGGTCGGGGAGTTGCGCGGCG
>NW_017268742.1:0-233 GCF_001594065.2 Cyphomyrmex costatus | reverse complement strand
TTAAAATTTTTTATTATAAATTTTTTTTAAATGCTTGAAATTTTTAAAAAATTTTTAAAAATTATAAAACTTTTAAGCTCTTCGAAATTTTTTCAAAGTTTTCAATTTTTATTGAGTTTCCTAAATAAATGTGTTTTCACTTATGCCATAAAGCCCGCTCTCCGTCATAGTTTATTGTACTCAAGCCAATGTGGGAGTTAATTTTTTTGCAATTGAATATTTGTTTTGGTTAT
>NW_017268741.1:0-233 GCF_001594065.2 Cyphomyrmex costatus | reverse complement strand
TATTGTCAAAAAAATAAATTAAGAAAAAAATTAAAAGCACCTTTAGTGATAACGGAAACACCCAATAAACCATTCGAGAAGTGCGCCTTAAATATAGTAGGGCCATTAATTATAACAAACAATGGAAATAAATATATGTTAACTTTTCAAGATTGTTTAACAAAATTTAACAAAGCGATACCTATTGCAAACCAAGAAGCCGCGACTGTCGCGAAAGAATTTATTACGAAAAT
>NW_017268740.1:0-233 GCF_001594065.2 Cyphomyrmex costatus | reverse complement strand
TTATCGCGCGGGCCGCCGCCGCCGCGCGCCCCCTCGCCCTTACCGCCGCCGCCGCCGCCGCGCTATACTTACCGTGTATACTTACCGTTTCTCTTATGTGATGTCATCTTCTTCTATAATATTTCTCTACATAAATATATATTTTTAAGATAATTTAATATTATTTTTTCGAGCGCGTACCGCATGCGAAAGAAGGATGGATGAATGGAAGGAAAGCGAACAAATCAGAATAC
>NW_017268739.1:0-233 GCF_001594065.2 Cyphomyrmex costatus | reverse complement strand
TCATGTCATTCTTTTGCATTGTGTGCTTCTTATGCATGTAAGAAAATTCCTGAAGATGTAGAGATACTTGTGCATCAATTACATAATTATTTTAAATTCAGTAGTAAGAAAATTTCTCAATATAAATAGTTTCAAGAATTTTGCAATTTAAAACCACACAAATTGTTGTATCCATCTCAAACGCGGTGGTTGTCGTTAATTTCGGTGGTAAATCGAGTGGTGGAACAGTGGCC
>NW_017268738.1:0-233 GCF_001594065.2 Cyphomyrmex costatus | reverse complement strand
TATGAATGATAAAATAACGCTTATTATATTTTAAAAACAAAAATGTGATATTGTAATGTCGGTATTATAAACAAGCACGAAAATATAAGATGAACAATCTTTATTAAATAATATCCTTAATCAAATTACGAAACGTTTCGACTCATACAAAAATCCTCTTCAGTCATATAATAAATATTAAAAATAACATTAAAAATTAAATAAATATATGGAAATCCGTCTAATAGTCATCT
>NW_017268737.1:0-233 GCF_001594065.2 Cyphomyrmex costatus | reverse complement strand
TAATAATATTAAAAATATTAATTTATTTGTATAATTTGGCATTCTTTCAAGCACCAACCACAATAACTACATTTTAATTATTCTTAATAACATAAATTAACTTGGAAAGAAAATGGATTTATACAGGAGTTTGTTATTTATCAATTAATATATAACTTAATAACATATATACATATATGTATTAATTGTTAAAATATCTCCAATATTTTGCATAAATACTTTACCATGCTGAC
>NW_017268736.1:0-233 GCF_001594065.2 Cyphomyrmex costatus | reverse complement strand
CGTCGTCCGCGTCCTCGGCGCCGTCGTTGACGTCATCCACGACGACGACGTCATCGTCCGCGTCCTCGTCGTCGACGTGGACGACGCGCACCTCGTCCACGATTACGACATCGTCGTCGCCCTCGTCAACGACGACGACGTCGTCATCCTCGCCGCCGTCGTCCTCGCCGCCGTCCTCCACAGGAGGAGGTGTTGGAGGGGGTGTGGGAGGCAGCCATGGAGGGTTGTCTAGG
>NW_017268735.1:0-233 GCF_001594065.2 Cyphomyrmex costatus | reverse complement strand
AAAGCGAGAATAACACTCTCAGTCGAGACATCGAGCGAACGACTTGTGCGCGGATCGTGATCAGCCTCTGCTGGAACAAAGGAGTTTGTAAAGCTCATGGGCTTCATTTGGGCGCTGATTTCATCGTTACAATAAATCTTACAATCAGGGAACCTAGATATCCTACATATCAGGGAGGGGCATTTAAAACAGGTCACCTGAATAACTCGCTTGTTTTTGACAATAGAAGAAAA
>NW_017268734.1:0-233 GCF_001594065.2 Cyphomyrmex costatus | reverse complement strand
ACGCTTGCTATTCGTCAATTTTTATCAAGTGACCTTTTTTGTCGCTGGAACGGCCAGTTTCAGCAGCTCGTGAAAAGGCATCTTTAAGCATCAATTTTGATCACGTTATCTATTTTGACGCCAGAAATGAGTGTCAAGCGTCAGCATGAAAATGCACCTTTAATGTCAGTCAATAGGAAAGCTATCAGGTTATTTATACACTATTTTGGCACTGGCGGTCGCAGTTTTCGTTT
>NW_017268733.1:0-233 GCF_001594065.2 Cyphomyrmex costatus | reverse complement strand
GTGGTCGAAGGCAGTGCCTTCTTCGAAGGAGTACCCGCGCGGTCGACGACCAGCCGAGAGGGTAAAACGAAAGCCGCTTGTACGGCCATCATGGATAATATCATATTGGAGGCCGCTCGCCAGCTCCCAGAGGAGACGGTGTCGTCGATGGGAGGTATAAGGTACCACGCGTACAATTTTCGAACGTCGTATCGCGTTTACCAGCGAGATTTCAGAAGATTCGCCCGATTGAT
>NW_017268732.1:0-233 GCF_001594065.2 Cyphomyrmex costatus | reverse complement strand
GTGGTCGAAGGCAGTGCCTTCTTCGAAGGAGTACCCGCGCGGTCGACGACCAGCCGAGAGGGTCGAACGAAAGCCGCTTGTACGGCCATCATGAATAACATCATATTGGAGGCCGCTCGCCAGCTCCCAGAGGAGACGGTGTCGTCGATGGGAGGTATCAAGTACCACGAGTACAATTTTCGAACGTCGTATCGCGTTTACCAGCGAGATTTCAGAAGATTCGCCCGATTGAT
>NW_017268731.1:0-233 GCF_001594065.2 Cyphomyrmex costatus | reverse complement strand
TTGTATTGATTTTGTTCTTGTTTTTCATATTTATGTACACACGTTTATATCTTCAATTTTAGTAATGTTTTTATGTGAATTTATATTACTTCTTTTTATCTTTTTACTACGTTATTAAAGAAAAATTGTTAATTTTTTGACTCTTAATTTGTATTTTTAGTTTCTTTTTATCGCTGTGATTAGTCGCGGGGTTGCGCGACAGCAACAAGCCAATTAGAATAAAGAGCGGCCCG
>NW_017268730.1:0-233 GCF_001594065.2 Cyphomyrmex costatus | reverse complement strand
TTAATGTTAAATGAACAACAAAGATAAAATAATACTCGGAAGTACTTAAAGTTTTAGTGTTTTTAAATGCAGTCCAAGAGACAATGTCGCTCGTTGGCTGAGATGCTATGTCAATTCCGTGGCTGAGCGATCGAAATAATTCACCCATCACGATAATGAATTACAAATAAAATTATTATATATCAAATCTGTTAAAAATAATCGAAAAAGT
Organism: Cyphomyrmex costatus; assembly: GCF_001594065.2. Classification (NCBI taxonomy): domain Eukaryota; kingdom Metazoa; phylum Arthropoda; class Insecta; order Hymenoptera; family Formicidae; genus Cyphomyrmex; species Cyphomyrmex costatus. The sequence continues at coordinate 22 of NW_017268730.1, read as the reverse complement.
GATACGCACTCTCGTGCCTGAC
>NW_017268729.1:0-233 GCF_001594065.2 Cyphomyrmex costatus | reverse complement strand
TCGCTACCCTGGCGGAGTGTTTCGCGTGGATGCAACGATGCGACGAGTGCATTGAGAACTTGGAGGAGCTCTGCCGCACCAAGCGTCCGCATCTTGCCGTCGGACACAGACAATCCGCAGTGGCGAGGATCGCGCGACTCGCGGGTGCGAGGACGCAGTTGGAACGACGATTCGTGCACGTGGGTGGTGGCGGTGGTGATCGCGATAGATCTCTAGCGTGGCGCGAGATCGAC
>NW_017268728.1:0-233 GCF_001594065.2 Cyphomyrmex costatus | reverse complement strand
ACAAAAGATCAGTATTAATTTCAAAAGAATTCTTATGTACTCCAAAATCTTGAATCAAATATATTCTAGGTGAGAGATCAAAATAACAGTTCTTTATATCTCAAAAATTAATCAGAAAAGATCAGTATTAATTTCAAAAGAATTCTTATACCAAATTGTCTATTTTAACTTAATACATTTTATTAATGAAAGATAATGAAAAGGTACATATTACCATGAAAAATGACTCATAT
>NW_017268727.1:0-233 GCF_001594065.2 Cyphomyrmex costatus | reverse complement strand
AAAGCTTCTTACACATTTTCAATGATTTTGATGTAGTTAGAGAAGAATTGCGAAAACATATGGAAAAAGTTAAATAAAAACGATGATTATTTATCAATTGTAGAAATTTTTATTCGAAGGATATTGGCTTTAAGTTAAAATAATTAACATTTAAATGTTATTAATATAAAGGTAAATGTTTCGATTAGGGGACCCCCCTCCAATGACTTTGACCTTGACATATGTTATCAAGG
>NW_017268726.1:0-233 GCF_001594065.2 Cyphomyrmex costatus | reverse complement strand
GAGGAGGATGCTCGTCGTGGAAGTAACGATAGCGGAAATAGTGCAGCATTGTATTCTCGCACTTCGAATACAAATAAAAAGGAAAGCTACACCAAGGGCAATAGTATGCATAATGTTAAATTTCCTGGGAAATGTTTCAGATGTGGTAAGATTGGCCATCGTGCATCAGCCTGCAGGACAAAATTACCTCAAAATAAAGCCATATGTGCAGACACTTCTGAAAAGTCTGAAAA
>NW_017268725.1:0-233 GCF_001594065.2 Cyphomyrmex costatus | reverse complement strand
AGGAGAAATTACAATGGTATCTCTTGCAGATGCAATTTGTTATCTCAATGGTATGTTAAAAATGTTTATGTACTGTCGGTTAAAGAAAGGTTGCAACGGTTTTTTATTTTTATGGTTTTAGAACTTACAAATATAATCTGAATGCGAACCTCTAGTGATCTGCACTGAGGGCACAGATGTCTATACTATACTAGATTGCTAACAGTCGCCAATGTGCTGTGTGCGGCAGGATA
>NW_017268724.1:0-233 GCF_001594065.2 Cyphomyrmex costatus | reverse complement strand
TAATCATAGAATGATCATTATTTCTAACGCATTGTTTTATTTTTAAATCACTTGTTTACTGTACATTTCATATTTTTGCAGTTTAATCATTGTTATGTTATTAATATTTTAAATTGAACTTGTCAGTTTCGTATTCAGTCAACGTTTATTTAAAATAGAAAGTAACATTTAAACTTAAGATCCAAATTAAAAATGTTCAAAATAATTCAATAAATTAAAAAATAATCTATACA
>NW_017268723.1:0-233 GCF_001594065.2 Cyphomyrmex costatus | reverse complement strand
CCTTTTTCATCTCTTCAATGATTCTCATGTTAGTGTGTCCTAACCTCTTGTGCCAAACATCAATGTCATTTGCTCTTGCCACTCCTTCGTTGCTTATCATCAATGACTTCACATAGTACGCATTCTCTTTTCGAACTGCCTCCATTTTTATCTCCTTGTCCCTGTAAATAGTGGCTCCATGTTTATCAAAATTAACACTGTAACCGTGGTCGGTTATTTTTGCTACTGATAAT
>NW_017268722.1:0-233 GCF_001594065.2 Cyphomyrmex costatus | reverse complement strand
CGTCGCAGGATATCTCAGTACCAGTTGTACTGAGCACGCGTGTCCTCGGGTGGAGGTACATAGATGCGTTGAACTCGAAAACTGGAATTTACTCAAAGCAGTTTCCGGTAGGACGTCGTCGTACTGGTACGGGGGTACATGACAGAAGTTGTACGGTTTCTCCGCGGATCCGGGCTGTTTGGCCGATTCTTCCCGTGAGGGTGTAAGCGAATAGATTTGGATTATCGTATACG
>NW_017268721.1:0-233 GCF_001594065.2 Cyphomyrmex costatus | reverse complement strand
ATATCGATATAAAAATTATGTATGCAAAGATACAATTACTGATATTTCTAATTATTGACACTTATTATGTTTAACAAATATATTTTCCCTCGACATATATATTTTGGTATTAGGATTTTCGTCTCAAAATGATTTCAGGAATCTCCCTCAAGCATTGCTCCGGTCTTCACAAGACATCCTGTATATATGTATTCTTAAATTATATTTTGCAACTCGAATTATAGTCATCAACA
>NW_017268720.1:0-233 GCF_001594065.2 Cyphomyrmex costatus | reverse complement strand
CGTCGGAAGTGAATTGTAGGTTTTTGCCGGAATTAAAGTCAACGTCATCATCATCATTATCATAAATAATATCATCATTATTATAAATATTATACATAAAGAGGAATATAAAAGGAAATATATCGGAAAAGAAAAACACGTGCCGTCCCGCCGCCGTCGTCGAGCCTCCGGCGCTCGACTTCCGGAGGCTCCCCTGAGCTCAATTTTTATCGAATCGAAACAAATAAGGGCTC
>NW_017268719.1:0-233 GCF_001594065.2 Cyphomyrmex costatus | reverse complement strand
CCACACGTTGAGCGCCCGCACCATCGCTTCTTGTAGCGCATCTTCTGCCAGGTCCAAATCTGAGAACCTGCGGGCAGCGTCGCCAGGATGCGGCCCCGACCGTCGGGCCGAGCCTTCCGAACTCTTGCTCAGTACGGGGCCAGCGGGCGAATCTCGACGTGACCATCGCGCGATGCTGGGCACTTACGCGCCCACTGCAAGGCATCGTCGATCGTCGGTACATCAATGACATG
>NW_017268718.1:0-233 GCF_001594065.2 Cyphomyrmex costatus | reverse complement strand
ATGGGCAAAGATTTGGGACTTACCGACTTACCGACACTTACGACATCTATGAATGAGATCCTCAACTGTCACGCGTCCTTTCGACTACTGCTTTGTTTGAAAATAACGGTTGCTGTGACCTTCCAGAACTGCTTGTTCCTTTAATGTTCCTCGAATATGCCTTGTTGGTCAGCGACTCGATTCCACTAACCTCAGACTAGCTTGTCTTGTTTCGTACAAGCTCACTTGCTGCT
>NW_017268717.1:0-233 GCF_001594065.2 Cyphomyrmex costatus | reverse complement strand
ATTAAAATGTTTATTGAATAGCACTTGTCAATGTTCTTCCTTCCATCCATCCTTATTCGCATGGTATCACGTCACATCGCGACAGCGTCATCGCTAGAGCGGCACCGCGTGTGACAGCCTCACCGCGTGCGACGGCGGTATCGCGATAGTTAAAATAAATAATAATAATCATTATTATTTCTATATGATAAGAAATAAGTTTGCGAGCGATCTTTTATTATTAATCAACCTTT
>NW_017268716.1:0-233 GCF_001594065.2 Cyphomyrmex costatus | reverse complement strand
CTGCACGCGGAGCAGTGATGTGAGGGGGACAGTGTAACTTTCGGTTGAATTTCGAATCGTGTATGTACGTCTTGTTTTTCGCTGTCCCTCTCACAACACCGCACCGCGCATATTTAATAATTTTGTTTTTATATTCGATTGCGATAACTAATAAAAAATAAATCTGTTGCACTAAAATTGACGCGTTCATATTAGGCCGTTAGTGAAAGCAGCCTTGGGGATTGTTTTGATGT
>NW_017268715.1:0-233 GCF_001594065.2 Cyphomyrmex costatus | reverse complement strand
GGTTCCGAATCGGCCCTCACGGACGATTCATCGGACTTCTTCGGCTTTGGCGCAGGCAACGGCCGGGGCGCGGTCGTGACGAAAGAACTCGTCACCGAATTCTTGAGGAATCCGGTGAATGAGAGCGCTGCTGGATGTGAACGTGTTGATCGCGATACACGCGGTTCGGCGCCAACAGCGAGGCTGAGTGGGCGTCGTGTGCGATCACCCCAAACGGCTTCGTGCGTGTGCTG
>NW_017268714.1:0-233 GCF_001594065.2 Cyphomyrmex costatus | reverse complement strand
GTTTGTGCCTTTTATTTTACTTACAAATAATTAGTGATGATTTCATTTTAACATACCTTATTGCATATACTTTGACAAAAATAATTCACTGTAAGAAATAGGATACTTCGCTGAATAAAAAAAAAAATGTCCTGCAACATTACGACAACATTAACCAGTGTCCATAGTTCGTTTTTGTTCTTCGCAATAAGTATTGAATATATATTGATAAGTATGTCGATTACTGTGAGAAA
>NW_017268713.1:0-233 GCF_001594065.2 Cyphomyrmex costatus | reverse complement strand
AATCCTAATGTATGCACATTTTTATAAATCAATAAAAATTAAAAAGGTGAAAATATAAAAATTAATATAAATTCTATCAAAACATATGTGTATGTCATTAAAATTTACTTTCAATTAAAATATGTATAAGTTCATAAGTGATAAATTCTTTAAATACATTTTAGAGAGAGGGAGAGAGAGAGGGAGGGAGGGGAGAGTTTTTATGTATAATACATTTATTTATATATATAATA
>NW_017268712.1:0-233 GCF_001594065.2 Cyphomyrmex costatus | reverse complement strand
CTACCATGGCAACTGAACTCGATATGGCCGAACTACATCGAAGACTACAAAATCAAGAACGTACTATTCGTCAACTCCAAGAGCAGCAGCAACAAGGTACTTCGATTCCAACAGTATCTAATGATTTTAATTTCGTGAATTTCGCTCATTTTTCAATTAGAGACGCGTTGGAAGCCGTACCTAGTTTTGACGGAGATAATATCGCGTTCACTCACTTCGTGGAAGGATGTGAA
>NW_017268711.1:0-233 GCF_001594065.2 Cyphomyrmex costatus | reverse complement strand
ATTTTTTTCGCATTGTTAACTGCGTTTGACTCTTAATAGCCTTTAATTTATGTTTTATTTATTCAGATTAAGTTTATGTATTATTTTCAAATTATCATTACCTGTACGTCTATTCTTATATAGGGTTACCAACCGTACTCTTTAAAGAGTACATGCGTACTCTTTTCGAAATCGGAAAACAGTGTACTCTTACTTTTCACTTATTGTACTCTTTTTTTAAAAATGAGACAAAA
>NW_017268710.1:0-233 GCF_001594065.2 Cyphomyrmex costatus | reverse complement strand
GGCGGAGGCGTATTAATTAACGCGTCGACTTTGAACAACATATTTTTATTTATTTATTAACGTATATCGTAGGGGAAGCCCGGGCAAAATGGATGCCCTAGACAAACCGAATACTTTTTATTTCTGCTTATCTATCGGAGATGGTGCTATGAATCTCTAGCTGTTGCAGAAATAACCGGCCGGCGACGCTATGAAAATACAAAACGCAATATGATTGCGATTGTTTATGTTTT
>NW_017268709.1:0-233 GCF_001594065.2 Cyphomyrmex costatus | reverse complement strand
TATACGAGTTTATTAATTTATTAATAATTTATAAATATTTATAATCTGTAATATTCTTAATTGCACTAACTTGTTATGCTGATTCTACAATGAGTCAGTAGTTGGAAATCTTAAGTCTTAACCTAAATAGGTGATTATGATTTTTCCCATCTATATATATATATATATACACAAGTTGTTAGTTGTACAGTAAATCGTTTAGCTCGACTAAGAGTAAAGTCAAATTTGGTCAG
>NW_017268708.1:0-233 GCF_001594065.2 Cyphomyrmex costatus | reverse complement strand
GATGTACCATATTTCGCAATACATGTAACGCGGAAATACAAAACACGATACGCGGGGGCGAAGTGGATCATCCGCTTCAATCTCGAAGGCTCGGTGCGCTCGGTGAAGAAGTGTCCGATTACTGGCTGCGCGAGCAAGTAGGGTGCCTCGAATTCAGGCACTTTTACGAAGGGGGTGATGTAACGATGCCCCCTAAAAATAGGCATCGTACCCGGCACAAAATCCAGCCGGCT
>NW_017268707.1:0-233 GCF_001594065.2 Cyphomyrmex costatus | reverse complement strand
GATGTACCATATTTCGCAATACATGTAACGCGGAAATACAAAACACGATACGCGGGGGCGAAGGGGATCATCCGCTTCAATCTCGAAGGCTCGGTGCGCTCGGTGAAGAAGTATCCGATTACTGGCTGCGCGAGCAAGTAGGGTGCCTCGAATTCAGGCACTTTTACGAGGGGGGTGATGTAACGATGCCCCCTAAAAATAGGCATCGTACCCGGCACAAAATCCAGCCGGCT
>NW_017268706.1:0-233 GCF_001594065.2 Cyphomyrmex costatus | reverse complement strand
AAACGATTTAAGCATATTTATGATTTTAACTCGTTTGAAAGTAAGCAGTTTATCTTAGCTGCTGTTTCTTTGCCAAGATTTAAATTAAATTGGATACCGGAACCATATGTGGAAAAGTGTAAAGAATTATTTTTGCAAGAACTACATAATATACATACTCAAAATATAGTTACTTCCGAAAATAAATCGTCTTCTAGTAGTAGTGGAGATGACGATTTTTTTTATGATATAGA
>NW_017268705.1:0-233 GCF_001594065.2 Cyphomyrmex costatus | reverse complement strand
AATAATTCTTTTTCTTTCTATGAAGTCTCGTGTATGATAGCCGCGGGCAGCGAGTGCGCAAGAGTACTGTACATCATGCGACACTCGAGATTGACAGATTGGGCGAAACCCTATAATGAAAAACTAATAATTGGAATGCGGCCTTATCCAGCGCCTCCACGCTCGCTAGCGGGAAATCAACCTGATACGGTGTTTTCGGTAAATCGAAGCTAAAATTGTACTACCAAGGGGAG
>NW_017268704.1:0-233 GCF_001594065.2 Cyphomyrmex costatus | reverse complement strand
TGTAACTATCTGTTGTTCGCCGTGAGGTGAGGGTATTTCACGACACGAAATATTGTTACGAAACTAAAACTCACAGAAAATTACGGGATCGATCGTGAATTGCTCAAGAAATCGGAATCATGTGCTCTCCCTCTCTCTTCATTTTTCTTTTGTTACGCTACGCGGCTTCGATGGATACCGACGATGCATACTTTTAGCAAGGCTTGTACCTTAGGTGCGAAACCACCGCTGTT
>NW_017268703.1:0-233 GCF_001594065.2 Cyphomyrmex costatus | reverse complement strand
TATTTCTTCAAATTCTTGTAAGTTAAGTTGTGAGAAATCAATTTTGGAAAATTTTTCTTATGATAGTATTTATTTAAAATAATTATTATTACAAATATATTTAAATATTTTTTGTTATTCACATAACGACACACATAAACTATAATAAACTGATTAATACTATACTATATTGATTTATACTATTTTATTTATTATACTTTATAATATATAAATACGTAGTTTTACATGTTAAA
>NW_017268702.1:0-233 GCF_001594065.2 Cyphomyrmex costatus | reverse complement strand
ATATCACGTACCGCGATCGGTGGTTTTACAGAATTATTAGATGACGCCCGCCTCACCACGCAACGATCCCTCGTCGATCCTTTATCGGAAGACCTCGTTTTCTCTCTATCTCGGCAACGGCAAAATTCTGGGCCAGGCCTCAAGTGATCCGGAGATCCTGCGTCCTCTTTACAAATCGCTCACCGCACAAGTGATGATCGGGAGCATTCGCGGATCCACGCAGGCCGCTAGAC
>NW_017268700.1:0-233 GCF_001594065.2 Cyphomyrmex costatus | reverse complement strand
CAACAAAGTGTTCATTATACAAATGTTAATTATAATGCTGTGTTACTTTATCATAGTAATCGATACACTTATATATATATATATATTTCATATTGTGAAGAACAAAAACCAACTATGGACATTGGATAATGTTGCCATGTTCTTGCGGCAAATTATCTTTTTTATTCATCATAGTATCTTATTTCTTACATTGAATTATTTATGTCAAAGTATTTACAATAAGGTATGGTAAA
>NW_017268699.1:0-233 GCF_001594065.2 Cyphomyrmex costatus | reverse complement strand
AAAAAGTAACTTGTAACTGTAACTTCGTTACAAGTAACGAGTTACTTCCATTCCCTGATGATTACCTTTATGATCAATCAAAGATTACTTCCTTGTCAAATATTAAATAAAATATATAATACAGTGGCGTGCAAAAGATTCCGACCAGTAAAAAGGAGCCTGATAAAATGATTATTATTATTATTATTATTATAGGTTTTAGTACAAGATTTCGTTACCCACATCTTATACTG
>NW_017268698.1:0-233 GCF_001594065.2 Cyphomyrmex costatus | reverse complement strand
CTATAGAAAATATTATATAATTAATATAAAATGAAAATACTGTTTGAGAAGATTGTAATATAATAAATATGTATGTTCAAAACAAATCGAAAAAATTATAGATTAATCTAAATTGCATTCAGAATAACACAAAAAATTTGACAATTTGTTCGCGTCACATGCTCCAATATACTCCTATCATAACTACTACTCATTCTAATGAATACATTAAGAGTAGGAACTATGATAACAGT
>NW_017268697.1:0-233 GCF_001594065.2 Cyphomyrmex costatus | reverse complement strand
TCAAAGCATAAATTCACTCTTAGATTTAAATAAAATAGTATGTATTATGTATAAGAAAACAATCTTATTTTTGTTGTGTATATATTGATTTTCAAATTATATGATAGAATGATAAAATATTTAGAAGACAAAAGGTTATTATGCTTTACTCTAAGGTCAAATAAAAATTATTAATAGTAATTTGCATTTCAGAATCCGTTTTAGTTTAAACAGCATTTTAATTTCTTATCTCT
>NW_017268696.1:0-233 GCF_001594065.2 Cyphomyrmex costatus | reverse complement strand
TCAAATGAACTGATTATATTTTCATATTAATAAAACTAACATCAAAGATATTAATATTATAAAAATAAAATTTCGTTTTAATATTTTCGCTGAATCTATCCAGCGGTGTGGTATATGCTCATTTCAATTCTTTTGTTTCCTTTGTTTATTACTAAAAATTATAAATAATTTTTAGTAATAAACAAAGGAAACAAAAGGATTGAAATGAGCATATGTTGTTTATAGTAACCACA
>NW_017268695.1:0-233 GCF_001594065.2 Cyphomyrmex costatus | reverse complement strand
GTTAATATTAACAATGACAAAGAGTTTCCCATTTATTCAATTCGCGTCGATACATGAGTTGACGTAATGTACAGAATGCCGCGGTCGCGCGTTGACGAAAAGTTTACTTTATTACAGAAGGAACGATAGCAAGGTCGTCGACGGCGGTACTCAGAAATGTCCGACTCTCGGAACTTTCCGCGAACCGACAGCCTAATGCTGAGCGGTGACACGCGGCTCGACTCTAATTCTTA
>NW_017268694.1:0-233 GCF_001594065.2 Cyphomyrmex costatus | reverse complement strand
TAAGATGAGTGATTCAGTGATCAGTGATCAGTTCAGTGATTCTTTATTACAGTTTCTACATTTGTAACGATGCACCTCAGACTGCATCGTCCCCGGCAGCCGGAACTGGTTTATTGTTAATCCATATTGCTTATTATTTATTGTTGGGTAGAATTGTATATCGAATATTGTGTATTATTCATCCATATTATCTATTGCATTGTAACAAAGTTTCGTCGACAGTAGCTATCGCC
>NW_017268693.1:0-233 GCF_001594065.2 Cyphomyrmex costatus | reverse complement strand
ATATATATATATATAAACAGACTGTATGTATTATATAATATATATAATACATACAGTCTGTTCTATGTATTGAGTATTGGCAAATCGTCGTAGTCATTTAATAAAAATCGAAAAAGAAAAAGCAACCGAGCAAAGATGTATTTTAATATTTAATATAATAGTACAGTATGATATAAGTGAGAAATGACACATCGTCACCTAACTATTATTGTTTTATATGCATATCATTTCAT
>NW_017268692.1:0-233 GCF_001594065.2 Cyphomyrmex costatus | reverse complement strand
TCCTCGTGCTATGGTGTTAAGTACCGAGGGTCGTTCAGCTGGAAACATTATATGATCTCGTAAGGTCTCCAGGTCATTTTCTGAGTATATTCCGCTTGTAGCGAGTGATCCAGGGCTGACATATTTCCATGTAGGTCTAGTCATTGGTTTTAAAACAATGGGCGGTAATATTTCTATTGGTTTTGGTGCGAATCTGTACCATGAGTCTTCTAAAAGGTACATAGCAGGTGTTA
>NW_017268691.1:0-233 GCF_001594065.2 Cyphomyrmex costatus | reverse complement strand
ATATTCGTTTTATCATACAAGAAATATCTTTCGTACAGTACAGTGAGAGATTAAAAAAAGGTACATGGAAAAGATAGGTAACATTAGATCTTATAGCGTTAATGTACCCGCTAGCAGCTTAATGGTATTATAATTGCCAACCATTGATCCGTAAGATTTTATGAAATTTAATATGTGAAAGAGCTAATAGCGCAATGAATATGATGCGTTAAGCCGGTACATAAAAAAAAGCA
>NW_017268690.1:0-233 GCF_001594065.2 Cyphomyrmex costatus | reverse complement strand
CCGAAGGGGGGAAACGTTACGCACGTGCCCCCGCTGCGGACAGAGATGGAGGAACCTGGGCCCCTACCACCCCGTTAAGGGGCACGATTTGAGACGCGCATGAGGGCTGTCGAGGGGCCAAACCATGGTGACACTTCCGGTCCATCAATAAAAAGCCTTTAGTATTTTGTTAATTACTTGCTTCTTTATTGACATAGATCCTTTTTCCTTTTCTTTCTCCCCTTTCACCCTGT
>NW_017268689.1:0-233 GCF_001594065.2 Cyphomyrmex costatus | reverse complement strand
TCACCATTGAAAAGCCAGAGAAATTTCCTAAAACTTTTGTATTTAACATTTTTTCGTAAAATGTCTTCCTCAAAACTTATTCGGGGGTTTCCATACTTTTGCCTCACCCTATATATTTAAGTATATATCTTAGGCGATTGAAAGGCGCAAGCTGCATGCTAGTACTATTAAAAACTGTTAAATTTCAGATAGACATGAATGACGATTCTGCCGCCGGCCCCGCTGCCCCTGGC
>NW_017268688.1:0-233 GCF_001594065.2 Cyphomyrmex costatus | reverse complement strand
ACCTTCGAAGCGACGACTAGTATTGGGAAAAATTTTAAAATACTTCTAAAAACCCAATTGTCAAAGAGATTTGATGCCATCGAAATGAATTCCGTATTAGCCATTGCTACGTTGTTAGACCCTCGCTTCAAAAAAGTTTCTTTTCGCAATCATGTGGCATGCGCGCGAGCTGTCAACAAGATATCACAAATTTTAAGAAGTAACCCAGAGAATAAAGAAATATTACAATCCCA
>NW_017268687.1:0-233 GCF_001594065.2 Cyphomyrmex costatus | reverse complement strand
ACGCGCATGCGCTTCAGAGCCTCAGAGGTTACTACTCTCTTCAACCAAGCCTTGTATTTTTTAAAAATTAAATATAAAAATCGACTCTCGAAAATTTCAAATACAAAAAATAAATAAGCTAATGAGAGTAAACTCGCTGTTATTAATGCGAAATTATAAAAAGAATATACATATTTGTTAACAATCACAAAATATCAAATATAAAATACTATACGTTTCGGCCTAACATCCGG
>NW_017268686.1:0-233 GCF_001594065.2 Cyphomyrmex costatus | reverse complement strand
TATTTTCAGCGCAATCCTTACTCCCTTCAACATATTCTGCGCCGATTATCCCAATAACTCGCAATTCCATTTCTGACAATTCAGATTGTTTGATGGACTTGTTTCCTGTCATCTCTTCAAGTCTCTCCATACCTAAATAATAAAATTACTTTTTATATTATTTTTCAAACATTAGTACGAAAATCAATCTATGAAATGTTCAAACAACCAAAGAAATGTCATATATGATCACA
>NW_017268685.1:0-233 GCF_001594065.2 Cyphomyrmex costatus | reverse complement strand
CATTAAACAAAGAAGAAGAAGAAAAAAAATAATCTTCAAGTCTGATTCCGGTTTAATCTCCATACACTAGCGGCACCAACATTCATTCTTCAGCTTCGGGAACTACGTACCACGTTTATTTTTGTGACACGTCGATATAATCGTATCGTTGAAAGTGATGTGAACGCGGTCGACAAATTATAGATATAGATGTAAAAAAAATTTTTTTTCGACGATGTATATAAATTTATTTA
>NW_017268684.1:0-233 GCF_001594065.2 Cyphomyrmex costatus | reverse complement strand
TTTAATATGTTTAAATAATTTTTTAATTTTTCCGCTGGCACCGCACGTCAAGAGTAAAGTGCCTCCAAACAGTCAGTACTGGGGGTATGTTAAGTTCGAACCCCAACTATAGTACTCAGCAGTTCTGATTAGAGCTCCCACTTCCTTCTGACGAGACGAAGAGTTCCGCTCAATAAACACTTTTTTTACATTTTTTAAAAATGGGATGCTAACTTTTTATCGAATTTCGAGGT
>NW_017268683.1:0-233 GCF_001594065.2 Cyphomyrmex costatus | reverse complement strand
CAGGAGTAAAATGCCGGAAAGCTGCGAAGAAACCACTTTTGACACCTCGACATAGAGATCAACAAATGAACTTCGCCATGAATCATTTAGACATCACGGATGAAGAGTGGCAGAAAGGCATATGGATGGATGAGAAAACTTTTTCCACTGACAAAGACGGTTGTTATCGTGTCTGGAGAAACGACAACACCAGATACGGGTCGAACAACGTGTTACCATCCATGTCTAGTGGT
>NW_017268682.1:0-233 GCF_001594065.2 Cyphomyrmex costatus | reverse complement strand
CTCAAGAATCTCCCCTTAAAAGGAAATCGTCTCTTTACTGGACACCCTGTATATTATATATTAGAAAAAATACATATTATGATGAAAGATATCAAAACTTTAGACCTCTATATATAGATCATGTATGTATAAATATATTAACTAATATAATCTTCCGTCCGTGATTTGCTGCAACATAATAAATACAATATAATATTATTTATATTTGTTATCTTTTGCTTATAAATATAAAT
>NW_017268681.1:0-233 GCF_001594065.2 Cyphomyrmex costatus | reverse complement strand
TCCGTTTTAATCGCGGAATTGCGCGTGAAATGTGAAATCGTAGCGCGATATACAATAATACGGGCGTAAAATTGCCCGTCGACTTGTTTATCTCCGATCGCGGTGGAATTGGATGCGTAGAATTGCAGTCACCAGAATAAAGAAAAAAAAAAAAAAGAGTAGGATTGTGTAAAAGAAAGGGAAGAGGAGAGAGAAGCATGCAATTAGCGCGCTCTCTCAGGGTCAATGTTTTC
>NW_017268680.1:0-233 GCF_001594065.2 Cyphomyrmex costatus | reverse complement strand
ATAGGTGGATACTCATCATTGCTTAGGTCATCCCCATATTCCTATCCTTGCAACGGCAAGTCATTCCAATATTCTGATATGGATGCCTTCGAACAATGAAGATCCAACAGAATCAACATTTAAGTCTGTATGTATAGACAAGAATTATTTGTGTGTTTTTTTGCATTTCTTTTTTTTTTGCTTAATCATATAATTTAATAAATAAATAACATAATTTTTAAAACAACGTCACT
>NW_017268679.1:0-233 GCF_001594065.2 Cyphomyrmex costatus | reverse complement strand
ACATCGAACACCTAGACACTTAGTTCCTCGAAGGCGAACACTTAGACACTCACTTCCTCGAAGACGAACACCTAGACACTCACTTCCTCGACGTCGAACACGTAGACACCCACTCCGTCGAAGGCGAACACCTAGACACTTAGTTCCTCGAATGCGAACACCTAGACACTTATTTCCTCGACAGCGAACACCTAGACACTCACTTCCTCGAAATCAAACACGTAGACACTTAC
>NW_017268678.1:0-233 GCF_001594065.2 Cyphomyrmex costatus | reverse complement strand
TTATATTATGAATGAATCTAAGAGAACGTTTGCGATGGCGCGTGAGGTAGAGCCTTGGCTCGTTGTGTTCCGTTTTGCTTCCCTTGTTAATATCTCTCTAATTTCGAGGCTCTGTCAGTCCCGAGCGGTGCAAGATTTCACCATGAGATGAGGGAGTCATCATTCAGAGCTTTTTAGAGAGGAAGGGAAGTGAAAGGGAAAAAATATATAAATAAGTTTAGATGCATTTTTTT
>NW_017268677.1:0-233 GCF_001594065.2 Cyphomyrmex costatus | reverse complement strand
GTTGTCTGCTCCTCCGAAGAGGTCATCTACATATCTTCCCTTCTGTAAGCAAGGTGAAGCTAACGGGAAACGTGAGCCTTCGTCCTTTATTAATTGCTGAATCGTGCGTAAAGCTAAGAAAGGAGCACAAGTTAACCTATGGGTTATTACATATGTGTAACTGTTGTCAGATGATAGGAACGTAATTTAAATGAGCTGTCAGTCCACAGGATTCTTTGAAACTTCCAATCATC
>NW_017268676.1:0-233 GCF_001594065.2 Cyphomyrmex costatus | reverse complement strand
AAGAGACTATCAGGTAATGGTTTTGTACCTTTCGGTAAAGCGATTGGAATTAAACCATTATCTGACATCTCCCATCCGTGATCCGTCGGCAATTTATTTGTATTCAGCAACCATTTTTGAACCTGCAAATACACTCGGAGAACGTGACTATTCGCTGCAGATGTAGTCGGAGGCAGTTGCAGAAGCTTGCACGCAGTGGTCGTTGTGTGCTTTTGGAAGCATTTGAATCTTAA
>NW_017268675.1:0-233 GCF_001594065.2 Cyphomyrmex costatus | reverse complement strand
GTTGATTATCAAAGTTAAATTGTTAGTATGAAAACTAAAGTCTGATAATATGTATACTCTATCCACTAACGAAAAAACCACACCTTTCTTTTGAGATATGGGATGGTTAGAGAGAAAATTGAGAAATCTACCTGAAAATGTAGGCTTACGGTACCAATCGAAAATAAGTCTACTGTTGTATTTAATAATCGTAATATCTAAAAAATTCAGTTTATCTCCACCAATTTCCACAG
>NW_017268674.1:0-233 GCF_001594065.2 Cyphomyrmex costatus | reverse complement strand
AAACGATTTCATATTGCCCGTGGTTATTGCGAATCGATTTCTTGCGGCGTAATAACTGCAACCTTTCCAAATGTACGATCACTTGTATTACCGATAAATAAAACGTTATTTTGAAAAAAAAAAGACCTATAATAGGTACCTATAATTTACTTTTTAATTAAAGCAACTGAGATTCCCCGCATTTTTCAGCTTTTATTCGAATGCGAATAATTTTTATTTTAATGAATCATGTA
>NW_017268673.1:0-233 GCF_001594065.2 Cyphomyrmex costatus | reverse complement strand
TGGCAATCAGGTGTTGGTCTTTTTCGGAAGTTTATTTACCAGGATTATATATGTTAACTAATTGTCATTTTTTTATATATGTTTTTAGAGCAAATTATAAATAAATTTTAAAAATAAAATTTAATAAGACGGCTCTATATGTATAAAACAATATAAAAATATAAATAGGGCGTAGATCCAATTTAATCTAACAAATTATTTTAATTCATATATTAATACAATAATACAAATTC
>NW_017268672.1:0-233 GCF_001594065.2 Cyphomyrmex costatus | reverse complement strand
TTATAAAACATGAAATATTTAAAATTATGGTGACACCTTCTCTGACTTTAGTTAGCTACATTAGACGTATTGATTATTAGACAACTTTTAATGCACTAGTTATAGTTTAGACATATGGATCAAGAACAAATGATACGGTTGATTTTAAAATTGTTTGTTGACAAATGAGCACGTCAAAATCTTGGGAAGGACTAATCGAAGATTTTTAAATGTGCGTGCGTGTGTGTGTGTGT
>NW_017268671.1:0-233 GCF_001594065.2 Cyphomyrmex costatus | reverse complement strand
TAAAGCCGTAATCACACTAGCGATTGTGATTGACGATCGAGGATTACTTTTCAACCAATCGGAGAGCAAAGCAATCACCGATTGCTTCGTTCCGATTGGCTTATAAAGCCAAGAGTCGTGCTCGTTATGTCGTTAATTACACGCATTTTATTGGCAACATAATGTTACTGTTAATTTTTAAACGAGTAGAGGAAAGGCTCCTATTATCAGATACTGAGTTTACTTTAAGTAAA
>NW_017268670.1:0-233 GCF_001594065.2 Cyphomyrmex costatus | reverse complement strand
TCTATTCGAATTCTTCCAACGGCAAAACGATTTCCTACTAGGCAATTAAAAATCAATAAAAATTAAAAAAAAATAAAAAAACCATTAAAAACAGAGAAAAAAATAAAAATTAAACCAAAAAAAAAAAAATAATGTGGGCATCATTTTTAAGATGATGACAGTGTCAACCCTGTAAAGCACAGAGACCTTTTTAAAAATTTTTGAAAATTTAACTAAGATTTCAAATTTAAAAA
>NW_017268669.1:0-233 GCF_001594065.2 Cyphomyrmex costatus | reverse complement strand
TAGTAATTGTTTGTCGACGCTCACTCATTAATCTTTAAATTAGAAATGAGAAGCAGGAAGAAATGATATTATTTGTTTAAGTTTCTTTGTACTCCTTATTTAGTTAATGCTTATTATATTTTTAGCTTTTCTACGAAAGAAAAGATTCGTGGAGTCCCCCGGACGTAACAATTTCATTGTATTATTTTTCTTTTAAAAATTCATATTATAGATTTAATGTTATAATCGCTTTG
>NW_017268668.1:0-233 GCF_001594065.2 Cyphomyrmex costatus | reverse complement strand
TTAATAAGCTTTAACGTCAAAATCCTTAACTGAAAAATTTTTTTATATGTATCGTTACTAATTCTACTTGTGATTTGACAGGTCAGGTGTAAGGAGAAACTCATGAGATTGTATATCGTGTTGGAACGAGGTTGCGGAGAGGATATTTTCACACTATGGTTTTTTGGTCTTGGTTCGTAGCGGGAGTGTAATGTTACAGGTAACTATTAGCGTAGCGTAGTTAAAAGATTAAT
>NW_017268667.1:0-233 GCF_001594065.2 Cyphomyrmex costatus | reverse complement strand
TTAATGATTTACAAATAATAGCAATAATAATAATAGAACCATTATACTATCAGAGCTATTGTTGCCTTTGTCAAACAGAATTCATACTTTGTAATTGATCTTAAAACTGATGAAGTTCACCATTGAGTTGTGCAAAGAACATTACTAATAATAAGAAAAATCAGTTACTTCTTTGTTAGACTAGTATCACGAAGAAACTCCATTATGTCATAGTGCTTCCACTTGTGACAATC
>NW_017268666.1:0-233 GCF_001594065.2 Cyphomyrmex costatus | reverse complement strand
TTAGGAATACCATGAGGATATAATAGATTATTTATTCACTCTTATATTGTGATCATATAATATGTTTTTATTAATATTGAATCTAAGTATTATACATAAAAATTGATTGAATTTTAACGTTTATTAATTGAAAATATACAATCATATATTTTTTTAAAAATATTAACATGTAATTATACGTAAGTTAAGAGATTAAATAAAGCTATAAAAGATTAAAATATGTTCATTTTTTT
>NW_017268665.1:0-233 GCF_001594065.2 Cyphomyrmex costatus | reverse complement strand
ATATACTTAATATTCCTTAATTATATTCCTTACTATTCCTTAATAGTAAGGAATATTCCTTACTATTAACTTTAGTATACTAAAACTTAAACCTCCTTACTATTAAGTAAGTTTTTACTACTAAATAAAGAAAGATAATTAATAAACCTCTAATTAAAGTTAGAAAAATGATAATAGAATAGATAGGTGATTTAGATCAGTATGATAATAGTAGACAAATTATAATTGTGTAA
>NW_017268664.1:0-233 GCF_001594065.2 Cyphomyrmex costatus | reverse complement strand
TTTTTGTATTGTTTTTGAAACATATAAGAGTCTATAATTCAATTATATTATTAATTTATTAAGCCTAAATAACATATAAATTACATAAGATATTTAAACGACATCCTTTAAACATCTTTTCGACGTAATAAGACATCTAAAAAAGACCTTTACAAATATATAAATGTTACATCTAGGATAATTTTTTTTTTCCTGCTAATTGTTCCTCTGCTTATCCTCTGCTTGAGTTTCTT
>NW_017268663.1:0-233 GCF_001594065.2 Cyphomyrmex costatus | reverse complement strand
TCCCCGTCCCGGACCCCGTCCAGCGGCAGTTCGACCCAGTTGACCCCCATCGAGTTCGAAGCAATCATGAAGACCACCCTCAACCTGACGGCATAAGGAAACCAGTCAACCAAAGGCTCAGCATTCCCCATCGTCGGGTCGGGAGGCTTGCTGGGCGGGCTTACGAAGACGGTGTGTCAAGCGACGAGTTTGGTGGAGGGTCGTTTAGTTGGTTTCGATGAGGGTCGGGGCCG
>NW_017268662.1:0-233 GCF_001594065.2 Cyphomyrmex costatus | reverse complement strand
GTCCAGGTAAGTTAATACGATACCCCTAACACTTAATTCTCTAAAAATTGCGTTAATAAAACGTTGAAACCAGCTGGAGAGTTGCATAGTGTCCAAATGGTGTCTTCAAGAATTTGTACTGTCCGTCAGACACTATAAAGGCAGTGAATTTACGACTTTTCTCCTCTACGGGGACATGAAAAAACCCGTCTTTTAGATCAAGAGTACTGAAAAAGATGGAACCTTGTAATCGA
>NW_017268661.1:0-233 GCF_001594065.2 Cyphomyrmex costatus | reverse complement strand
GCTGGCGCGCGAACCAGCTGACGCAGTCGTTATCGCGACGAAACCGATACGCCGATAACGCATCGTCGTACGAGCACTGCACGTAGGTATTCAGTTTACTGAATACCTCGTGCTGTTGGTACGCGTACGACGATGTCGATGTTGATGCAGCATCTTCCATCTTTTTCAGCACGCACTCCAGGTCGGCGTATACTACAAACGGCGCCCGCTCCTTCATTCTGTGATTGCGGAAC
>NW_017268660.1:0-233 GCF_001594065.2 Cyphomyrmex costatus | reverse complement strand
CCACTGCCTTACCTCAACAGGTTATGGGCCCAGGGCGAGACCAGTCTGAGATCAGACTGAGATAGCAGGACTTTCAATCATTCAAAATTATTTACGGACGCGATTACAACGAGACACTTTTTCTTTTCGTGAAATTATTTAGTGCCGAGGAATATTAACGTGCAAGTCAATTTTTTTTTTCACGCACACGAACGAGCGCCATGGCATACAATACCATAAATTCTACACGCCTT
>NW_017268658.1:0-233 GCF_001594065.2 Cyphomyrmex costatus | reverse complement strand
TAATATTAATCTCATTTTTACCGGAGGTTGATAATAAACAAAAGAAAAAAGATAACAACAAAACTGCCTTATCATCTATGGTTAAACTGGCTCTTCGCTTTTCGGCCATTATGCGATCGGTAACTTATCGCGATGCTTAATAAACAAAACAAAAAATCTTTTTGACACTGCACAGTATATAAAAGAAATAAGTTCTTAACTAACTAAACGGTTAACTGACCATAACAACTAAT
>NW_017268657.1:0-233 GCF_001594065.2 Cyphomyrmex costatus | reverse complement strand
ATACACGTGCGGTCTCGCGCTTCGCGTTCACTTGGCGCGAGACACTACCGTGTCTCTTGATATTAAAAAATAAAAAATCCATAAGTGTACGGAATACTGTATGTTCAAAGTCAAGAAAGAATTATTAGTTTTGCAATCATGGCATGTAAAATGTTATGAGACTTTTTGACAAAAAAAATAGCAGACGAGTAGTATAGTACCACTATGGGGACCCGCCTGTGACGTCACTGGCG
>NW_017268656.1:0-233 GCF_001594065.2 Cyphomyrmex costatus | reverse complement strand
TGTCTATGAATAAGATCACTAAGTACGGTTAAAGATGTACCAAATTTATTATTGTTGTGCACACACTAGGAAAAAAAATTTAGTAATTTTTACAAAACTGTTTAGTTGAAGTGGTTATTAACAGCAACCAAATATTTTGTTTGATATAACAATAAATTTAGTTGCTTCTGCAAAATACATTTTTTTGTTTTGTTCCGTAGACCAAACGATTTTGTTCTTAGAGTTTATGTACA
>NW_017268655.1:0-233 GCF_001594065.2 Cyphomyrmex costatus | reverse complement strand
AATAGAAAGTTACTAGATAATACCCGTATCAAATGCAACATGTGAACTAGGCCATATTCAAAACGCGCGAACTATCACCAACTATAACCCGTCAAAAACAAAAGCCGTGCTTATTATAAAACAACAATGGCGGAA
Organism: Cyphomyrmex costatus; assembly: GCF_001594065.2. NCBI lineage: Eukaryota > Metazoa > Arthropoda > Insecta > Hymenoptera > Formicidae > Cyphomyrmex > Cyphomyrmex costatus. The sequence goes on along the minus strand of NW_017268655.1, from coordinate 98 downwards.
TTTGATGAAGATGTATTGTAAGTATACTTGCTATCATATCAAATTATTTTTAATATAATTATTATTATACAATAAAATTATAAAATTATTGTTTATTT
>NW_017268654.1:0-233 GCF_001594065.2 Cyphomyrmex costatus | reverse complement strand
CCCATTAATATTATTATAAATCTAATAAAGTGTGATTTTCTTAATACTCAACTTCCTCGATGTCCGCGGGGTTACGAAATTCGTACTGCTGTATGAGAAGAGCAATATTATTACTCGAGAGTTCGTTATATCCTGCGCGTATGAAATTTACACAATGATACAGACACCAGTTGCAATCGCAATATATTATTGAACTTGAGTGTGTTACTATTACTGAGCAATGTTCGCACTCT
>NW_017268653.1:0-233 GCF_001594065.2 Cyphomyrmex costatus | reverse complement strand
TATTAAGAATCTCAAGTCAAATATCGAAAACTCCAAATGGTAGATCTGATATGGGAGACAAATGTGTGAAAAATCATGGTTTTCTTCATAAAAAATTGATATCTACTTCATTTTTGGACGTTGATTAAGAATCATAATGGTTTTTTTTTTAATTTTAGAATGGTGGGTATAAAACGCATTTCAAATTTCATAATGCATAATGAAGAAGTTAAGACTCGACTTGTGTCATGTTA
>NW_017268652.1:0-233 GCF_001594065.2 Cyphomyrmex costatus | reverse complement strand
TTTTTTTTTGAAAATTGATTCCTGAAAAAAATCTGCATGTATGTACAATTGCTGGAAAAACGAGAAATATCGCAAAGTATGAATCATTCGACGTCAGGGAAAAGTCTTAAAATTTTGTCAGTAAATCAAGAAATTTTACGTTATTCAATTTATTTCTAAATTTCGTATACTTCTATTTAATGTTTTCTGTTATGAAATGAATTATAGATATCAATCCTTGTGCATATCAATTT
>NW_017268651.1:0-233 GCF_001594065.2 Cyphomyrmex costatus | reverse complement strand
TAATATCCGCTAACCAGCCTATGGATTTCACGCGAGACGACTGGCAGAAATTCAACAGTGCAAAGCACTGTCACATCTGTGAAAGGCCGTTCGCGCCGGGCGACGAGCGGGCACGCGAACACTGCCACCTCACCGGGCGATACCGCGGCCCAGCGCATAAAGGATGCAATGTAAATTATAAGGACTCTCTCTACAAGTAGAGGTTACTGGGGGATTCAGAGCCAGGGGGCTCC
>NW_017268649.1:0-233 GCF_001594065.2 Cyphomyrmex costatus | reverse complement strand
AGCTCTATTAGAAACGTCACGCGTGAACAATCAGCCGCCGAGTCTTGAATGGTAGTGGGGACACAGTAGGCGTCGCCTCAGAAATCGGCCAGAAATGTGCAACTTATTCAGAGAGCACTGATTTAAATGATAACATAATCTTCTTTCTTCAATCTGATTGTTATCTTAATTTATAAAATAAACAAATTGGAACATTTTAGAAACATAATTTGAAGAAAAAAGATTATGTAATA
>NW_017268648.1:0-232 GCF_001594065.2 Cyphomyrmex costatus | reverse complement strand
TATAATGCTTCATGAAAATTTTCTGTCGACTCGTCATTTTTCAAAAAGTCTTGCGCTAATTTAAATAAAGTGAACATCCCTTTGCCTTTTCGCGCAGGAAATTTTTTTCGGAACAACTTTAAAGTATCACAAAATCCATAAATAATTTTTTGGAAATCCTGTGCCAGGGAATATTTCTCAATTTCTCGAATTAGAAACGACACGTCAAAGCCAGCATTGTGAGCCGTAAGTA
>NW_017268647.1:0-232 GCF_001594065.2 Cyphomyrmex costatus | reverse complement strand
AATGGATAGCCTCCAAAAATTCTTTTTTGGGGAAAATACAAGATTTTGATATATGTATCCATTCTTCTTCAATGCAATTAATAGCAAGATCCAAAGGTATGTTTGTAAAAAGGGAAACCACGTCTAATGAAATCAAAATAAAATCGTTCTCTAATTTTTTTCCGTTCAATAATTTTACAAGATCAAAACTATCTTTAATATGACTGCGTGGTTTAGGCACACTTTTGTCAAT
>NW_017268646.1:0-232 GCF_001594065.2 Cyphomyrmex costatus | reverse complement strand
CGATTACGCGCACGCCGAGACCGTGTGGCAGCGGTTCTCCGTGCGAACGCTCGGAGAGTACAGCGATCTCTACCTAAAAACTGACGTATTGTTATTGACCGACGTTTTCGAAAATTTTCGAGACAGTTGCGTCGCGAGCTACGGACTCGATCCCGCGCATTACTACACATTGCCCGGTTTCACGTGGGACGCGATGCTCAAGCACACGCGCGTGAAGTTCGAGCTGCTCACG
>NW_017268645.1:0-232 GCF_001594065.2 Cyphomyrmex costatus | reverse complement strand
ACACGTTTAATCATCTTTGTCCAACAAATCAAACAGTTTCTCACTGCAATCGATTTGGAAGAAGTGTTGCATACTGCCACAAGCTAATCCTTTGACGACCATGGAAACCAAAGAAACAGTATGTAGACGCTGTTTCGACGACCTCGATCGCTGCCTGAAATAATTAACAACTATCTTTTACTCTTTTCTTTTTCTCATAATGTTTCGCAAGAAGGTCATGATGAATTCTTAA
>NW_017268644.1:0-232 GCF_001594065.2 Cyphomyrmex costatus | reverse complement strand
CGAAGTTTCACCAATGGAAATATCGACATCAATAGTATATTCTCACAGAGACTTAACACCATAAAACTTAATTATAATCAAAAATTACTTAGACTTGAACTCAATGACGCATACAACAAGTTGAATAATGTTAGATATAATTTATATAAAAATTATAGACAGATAGAAAAGATACTACCGTTTCCTGTTTTAAACAAATTTTTTAACTATCAGGAAAAAAAATTTAATAGGA
>NW_017268643.1:0-232 GCF_001594065.2 Cyphomyrmex costatus | reverse complement strand
AGGAGGCACGGCAGTGTCGCGCGCTTGGCTTAGCGCCGAGACACTACCGTGTCTCCAGATCTGTTATTTATTTGTTTGGTAGATACCTTACTTAATTTCTATTCTCTATTCCTTATATAATTATAAGAATTGATTCTTTGTGCTTGTTGATAGGAAAGGTCTGAAAAGGAAAAAGGTATGGTTTTAAAATATGCTTGCCTTTTCTTTTCAGGACTTTCCCTTCAATAAACCT
>NW_017268642.1:0-232 GCF_001594065.2 Cyphomyrmex costatus | reverse complement strand
AAGAAAACACTTGGTCAATTATATTTATCTCATATCTGTTTTTGATCAAGAAGTTCAATATATATTTATGCACTTGACGTATGTTTTTTTCTTTTTTTAAAAAAACGATTTTTTTAAGAGTTTTCACCGCTTTTTGTAAATTTTGAAAACGTATAATAATGTAGGAAAGTTAAATCCTCTAAAAATAAATGCAGATTCTATTTCTAAAATAGTTATCGGGACTCGGTCTCTA
>NW_017268641.1:0-232 GCF_001594065.2 Cyphomyrmex costatus | reverse complement strand
AGATGACTGCACGGTTTATCGGTGAGCCGGGTGAGGGGGGGATATGAAACTCGCGCGCATCCGTCCTTCCACGTCAAAATAATCCCCAAGATTGTTTTCACTAAACATCTAATATTAACGCATCGATTTTTTTTTATTACCTTCATTTAAAACAAATTTTTTTTAATAGAGTTTTTTATAATTAAATAAGACAGAGGTGCAAGTGGAAGGTGAGAGAGAATGTTAAAAAGTT
>NW_017268640.1:0-232 GCF_001594065.2 Cyphomyrmex costatus | reverse complement strand
ATTTCGATGCTCACCCACTTGGACCGAAAAATCCCCCCCGAAATGAGCACTAATCGTCTCGTTGCAAGAGTGAAGTGCCAGTTAAAAAAAATGTTTGATATAAGTATGTCTAACGTTATTTTGCATACCCTTTCCCCTGACAGATGTTTCGTACTCTGGTCAGTAAGTGCTGAATTGCGAGTGTAAAACCAAAAACTCGTACATATTTTTAAAGCACATAGGGAAGAGTTGA
>NW_017268639.1:0-232 GCF_001594065.2 Cyphomyrmex costatus | reverse complement strand
CCTTTCCATTTATCGTGACGTATTTCATATTTCGATTATTTGGAGATTCATTCGATATTCTAAACTCGGAATGGAAGTAACGCATTATTTGTGACGCCGTTACCGTTACAAATTACTTTTTTTATAATTATAATAATAACATATAACACAATAATGTTACATTTGATAGCGGTAATGAATTTTACTGTTACGTTTTATATTTTGAACATATTTATGACATAATTTTTTATAT
>NW_017268638.1:0-232 GCF_001594065.2 Cyphomyrmex costatus | reverse complement strand
GTCAAGTTAATAAGTTTTTAGAAAAATATAGTAAATACACATTTTTTTTATCGATTTATTTTTATTTCTCAACATAGTTTCCTTTTAGCTCGATACACCTTATCTAACGATTCTTCAACTTTTTCAAGCCGTCCAAATTATATGATTTGTTCAACCTTTAAAATAAACCTCTGTTTTGGCGATGAGCGGCACTCTGGTGATGAATCTCTTTCCTCCAAACCATTTCTTCAAA
>NW_017268637.1:0-232 GCF_001594065.2 Cyphomyrmex costatus | reverse complement strand
TAGTTGTGCCCATAGGTCCATGCCTATAAGCACGGCGCTCCTCAGGGTAGGCATTAGGCAGAACGTGTGCCATAATTGTCGTTCCCCGATGGTGATTGGCAGTTCGATCGAGCCTGGTAATGTGATTACCTGCCCATCGGCCAACTGTACCTCCCGGTCGTTGTTATCGGGTGTGCCCGGGGTCCCCTCTAATAGTTTACGCGTTTCCTCATTAATGAACGAGATTTCGGAT
>NW_017268636.1:0-232 GCF_001594065.2 Cyphomyrmex costatus | reverse complement strand
TCTCTACACTCGGCTGAACGGTAATTCGCCGGTCGCGATCGGCGGCGGAACGGTTGCCAATCAAGGCGACTCGGGCGGTGCTTCGTTCGGTCCGGTGACGCTGGAGAGAGCAACGCAAAAGTCGATCAACACCGCTTTCGTCGATCTCACGGTGCAGATGGGCGACCAGAACATCGAGACCGGCGCCGGCAAGGTGCTTAACGCTGCGACGCAAGCAGGCATCCCGAAGAGC
>NW_017268635.1:0-232 GCF_001594065.2 Cyphomyrmex costatus | reverse complement strand
CATACATAATGAGGTATTCAAGTCAGACGTAAAGTTGGCAACTGTTGGTGTATGTTTACTTTGGTGAACCTGGCACATTCAATCATATATGAGTCATTTTTTATGGTAATATGTATAATAGTATTTTTTATATACGTAATCATTTCCATTTCATTATCTTTCAATAATAGTACCTCGCAAATTAAAAAACCCAACAAATTTAAACCTTTGAAAACTAACCGCAAAAATTTGA
>NW_017268634.1:0-232 GCF_001594065.2 Cyphomyrmex costatus | reverse complement strand
AAAAAAAAAAATTTTCGTTTTTTGATTTTTCAGAAAAAAAAATTTTGGTTTTGTATTTTTCAAAAAAGGAATTTTCGATTCGGTATTTTTCCAAAGAAAAAAATTTTCGTTTTTTGATTTTTCAGGACAAAAAAATTTCGGTTTTTGCATTTTTCATAAATAAAATTTCCGATTCGGCATTTTCCCAAAAAAAAAAAAAGAATTGTTTTCGAAAAAAAAAATTTCGTTTTTG
>NW_017268633.1:0-232 GCF_001594065.2 Cyphomyrmex costatus | reverse complement strand
TTGAAATCCACTTAAAAAAATTATAACCAGCATATATTATAATCCTCTTAATTCCGTATTACAATATTTTTATTATTTTAATTTTAACTTCTTTTGAACTTAATTTAAAAACATTAATTTATTAGATATTGTTTACTAACTAATGATTATTTGTATGATTACTAAAATACTATGATTTACTTTTTTTAAATGAATACATAAATTTGTTTACTAATGTATTTACTACATAATA
>NW_017268632.1:0-232 GCF_001594065.2 Cyphomyrmex costatus | reverse complement strand
TCACCTAATTTTGGCGTTTCGTACTACTGGACTCATCAGTAAGGCATTGTAGTGGAAGCCTACTTTATATGCCTGTAAAAGTTATTCAATCGAGATTCTATATAAAGAGATATACGCGTATCAAAGCACTTGCGAAAATTTGCGAATCGACGTAGTAATATTCTTTACAATATACTTTAATTGACATTTATTATATAAGTCTATTTAATTGTTCTGTCACTTTTATACCAGC
>NW_017268631.1:0-232 GCF_001594065.2 Cyphomyrmex costatus | reverse complement strand
CAACTCAGCGCGGCCTGGTCGCCGAGGGGTGGCGGAGACTCCAGACAAGCGAGACTGGCCGGACCCGAACGGCGGTGCTGACGGCCGATCTCACAGCAGCGTCCAGGCCCGATCCCGATGCGCTGATCACAGCTGTTCCCACTGCAAACTGGTTGGAATTGGACCAGCGCGCTGCGCAGGCTGGATCGGCCGCGCTCGGAGTGCTCACCGGCCCGCCGACGGTAGGGTTCAT
>NW_017268630.1:0-232 GCF_001594065.2 Cyphomyrmex costatus | reverse complement strand
CTAGGTGTTCGCCTTCGAGGAAGTGAGTGTCTAAGTGTTCGCCTTCGAGGAACTAAGTGTCTATTCTAAAAATTACCGAATACGCACATCCGCCTACTACTATCCAGTATAGTAGGCGCACGCCAATAGCTCGACGAACGGGCCGCCCCGTCCCAGATCAATAGTTTTTGAGATAGAAAATGTCAGAGCTTGAAAAATGACTAGATTTACGATTTTCGTTCTCACGAACTAA
>NW_017268629.1:0-232 GCF_001594065.2 Cyphomyrmex costatus | reverse complement strand
CTAATTATAAACTAAAGAATTAGGCAAAGCAACTTTATTACACGGCAACTGTCAAATTAAGTGGAAGCTTGACGATTAAAATTTTACTCTAATTTTTTGTGTAAATGTAACAACTACGTATATTTTTTATTCAACATTTTGATGACTATATAACAAAAGTTTATGAACAAATTATCGTTTGATGTACATTATCATTCGCTCAACAGGTATTACTTTCTGATAGAAGCAAGTT
>NW_017268628.1:0-232 GCF_001594065.2 Cyphomyrmex costatus | reverse complement strand
TCCACGAAGTGGTACATTTACCTTATTTAACGTTGAAGTAAAAATGTCACTTTTTACTTCAACATTGAATAACTCTTATACTTATTACTTCGAGGGACACAAAATGTAACATCAATATTTTTTTTGTATTTGGAGACGCAAAGTATTTGCCAAAATCAACCCTGTTTTTCTTTGTTTTTTTCTTAATGAATTGATATAGCTTTTTATTTACATGCTGATGGAGCGTTTTAAG
>NW_017268627.1:0-232 GCF_001594065.2 Cyphomyrmex costatus | reverse complement strand
ATTATTATTTTGAAGAAACATCGTTGGTAGACTATGTTTCGTTAAAAAATTCGTTAAATCTTGTGTGAAAAGTCAGAGAAAAATCGTACATTACACCAGTAAAGTCAGATATGTTATAACATATCTGACTTTACTGGTGTAATGTACGATTTTTCTCTGACTTTTCACACAAGATTTAACGAATTTTTTAACGAAACATAGTCTACCAACGATGTTTCTTCAAAATAATAAT
>NW_017268626.1:0-232 GCF_001594065.2 Cyphomyrmex costatus | reverse complement strand
AACTGAGTTCCTTTATCAATAGAATGTAAATAAACGGATGAAGATGACGGTGATGTAGCTGGAAGAGAGCCAGAAGCGAGCGGATTAGTTTTTTGCTGAGAGAGAGATGAATATGGATAAGTCTTAAAACGAGGTTCCAATGAACATATGTGTAGTGGAAGAGATTCAGATGGAATAGGGTTATCTTGATGCTGTAATGTAAATACAAGGATTATATTTATCAATAATTAGT
>NW_017268625.1:0-232 GCF_001594065.2 Cyphomyrmex costatus | reverse complement strand
ACCTATCAAATTCGATAGTTTTATTCGTTAAAAAAAACTTTTTTTAAATTTTATTCGCTTGAAAAAGACCTCCAAAAATATTCCATATTCGGTATGAAGATTCACAGCTTCTGTTGTAATATCAAGCAAATAAAATTAAAAAAAAGTTTTCTTTAACGAATAAAACTACCGAATTTGATAGGTCTAGAGGCATCCCTTCCCATGGATCTACCGACCTCCGGTTTAGCACAGC
>NW_017268624.1:0-232 GCF_001594065.2 Cyphomyrmex costatus | reverse complement strand
CTGGGACCGCTTCCTCTCACTCCGTCTTATAGGCACTAGCCATATAGTAGTATTACATATATGTTGTTTTCAATTCGTGACTGCGCATGTCAAACAAACCTTGTTTCTGTTTGATTGATATTTGGACTCAAGAAGACTAGTGACCCTCTAATAAGAGTCTGGACACGTAAAGTTCGCCATTATTCGTCGAAATTGTGCGAGAGAGAAAAAATCATGCTATCTCATTCTAGTG
>NW_017268623.1:0-232 GCF_001594065.2 Cyphomyrmex costatus | reverse complement strand
CCGTCTTCGTGGAATGAGATAGTCCAGCGCGCCTTCTTGTTGGCCCACTGGCCTCGGATGGCGATAGCACCGTCTGAGGACGAGTCAACTGACGGCATGCTTGAGGGCCGCACTTGCTTCGTTTCGGCGCCGCCCAGCTTTGAGCTGTCGAGGTTGTCCGATCCTGTCGTCGGTTCACTTGTCGACGCGTTCGCTTTTTCGTCGCCTGGCTTGTCGCTGTCGCTACCGCATC
>NW_017268622.1:0-232 GCF_001594065.2 Cyphomyrmex costatus | reverse complement strand
TATGTAGAACTTGATCGGTTCAGCCGTTACTGAGATCTGATCATCTCGACCCTGAAAAATCTCAGTTTCGCGTAAAGGAGGCACGGCAGTGTCGCGCGCTTGGCTTAGCTAATCATCGTAAGAAATCAGCCCCCGGGTTGGATCAGGTTAGTTATGATATGCTGGACTTCTTGCCCGCGGATCATCAGGTACGCCTTCTTTCTTTATTTAATGAAATTTTCTCACAAGGCAT
>NW_017268621.1:0-232 GCF_001594065.2 Cyphomyrmex costatus | reverse complement strand
TCATTAAACACGGGACCAAATACAATTGGTCCATTGGAAGTGTTGTGTATAATCTGTAATTAAATTAAACAATATAACATAAAGAATATAATATAATGAATTGAGGTTAATACACATATAATCTATTTTTATTTTTCATACTAATATACAGAGTGTCCCATTTTAAATAATTTAGCCCAACATCTCGAAAACTAAACCCAGTAGACAAAAATGTTTCAGATAAAAGTTTGGC
>NW_017268620.1:0-232 GCF_001594065.2 Cyphomyrmex costatus | reverse complement strand
TGACGATAATGATCAGGAAGGCGTTGATTATAATGATGATGTTGATGCTGATGATGGCGATGGCGATGATGGTTATCGTGATGATGATGATGATGATGATGATGATCATCATCATGGTGATGATGTTAATGATCATTATGACGACCAAGCAGTGTGCATAGCTAAGGTATTGGCTATGTACATGGACTTAAAGCTTACCAAACGAAAATATGAGAAACTCAGATACCACAAC
>NW_017268619.1:0-232 GCF_001594065.2 Cyphomyrmex costatus | reverse complement strand
ACAGTCTAAAATTAGATACACAACAGCTGATCAGCCGCGCTAGCCGAATCCGCGAGAAAAAAAAGAGAATAGCGAGTTCATTTCTTTTAGCCCGTCATAACATCGCCGCGAGCAACACTGCTCACTCGCTCTCGCTCGCTCACTCGCATTCTTACTTACTCATGCACATACTATCTGTAATACACATACACACACCGCGCCGATTACACTCTGCATTGTTAGACACACACAC
>NW_017268618.1:0-232 GCF_001594065.2 Cyphomyrmex costatus | reverse complement strand
TGGAACGCCATTGTGAACTTCCAGCGGTTCAATTTGGTGGTGCTCTCGATGTCCCTTGGCATCGCAATGACTCTGGTGTGGAGCCTGGGCGCTGGCTTGCACGGCATTTCCCCGCAGCAACTGTGGCTCATCGTTCTGATCGCCGCAGCTTTGGTGGTTGGATTGTCGTACGCGAGTTTTGTGCGGTCCCACGGCTCCGAAGCGTTGACGACGGCACTCGATTCCTCGGTGG
>NW_017268617.1:0-232 GCF_001594065.2 Cyphomyrmex costatus | reverse complement strand
CGTTTGCGTGGTTAAATATAGTTTTTGAATTGGAAATATAATTTTTCTATCCTTTTTCAAACGGTCTTTACATTAATTGTCGCTAAAAATGTTACGAGGGGCCCTTAGCGTTCTACGCCAATGGATTTTCGCGTTGGCTGCTGGCGCGCGGCTGCCAACTTCAGCGTCGTATAAAATTATGCCAATAAAATATTAATATAAAAAGTTTTAATATATGGATATCTAGATATAC
>NW_017268616.1:0-232 GCF_001594065.2 Cyphomyrmex costatus | reverse complement strand
ACTGCAAATCTAAGTGTGTAAAGAGTGACTTCAACATATGTGTGTGTTATTTAATTTTCCTTATAAAAATGACACTAGTAAATCCACATTTGTGTGTAGTGTAGTGTGTTATTTTTACATGGAAAACTAAATCACATACATATTTGAAGATTATTCACTTGGATTTCCAGTGTTCTCCAGTTTTTGTGACTTTTAACGACAATTTGTTATCGTTAGATTTATTGTTGCTTTT
>NW_017268615.1:0-232 GCF_001594065.2 Cyphomyrmex costatus | reverse complement strand
TCGCAACCAATTATATCGTCTGTTATTGTCACGTGATGCTTGTATGTTTGAAACTGTGAAGCAAGTACACGTTTTGTAGTAATTAATATATACGCAATGTCGAAACAGTTCAATAAAGAGCTAGATTACCGCTTGATTGATTTTGTGGAATCCAAGCCTCTTCTTTGGGATTGCACAAGTGACATTTACAAACGAAGTGATTTAAAGAACGCAGCATGGGATGATATAGCCA
>NW_017268614.1:0-232 GCF_001594065.2 Cyphomyrmex costatus | reverse complement strand
TATTCATTTTCGTTGCGTCAGGAGACCGGCAGCTTTTTCTAAAAAGTGTTCTTACAAACTGAAAGTAAGTTTTTTTAATGCTTATGTTATAATACATAGACGTTTTTAATAATGTTGCATGAACAATATTATGGAGATAAATTGCTATTTCAAACTTGTTAATTGCTATGGAAAGACTTTGTCGTATAACGACATGCAGGTAATGTGGAATACATTGAGAGTTGAGAATATT
>NW_017268613.1:0-232 GCF_001594065.2 Cyphomyrmex costatus | reverse complement strand
ATTTTTTCCCGGAAGTTAGTCACGTGGCCGGAGAACCGATATCCTCCATTTCGTTACGAGAAGATGGCATAAAGTGCGAAAAACTGAACTCTTCGACCAGTAATACTAAGCTAGTATTACACGGACGAAGAAAGATATACGAAAATTGCGTCTCGATGCCGAGGGGTTTCCGTCGAATGAATGGCGTGCGCTGGGCCCTAAAGGACTTAATCGTGCCCCGGCAAACTCTTTG
>NW_017268612.1:0-232 GCF_001594065.2 Cyphomyrmex costatus | reverse complement strand
AATCAATGCGATCGGATGTTAATCTCGTCTTGAAAGTTAATTCTTCCGTTCCGTCCCACTGTGCGCCCTACCGCGAGATTCGTCGGAAACGCTTTTGTCTGGTGAGCGGATTCGGAGCAGGATCCAGGAGCTGGTGATCGGTTCGAGGTGCTGTCGGAATAAGCGCGCGAGCCAGGGATGCCATTCCATAGACGGTTTACGACATCGCTACTAATGCCATCGGTTGGCCGCC
>NW_017268611.1:0-232 GCF_001594065.2 Cyphomyrmex costatus | reverse complement strand
ACATGCTGTGGTATGAGCGGCTCATCGAACACATCGTGTCGCATGACGGGGTGTGGTTCGCGACGACTGCGGAGATCGCCGCATGCTGGGTCGACGATGACGAGGACATCAAGAACATGGCACTGCCGGACGTCCGCACCACCGCAACACGTCCGGACTACTATCCGAATTTCTGACGGCAACCAGCGGCCAAGCCCCTCCCGTTCAGCAAACCGGACAGCGTCGTGGAACC
>NW_017268610.1:0-232 GCF_001594065.2 Cyphomyrmex costatus | reverse complement strand
ATATTTTAATAGTTATGCACCTCCCAAAAATGGACTTTGGTGGCTCGGGATAAGAGACTTGTAACGTTCACAGTTTTTTTGAACATGGCCGGAGACGCTACCGCGTCTCCTGATACTTTTTAATGATTATATTTTTGCCTCCTCTTTCTCTTCCTCTTCCTCTTCCTCATTGTCTAAATAAAAATTTAAAATAACCATTAATTTTATTTAAAATACATAATTTAGTTTAAAA
>NW_017268609.1:0-232 GCF_001594065.2 Cyphomyrmex costatus | reverse complement strand
TTTTTACAATATTTTTTGAGAAATTGGGAGTTTTTCTTATAATTAAAAAATCAATAAATATTTATCGTCGACAAGGTATCAAAATTTATTTTCTTAAACGTAAAAATAATTTACATCCTCTACATTCCTCAGAATTAGAATACTCTTTTAGAGTAATACAACCTTTTTTATGAGGTTTGATATAATGTAATTTTTGGTAAATATATAGAGAAGGGAGCCCCCCCCCCCCCAT
>NW_017268608.1:0-232 GCF_001594065.2 Cyphomyrmex costatus | reverse complement strand
CCTAAGGTTCCCACTTGGCCGTCGGTAATTCCGGTAAGACGCAGTAGATCGCGAGTATCGATGGGCGTGTCGTGATTTAATTTATTTCGTTTTATCAAATTCGGCGCGGCGCCTGTATCGATCATAAGTGCCACGTCCCCCTTGAATTGTTCGGCGCGAACGTTAATGGCTGGGGCGTGGGAGAAATCTTTTATTCGGAGGATTCCGACTCGAGCTCTTCTTCCGGAATTGC
>NW_017268607.1:0-232 GCF_001594065.2 Cyphomyrmex costatus | reverse complement strand
ATACGATAACTGTCAAGGACGATTTTACTGATAATGCTTTAGTATATAATATTATTAAAGATATTGATAATATTGGAAGTGAGGCATTTCCTATTACGATACCGCGGACATTAAGAAATGATGAAAAGGTACATGAATATAAGTATGGCGATGATAAGATTCATTTTGTATATAAGTAAGTAAAAAATCTTTTTCAAAAATTACAAATTTTAGAAAATATTGATACAAATAT
>NW_017268606.1:0-232 GCF_001594065.2 Cyphomyrmex costatus | reverse complement strand
CCCTTCGCCCGCGTACTCGGGTCCGAACACGGCGAGCAGCAGGGGTGCGCAGATCCAAACGCCGGCGACGCCGGCTAGCACCGCGATCCCGATGGTCCGGCCACCCTTACGGACGATCTGTCGGGCTTTATGGGGTGCCCGCGAAGCTTCGGCGTACATCGAATTAGAAATGGCATACACCCCTGCATTGAGCAGGGTAGCCACCTGAAAGCCGATGAAGTAGATCCCGCTT
>NW_017268605.1:0-232 GCF_001594065.2 Cyphomyrmex costatus | reverse complement strand
AAGTGCCATCAAAGGTCGTCAGAATTTGGATGCTCCGGTACGTTTTACCACTTCACAAACCTCCGCTGCTGCTGCCGCTTCTTCGAAGGCCACCGCCATCGCTCCTCCACAGATCGCTGATCCTCCGAAGACCACCGCTCCTCAGCAGATTACCGCTTCTCCTCAGGCTGTCGCCGCCGCTGCTCCTTCGCAGATCGTGACTCCTCCACAAATCGCCGCTTCTCCGCAGATT
>NW_017268604.1:0-232 GCF_001594065.2 Cyphomyrmex costatus | reverse complement strand
GACGCTCTCGTCACGTGCGTCAACGACAAGGCCTATATAAGAGTAGTTAACACTCTCGAATACGGGGTAGAAGTTCTAATACCCACCCTGCAACTGCATGAAGTTGCAGCTATCTCAAATCATCACGACATTCCCGTCGGATCTCCTCCGATTCCTAACTCGCTTAATCACGCTATGTTGTCTCGCATACCAACTAACTCTACTCAAAGCACGCTGTCAGAGGTTAATAATT
>NW_017268603.1:0-232 GCF_001594065.2 Cyphomyrmex costatus | reverse complement strand
CTGGGCTATTGCAGGCGTACGCCGCATATTCGCTACTACAGGCCCAGCCGCTTCGAACTGGATTTGCCAGTGGGTGCCAGGCGTTCGGTCACCGAGAACTGCTCGGCATGCTGCGCGCCTTCGGTCTGGTCAGCGAACCGCAAGTAACGGTCCAGTCATAGCGATGCGGCTGGTCGACTACCTAGACAAGGGCGCATCGATTGGCCCCGATGCTCCCTGTCTGACGACGACC
>NW_017268602.1:0-232 GCF_001594065.2 Cyphomyrmex costatus | reverse complement strand
ATTGGACACATTGTCCACATTAGACACATTGTCCACATTAGACACATTGTCCACATTGTCTACATTGGACACATTGTCCACATTGGTCACATTGTCCACATTGTCCACATTGGATATATTGAACACATTGTCCACATTGGTTTTATTGAAAACTTTGTCCACCTTGTCGACATTGGACACGTTGTCCACATTGTCCACATTGGACACATTGTCCACATTGGACACATTGGAC
>NW_017268601.1:0-232 GCF_001594065.2 Cyphomyrmex costatus | reverse complement strand
CTTGTAGCGTTCACAGTTTTTTTGAACATGGCCGGAGACGCTACCGCGTCTCCTGATATCTTTCTTAAAAAAAAAAAAAAAGAAACGAACAAATAAAAATAAAAGAAGTCAATGTCAACTCATCAGAATTAAAAGATTTCAAAACGAAATTAGATAAAATAAACAATATTGACAAAAATGAAAATCTCCAGTTCCGATTAGAACACTTTATTTCTCCAATGGCAACTAGCGG
>NW_017268600.1:0-232 GCF_001594065.2 Cyphomyrmex costatus | reverse complement strand
GTAGGTGTACTGTTGGGAAAACCTCCACCCCCTTGCATCCCCCCGTTTGTGCGTGTGCGTGTGTAAAACATCAAGTATCAGGCCCAGATTAAGGGGGGCTAGGGGGGGTTGTAGCCTCAGGCCCCACGGAAATAGGGGCCCCTGTTACATTAACCCGTTGTGGTATCACCTCCAAAATAACATGGTTACACTGGGTCCAGTTGACCCGACGCAAAAAAACAGTTGCCATTTG
>NW_017268599.1:0-232 GCF_001594065.2 Cyphomyrmex costatus | reverse complement strand
CCGAGACCATCACCGACGTGTCGACGATCATCCGGCATCAGACATGCTGGCAGCGTCATCCTCGGCAAGCCACGTCAACATACCGGTGTCTCGGGCCGGCGGCGTGTCACTAAATACGCGGTCGACAAAATCGGACCATGCGCTATCGAGGTGCTGTATTACCGCAACGTCGGTGCCGTAGTCGGTGAGAATCACCTGTCCGTCCCGGCTCACCTTTTCGATAACGCTTCGC
>NW_017268598.1:0-232 GCF_001594065.2 Cyphomyrmex costatus | reverse complement strand
AATTCGAAGACGCTAACGACGTCCGGTGTTCGTTCCGCCGTTTTCGCGGACATTGCATCACCCATTCGTTTTCATATTCGTACGATTTACTTTTGTTTACGTGCGCGAGTGCGAGTGTGTGTGTGCGCGTGCGTGTGTGTGCGCGAGTGGGTGCCACGACCAAAAAACAAAAAAAAAACAATGGGCCACCGCGAGCAATTCGTGCGCGCGTTCCTCGCGGACGAGGAGGTGT
>NW_017268597.1:0-232 GCF_001594065.2 Cyphomyrmex costatus | reverse complement strand
CCGATGTGCGTCGCGTATACACAATCACAAATGAAGAAAAAAAATGGCTAACCTTCAAGTAAGTGTACTTCAGCAAATATTTTTCGATAAAATTCCGCAATATATTATGAAAATATAAATGTGTATATTATAAATGATCAATATAATTGCATGTTGTATATTATTTATTGTATAATCAAATTCCGAATAAATTTGAAGCCAGATTTACAATGTGCTCTTTGCTTCTTGTTTT
>NW_017268596.1:0-232 GCF_001594065.2 Cyphomyrmex costatus | reverse complement strand
AAATAATTCACTGTAAGAAATAGGATACTTCGCTGAATAAAAAGATAAATTATGTGCAATATTATGGTAACATTAGCCAGTGTCCATAGTTCGCTTTTGTTCTTCTCAATAAGTATTACATATATTTGGATAAGTGTGTTGATTACTATGAGAAAGTACCACAGCATTTTAATTAACATTTGTATAATGAACACTTTGTTGAGTTTACGTGACGTGAGGCATAATTGTCGAT
>NW_017268595.1:0-232 GCF_001594065.2 Cyphomyrmex costatus | reverse complement strand
AATCTCTAATATATTTAATATTTTCAATTTTAATATTTTTATTATAGCTAGATTTTTTATTAACCTTTTATCCATCCTATATTTTATTTTAAAAAAATCTAATTTTAAAACCTTACCCATTTCTGAAACATCTTACCTCCAATATTTTATTTTTTTTACTAACGAATCCAGCCCTATTATCTATTATGAAAATAAATATCTTATAAATATAAATATCTCTAATATTTTTTTT
>NW_017268594.1:0-232 GCF_001594065.2 Cyphomyrmex costatus | reverse complement strand
ATGTACCGCCTCAGTACGGGCTTGTGCGGTCTCGGCCCTGATGTGGTCGAGGCGGTGTGCCAGATCACGGGCCCGGTACAAAGACTCGGTGAACTCGCGCTGTTGTCCGGTGAAGTGCCAGTCGAGATCGATGTCGGTGGTGCCGAGAAGATCGGCGAGCCCGGACTTGACGGCGTCGCCGAGTTCGCCGAAGGTCTCGACCTCGTAACCGGCGAAGGTGTTCACGGGCAGA
>NW_017268593.1:0-232 GCF_001594065.2 Cyphomyrmex costatus | reverse complement strand
AACAATCAGATTGAAGAAAGAAGATTATGTTATCTTTTAAATCAGTGCTCTCTGAATTAGTTGTACATCTCTGGCCGATTTCTGAGGCGACGCCTACTGTGTCCCCACTACCACTCAAGACTCGGCGGTTGATTGTTTACGCGTGACGTTCCTAATAGAGCTCTAGCTTCTGAGGCACAGCGTGAACGATTGGCGGCTCAGTGGGGAGACAGTAGGCGTCGCCTCAGAAATC
>NW_017268592.1:0-232 GCF_001594065.2 Cyphomyrmex costatus | reverse complement strand
GATATGAGTTACTTGCAATATATTGTAATTTCACATTATATTCATTTTAATTTATTGCCTTGAAAATTGACTTTTTTACTGATCAATTGACTCTTACGTTATATTCTTTTTTTTACATTCTTTTCTTTGTTATTTGTATTTATTACTGACACTGTTTTATTTTTTTTAGTATTTGATTTAGAAATGTGGAGCTTTTCACAATTTACATTATTTAATGATTGCTTTTTGTCGG
>NW_017268591.1:0-232 GCF_001594065.2 Cyphomyrmex costatus | reverse complement strand
ATTAAAATCTAATACAAATATAAAAGTCATATATACCTTGTCAAAAATAAAATAAAAATTGTGTTAAATCCATGTATATAAGTAATTCCGCGTCAATATATTATAAAACCTGTTAGGTGTAATAAAATGAAAAACTTTGCAGCTGTCAAAAACACGTATCATTGCTAACGAAGATAAAATAATGTCGTTGGAATAGAAAGTCAAAGGATATAATAATAAAAATAACAAGGAA
>NW_017268590.1:0-232 GCF_001594065.2 Cyphomyrmex costatus | reverse complement strand
TTCGATCGTGGCGCGACTGAGCATCGAAATCACTGTCTCGGAATCCCACCGGAATTTCGATGGTCAGCTCCGAAGGATTCCTGAATCCGGCTTTCTCCAGATTCCAATAACAATTGAAAGAGGGTCTCAAAACAAAGATCTCTCTCGACCACATTGCGGGCTCTGTTTGTATGTTATTGGAGCGTTATAATGTTTGTTCACGTCGCAAGTTTAACATGCTCCAATAAATTAA
>NW_017268589.1:0-232 GCF_001594065.2 Cyphomyrmex costatus | reverse complement strand
ACTATCAAGACCAGCATCACCTAAAAGATGAAACCTATTAGAATTATCAAAGGAAGGAGTCCTGCTGTCGCGGGGTAAGCTAGGGAAGTTGTTGGAACTGATATTGATTGGGGAACCCTTGGGAAAAGGAGAAGAGACCCAGCCATTTTCAACTCGAATTCTGGCTTCTGCAATAGAGATATTTTCTACAGCTGCCAAGCTTACAACCTTTCTTTGTTTAATGATGACAGGG
>NW_017268588.1:0-232 GCF_001594065.2 Cyphomyrmex costatus | reverse complement strand
CAAACGGTTATATTTTTATTTTATGCACTTGGCGTCGCGACGCTACCGCGTCGCTTGATACTTGTATTACACGGCGGAAACTCGAACAGCGCTACGACCTCTATCAAGCATCTATCCCCAAATATTGATAAAATTCTTGCGAGTCGTAATCTGCGCTTGTACTTTTTCGGCGTACTATTCAACTTGCATATTACTCTTATTCAAAATAAATCTACCGTTATGAATAAATTTA
>NW_017268586.1:0-232 GCF_001594065.2 Cyphomyrmex costatus | reverse complement strand
AATGAGATCAGTTCAATTGTCACATCTCTCACCAAGTATAACACTCGTAACAATAAATGATTACCTTTATGATCAATCAAAGATTACTTCCTTGTCAAATATTAAATAAAATATACAATACAGTGGCGTGCAAAAGATTCCGACCAGTAAAAAGAAGCCTGATAAAATTATTATTATTATTATTGTTATTATAGGTTTTAGTACAAGATTTCGTTACCCACATCTTATACTG
>NW_017268585.1:0-232 GCF_001594065.2 Cyphomyrmex costatus | reverse complement strand
ATAATTTTTTAAAAATGGGGTGCTAACTTTTTAACGAAATTCAAGGTCACATAGTTCTGATCAACTTAACAAAACATAGCTTTCATTTTTGTAGGTACTTAATTATTATTTATTTATTTATTTATTTATATTTATTTATTTATTTACGTTGTCACTTGCTTAATGCAGCTATTGTTCAAAATGTTGGTCTCTTGCTGCAATGTATGCATTGTATCTTATACGGACAGTTCGT
>NW_017268584.1:0-232 GCF_001594065.2 Cyphomyrmex costatus | reverse complement strand
GTATAATTAAAAATTAATCTTATAATAACAAATTAAAGCATACAATTTAGTTTACCTATATTTTGTGCAAAATAGTAGTCAAATTCTAATGTACAAATAAAAAGTGGAGCATCAGTAGTTGATCACTTAGACAATAAAGTCCGCAATGTAATGAATCTTAGTTAATACATAACCTTATGTGTATATGTATATGCCAAAAATAAATACTAAAAAAGAGGATTTGCGTCAGAAT
>NW_017268583.1:0-232 GCF_001594065.2 Cyphomyrmex costatus | reverse complement strand
TATGGTAAACTGTAACGAAAATAAGGATCTTTGCTACTGCCATAGACCTTTGTAAATATCCATATCTGTTATAATGAATTCATTGGCTGCGTTCAGCAGAGAAAGCGACTTTGCAACTGTTGTAAAATTCTTGAATTTTTTTCAGCTGAACGCAGCCATTGATTTCTGGAGACACGGTAATGTCTCATTAGCATTACTCCAGGTGTACCACGAGGACGTTACGCGGTCGGAC
>NW_017268582.1:0-232 GCF_001594065.2 Cyphomyrmex costatus | reverse complement strand
CGTTGTTGTCGTTGTTCGATGTCAGCGTCGTTATCATCACCGTCATTCGGCGCCGTCGTCGTCATCTGGCGTCGGCGTCATCATTGTCGTCGTCGTCTGACATCGAGGTCGTTGTAATTCGGTGTCGTTGTCCGACATCGACGTCGTTGTCGTCGTCGTCGGTCGATGTCGGTGTCGTCGTCTGACGCCGTCGTTGTCGTCGGCGTCTCTCTCTCTCTCTCTCTCTCTCTCT
>NW_017268581.1:0-231 GCF_001594065.2 Cyphomyrmex costatus | reverse complement strand
CTGTTGACATATATACTAACCCAAGAACAGTTCCACAGGTCAGAGCACTTAAAGTAAATACATTATCTGCATCAGTTGGCAGCAAAATTATCAAAAATATATTTAATAATATTCTCAAAATGGACATATTCATACGAATAATATCATGAAAAATGCTAATTGTTAAATTAATAAACAAGATTACAATCCATCCAATTATTATTCGAATTATCAAGTTACGCAGCATTCGGT
>NW_017268579.1:0-231 GCF_001594065.2 Cyphomyrmex costatus | reverse complement strand
CCGATCGAGCAAGTCAAACCGGTGGTCTCGCTTGACGGTGTGCGTCAAATGATCGTGATGGTCCAGGCCGTGCACATTGCGCCTGCCGTAGAGGAGTATGCTGTCGATATCTGCCAGCAGACCCGACAGCATCCGCAACTGCGCCTGGGCGCGAGTCCCAGGGCCACCCTGCAACTGGTTCGGGCGAGTAAGGCGCGCGCCGCGGTTGCCGGACGCGATTACGTGCTGCCC
>NW_017268578.1:0-231 GCF_001594065.2 Cyphomyrmex costatus | reverse complement strand
TCTCTCTCTCTCTCTCTCTCTCTCTCTCTCTCTCTCTCTCTCTCTCTCTCTCTCTTCCTCTCCCCTGACTCGCTCTATCATCTCCATCCATTTGATTCCTCTAGTCTCCCATCCTCATCTAAAACATCTACATCTCTTTCCCCTTTCTCCCCCACATACTCGCACCTGTTCTTTAAATGTTCAACATTCTCTCTCTCTCTTTCACACAGTCTACACTTTCTCTCCTCCTCC
>NW_017268577.1:0-231 GCF_001594065.2 Cyphomyrmex costatus | reverse complement strand
CCGCGCAACCGGTCGTGCCAGACCCGCCGGACGCGCAATCCGAACGTGGGTCAACCCAGGCCGAAGCAGTGCAGCAGGTGCGAGACAGTCTCAACGAGAGGCACGAAGAACGCGACATTGACGCCGAGGCCAGCGCGGACGACCCGGTAACCGACGACGGCACCGGCGACCCGGTCGACTTGTTGGCCCGCGAGCTGGGGGCCGAGGTCATTGACGAGACCCAAAACGACT
>NW_017268576.1:0-231 GCF_001594065.2 Cyphomyrmex costatus | reverse complement strand
ACGAAAGATTCACGGACAGAATCGATGGATGGCGCAATCGATCCTTTATTCGGCTTTTGTAGCACGAAACTTATCCTATTCCGGAACAGTTATAACATAAACTCACCGAATTCAGTTTTGTTGGGTTATATAACTTCAACGATTTTACGCAGCCATCCCTCGCGAATTACCTCGTTTGACGGTAGTTTGAAAAAACTTACATCTTTACGGCACTGATCACTATTGTTTCTG
>NW_017268575.1:0-231 GCF_001594065.2 Cyphomyrmex costatus | reverse complement strand
CTTACGACCTGCTTACGACCGCTTACGACCAACTTACGACTGCTTACGACAACCTTACGACCGGTTACGACCTACTTACGACAACCTTACGACCGCTTACGACCACCTTACGACCAGTTTACGACCACCTTACGACTGCTTACGACAACCTTACGACCGCTTACGACAGCGATATATGTGTGACAAAAAAAGTACTGTACGTATCACGGGCGGAAACGCTATATAATATAA
>NW_017268573.1:0-231 GCF_001594065.2 Cyphomyrmex costatus | reverse complement strand
TTGACAACATATGTCAAGGTCAAAGTCATTGGAGGGGGGTCCCCTAATCGAAACATTTACCATGAATTCAAATATTAATACATTAAAATCGAACAGATTAAAATTCGCAAGTAAAATTCGTAAACAGAGTAAAAATAATAGGTAAACTTCGCACGCAGACGTTTCGATACCGATCGGGTCATTTTCAATGTTAAATTTTAAACTCAAGTGTAATAAAATTAAATGAACGAA
>NW_017268572.1:0-231 GCF_001594065.2 Cyphomyrmex costatus | reverse complement strand
TTTTTATAAAAAATGTAAACAATATTATGTTAAATATTTATAAAATTATGTATAAAGGACTCTGGTTAATAAATAAATTTAAAAATGAATAAAGGGAATAAGAGTAAAAAATTAAAACTAATCTTATGTCAGATTTAAAAAAAAAAATTTATTATATTGATGACAACATCAATCTTATTTTATCTTCGTAATAAAAATTTTTTTTTTAATCTGACATAAGATTAGTTTTAA
>NW_017268571.1:0-231 GCF_001594065.2 Cyphomyrmex costatus | reverse complement strand
AGCTTGAACGCCGCGATCTGCTGTTCCATCTCCTGAACCGAGGGCAGATCGCGTGCAGAGCCATAAGGACCCACAGGGTGCGCATCGGTCATGCGATGACCATAGCCGTGCCCCGGACAGCAGCAATAGCCCGTGGCGGATGCCTTGAACTCCACCCCTGTTGTCGGAGGCGGTACATAGGCTGAGAAAGCAGTAACCCCAGAGACGTGCTCTCGCAGAGGCCTTCCGGGG
>NW_017268570.1:0-231 GCF_001594065.2 Cyphomyrmex costatus | reverse complement strand
TTCCATTTGAATGGTAAATGTAATGAAGGTAAATGTAATGTAGGTGAAATTACAAATCACTCTTTATTTTAACTGCGCAATCAAGGGTTAAAAATGACCTCTGTGAAGTTAGGACATTATTTAAAAAAAAATGAAATTTTTGACACAGTTTCGAATGCATCTCGAAGTGTTCTAGAGTTTCTGCCTAAAATAAAAAATATTTTTCCAGCGAATTAACACAAAAAATCGAAT
>NW_017268569.1:0-231 GCF_001594065.2 Cyphomyrmex costatus | reverse complement strand
GGACGAGGACGTCGCTGACCGCATCAATCCACTAATTCGTCAAGAACTGTCGCGCAGCGGTGCGGCGGTCATCGCCGGTACCCGGGTGCACGGTCGGGCCTGGCTGAAGTTCACCTTGCTGAACCCACACACCACGCTCGACGATCTGGCCGCAGTAGTGGACCTGATCAGCGCCATCGGACACGACATGCAGCCTGAACTGCGCCCCGTCAGGAGGCGAGTTAATCGTGA
>NW_017268568.1:0-231 GCF_001594065.2 Cyphomyrmex costatus | reverse complement strand
AGCTCAAAAGACGATGGCGACGATGAAGGCGACGGCGGTAGCCGAAAAGGAGAACAAAGGTTAGGTTTATTTATATATATATAATATAATATTAATATGTATAATTAATATATTTAAAATTTTAATATTTTTTTCGAATAGCACCATAAATAGATACAAAGTGGCTTTATAGTGCTTTGTATCCTATTAATGATGATGATAGGATTATTTACGTACGTACTATGGATGATG
>NW_017268567.1:0-231 GCF_001594065.2 Cyphomyrmex costatus | reverse complement strand
TCCATATTTAGAGAACCCTGCTCCATAAACTCTGTACTAATAATCGATGTAACGCATCGTTTAGTCGTACACCTATCCTCCATGATGAAAACTAGGTGGATGACATAACATCGTTACGTAGATCAATAATGGACGGGTTACTTCAATAAACGGCAAACTGACGTTACGTAGATCACTAATAAATGATGTACATAACGTCAGTTTTACGTTTATCTACATATGGTGTATTAA
>NW_017268566.1:0-231 GCF_001594065.2 Cyphomyrmex costatus | reverse complement strand
AATCTTTTAATTTTAATAGTTAAAGTTTTAAAAAATGCCAAAACACTACACCCCGTCTTCTGACTCTTGACAAAATTTTATTTAAAAAATGCATTAACACATTTTCATGCATAACAAAATAATGTTAATAATACTCATGACAGTAAATAACATATACATATGTATGTGATTTTGTTTAAATTGTTATAAAGCTTATGCATTCAGTCTAACCAATTGCACTGAAAATTAAAT
>NW_017268565.1:0-231 GCF_001594065.2 Cyphomyrmex costatus | reverse complement strand
AACGTACGGTTCGACTATTAATCGCATACTGCGAGTGCGGAGAGAGGAGTGGTATGTTTTGTCCAAAAATAGACAAATGAAAACGAGGAGATAAGAGTGTCTAAAAATAGATACAGGAAACGAGAAGATAAGAGTGTCAATGAACGTGGTGCATTTTTTTTTTTTTTTAATATAGTTTATTTTTGTAAAGCATACAGGAAAAACTTACATTAGCATATGGAATCGTCTAAA
>NW_017268564.1:0-231 GCF_001594065.2 Cyphomyrmex costatus | reverse complement strand
GGAACCTTGAAAATGTATTGAAAATTGCAAGTAAAACAGGATTGGTAATTAAATGAGAAAAGTGTTCCTTCTTAAAGAGTAAAGTAGAATTTTTCGGACACGTAATGGAGAATGGTCAAATATATTCGTCTATGCAGAAAGTCGAAGCAGTGTTTAAATTCCCAGAGTCATTCATTGTAAAGCAGGTGCAAAGTTTTCTTAACGTAAGAGGCTAATTTAGAAAATTCGTGC
>NW_017268563.1:0-231 GCF_001594065.2 Cyphomyrmex costatus | reverse complement strand
TTTCGAATGGTATAGGTTATATTCCAAATGGTATTTCGCAATTCGTGCCATCTCCTTGTTAGTTAAAAAAAAAAAGTAACTTACCCAACCCTGTATAATATCAATTATGTATCTTGTAGGAAAATATATAATAAGCACAAATAAAAATAAAATTTATAAAAAGTACAACGGAATAATAAAAATGTATAACATTTTATCTTCGTCTGATGATGAAGATTTTGAAATAGTACA
>NW_017268561.1:0-231 GCF_001594065.2 Cyphomyrmex costatus | reverse complement strand
GCCGACCAGAGAAATGTACGTCTCGTTTTTTCGATAATAGAGGGCCTTTGACTTTATGTGTTACCTCACTCTATCACTCTATCTATCATCTCACTCTATTCTATATCTAACCAGCAGACCAGTGTTGCATGGTGTATCACATGACGCGCGCGCGGTTTGAATCTTATAATTAAGAACAAAATATTATTCAATATAATATAAAATATTTATTAATAATATATATATGATGTT
>NW_017268560.1:0-231 GCF_001594065.2 Cyphomyrmex costatus | reverse complement strand
CTCTGAATTAAAGGTGTTACCTTGATAACAAGATCTTCGAACATCTCTGTACTCATTCGAAGGCATCTATGCAAAAAGAAAAAATAAGAACTAAAACAGCAAACAAGATAGTATTTTTACGAACAAAAATAAAAAATACATGAAAAATAATTTCTAAAAACTATGTTATTTAGTCTATTTACCTCCGAAATTTATTTGGATCCTCCAACTGCAACTCTAAAAAAAGATTAT
>NW_017268559.1:0-231 GCF_001594065.2 Cyphomyrmex costatus | reverse complement strand
TACAGACTATAATAAAAATATAAATATCTCACCATTATCATTATTCACATCGTTGTTAATTGATGTTGTAGAATCAGTTAAACTGATATGTTGCGCCGTATCAGTCATATCAGTTACATCGTCGTTGTCCTCTCGTGCTACAGATACGTAGGTCGGTTGTAAAAATTTGAGAAATTCTTGCCTATTTTCATCAATATGCTGTTCTAATGGCATTTCAGATGTAGACGGTTG
>NW_017268558.1:0-231 GCF_001594065.2 Cyphomyrmex costatus | reverse complement strand
CAAATCTGAATTAATCCAAATGTTAGATAGGATTAATCTCAAAGGTAAGACTAACAAATTTCACACATAGTATATAAGACCGATGTCTTTCACAAATATATTTATAATATTTGACACATAAGCAAATAAAATACTTTTACACAATAAAAATTTATTTTTGCAATTAAGTGTTATTATATAAGGTATTATCTCTACACTTCTATGTACATATTTATCCACATGTACCTAATG
>NW_017268557.1:0-231 GCF_001594065.2 Cyphomyrmex costatus | reverse complement strand
AAAGAAAGATCAAGAGGATCCGTTCAAAGACGAACTCGAAACGAAGTCCAAAAATAAGATTGATGAAGCAACGAACACAAAGAATGAAGAAATACCTGCTCAGCAATCGAATCAACCGCTACGTTCTCACAGAATGAAGAAATACTTGCTCAACAATTGGTTATGTCGATATGTTTTTTCATTTTTTATGTATGTGTACAATTTCTTAAACTGTTCCTATGCTACCTAGAT
>NW_017268556.1:0-231 GCF_001594065.2 Cyphomyrmex costatus | reverse complement strand
ATCCTGAATATTTTTTTCAATTTACTTTACTGTAAAGTTCCGTTATATTAATATTGTAGTTTAAACGTTCTGGATGTGTGTAGACACTTTTACTTTCGTACTTTTCCACCTAAAATCATAAAAAATGTAAAGATATTATAATATCAAATTTTAATAAACTGACAGCTATCACTAACAAGGAAGTAACAGAAAGCTGTGTCAAAGTTAGAATTTGTAATAAAATAAGAGAAA
>NW_017268555.1:0-231 GCF_001594065.2 Cyphomyrmex costatus | reverse complement strand
ATTTGTTATTTAACAACGGCATTTGTAGACACATAAATTCATTGTTCGTAAACGAACCCCTGCTCAAATTTATTTAAGTCTATAGATACTTAGAAATATTTTGTCGACTAATTTTGATATTTTTCCAAACAACTTTTGTGAGACGTTAAAGGGCTTAGCCCATAGCGGAAGCCCTGCGCAAATTTTTCTTAAATTCAAAGAACTTAGAGATATTTTCTCGAATAATTTTAG
>NW_017268554.1:0-231 GCF_001594065.2 Cyphomyrmex costatus | reverse complement strand
AATAAAGGTATCAGTGTTCTTTCTTCCTTCCTTCCTTATTCGCGCGGTATCGTGTAACGCGCTACGCCAGCGTTATCGCGTGCGACAGCATCACCGCGTGTGGTATCCGTATTGCGCGCTCTTTAAATTATTTAATTCATTAGAACAAAAAAATAACGGAAATAAGTTGAATTATTATTATTATTATTATTATTATTATTATTATTATTGTTCCGGAATAGGATAAGTTTC
>NW_017268553.1:0-231 GCF_001594065.2 Cyphomyrmex costatus | reverse complement strand
GATGTTTGTATTAAGAACTCGAAGTATTCACAAAATAGTTCTGTTAAGCTAATCAGAATTATGCGACCTTGAATTTCGTTAAAAAGTTAGCACCCCATTTTTAAAAAATTTTTAAAAAATGATTATTAAGCGCATATGTCTTTAAAAATCATAGATAACTCTTCGTAACGTCAAAAAGACTTATAAAGACTCTTGAACGTTTTCTTCTTACGAGAAGCAAGTCCATCTCGT
>NW_017268552.1:0-231 GCF_001594065.2 Cyphomyrmex costatus | reverse complement strand
ATTGATATTAATTTATAATCAAAGCATTTATGTCATATATTACATATAGAAGATTTACCTGTAATAAAACCATCAGGAAGGCCAAAGCTGAGCTGTAAAACTAAAAAAACGTGTGCTTTGTTTATATTTAATGAATACGTTTTTATTAAATCGAAAACAATTCACGTAAAGAAATTTTACCCCGACAGCACAAAATATTTGTAACTAGAATTCATTACTGCTTACGATTAT
>NW_017268551.1:0-231 GCF_001594065.2 Cyphomyrmex costatus | reverse complement strand
CCTCCGTCGCGCGGCGTCGGTGTTGTGATCGGTTCCGTTGGCCTGCATGCGAAACTCCAATCGACGGGCGCAGTTCCATTCGCGAAGGGTGCGATGTTGACACCCAGAATATGTACTGTTCGATCGGTACATAATATAGGAATTCCAGATCCTCCGTCCATCAGCAGATCTTCGTGGTCGGGAAGACGCTGCTTCACGCGTCGCCCTTGTCATCCTCGATGAGCCGACTCG
>NW_017268550.1:0-231 GCF_001594065.2 Cyphomyrmex costatus | reverse complement strand
CGGAGAAAGTGGGGGGCGCGCGCTGCGCTATTATTTCAGTAAAAAGTTTTACATAATGCATTACTTTGATGTTTACAATACTGTAAATGATATTCATATTATTTTGGTAATTATTCGTAAGTAATGGTTAAGGATTTAAATTAAAACAGATAATATTTCATTTTATTTTTATGATAAAAATAAATAATTAATAATAATAATAATAACAACAAAAAAGAAGGAAGCACAAAG
>NW_017268549.1:0-231 GCF_001594065.2 Cyphomyrmex costatus | reverse complement strand
GTGTCAGACATTTGATAAATTATGTGAACGTTGTGGAAGAAACGATGTATTATTTAAAAGTGAGTTAGTTCCGCCGAAAGAGATACTTATTATCAACTTAACATCGTTTTCTTCAGAGGATGGTAAATCAGAAAAGATATCACAAAAATTTAGTTTATATGCTGTCCTTACAACAAAAATAATAATAGCTGGACAGACATATAAAGTTATGAGTGCTATATTTCATTACGG
>NW_017268548.1:0-231 GCF_001594065.2 Cyphomyrmex costatus | reverse complement strand
TGTTATATAGTTTTTTATGTACGATCAATATTGACAGAGATATGAATTTTTTAAAAATTCATTACGGTGCGTCAAATGTCAGTGGAAAGTGTAATCGCTATAAATTGAGTTAAATTAAGTAATAATAGAGTAATTATTAATAATAATTGAATAATGAGTAATATGTACATAATATTTGTCTTGAAAGACATCTTTTTGCTGTTACTTTTAAATTTCTCGATGCAGTTTCCA
>NW_017268547.1:0-231 GCF_001594065.2 Cyphomyrmex costatus | reverse complement strand
ACTAAGAGCTGGTCCATTGCCTCCATGGCAATCACAACAAAGCCATTTCGTCTCCTATTAGGACATAGTGTCTTATCAACCAGAATTGTTTTATGTAGTTCATCGAAAAATCTATTAGCATGCTATGTATACAAATTATTGTCAGTCATGTTTATAACAGTAATTAGAATTAATTTATCTAATTTTTATTTACATAGCAGCATATAAATATAGATATAACCAGTGTTATAA
>NW_017268546.1:0-231 GCF_001594065.2 Cyphomyrmex costatus | reverse complement strand
TATGTTTCCCATTGTTGCACAACTAATTCATAAGTTCGAATTGTAAAAAATGTAATTGTTATTTAATATTTTTAGCATAATATATGAAATTAAATAAATAATATATATAAATTATTAAACATTAAATATAGACAGTGTGGAAGATACTGGGCATAATGTCGTGGACAGTTGTAAAATTTAATAAAGAAAATAAAGTTGAAGCTGTACCTGCGATGTGGTATAATAAAGAGA
>NW_017268545.1:0-231 GCF_001594065.2 Cyphomyrmex costatus | reverse complement strand
AGCAAAACACCGTTCAAAATTGTATTATGATCGTAATATAAGACAGCGAAACTTTAGTGTAGGTGATTCTGTGTATTTACTTAAAGAACCGATTAAAAATAAATTAAGTAATCAATATGTAGGACCTTATTGTATAAGCGAAATTTTAGAGAATAATAACGTAAGTTTAAGAATTAGTCGTAACAAAACTCGCATAGTGCATGTAGATAAATTAAAATTAGCCGGAAGAGC
>NW_017268544.1:0-231 GCF_001594065.2 Cyphomyrmex costatus | reverse complement strand
ACTGTGACGTCAGCTTTACGCATGCGCACGAACGCTCTTGTCGGGAAAAATCTAAAGTCACTACATCTGAAAACACGGTAGTGTCTCAGCGAAAAGCCAGGCGCAGCGATTTTATTACGCGAGCCGGCGAGTTGCGGCAGATTGAGATAAATCAAACAGATAAAAGAACACACTGAGCGGTGATCGTACTGAATCCATATATAAGGTGTCCCGACAAACCGGAAAATATTA
>NW_017268543.1:0-231 GCF_001594065.2 Cyphomyrmex costatus | reverse complement strand
GCGTTCCTCGTCTTCGTGTCCGGAGCCAGGTAGGTCAGGCTCGCAGCCTCGTCGATGATGAGCAGCCGCAGAGGAGCAGAGACGCTCGGCTCCGACTTCCGCAGGCCCTTCGTGCGCATTTCTGCCAGTCGCTCGTCGAGTTCCTTCGTCAGCTCTGCGAGCAGCGCATGCGCCGACTCGTAGTCCCACGCTGAGGTTCGCAGCAGCCCGGCATAGGCCGCAGCTTCGACG
>NW_017268542.1:0-231 GCF_001594065.2 Cyphomyrmex costatus | reverse complement strand
GGCACCCTGAGTGCGCACTAAAATTTAAGGGTGGTGTTGAGTGGAGAATGTGGAAAAATTAAGGTTGGAGTTTGCGTGCTCAATATTTACTACGCATATACTCCTTGAGGAAGGTGAAAGGGTAAGGAAGGGAACGCAAATGCCTTACTTGTATAAATCGGAGGCGGGCGGTCGGTCGTGAATGGTCCTGGTGGACTTCAACGAAGCCTCGGAGGCGCACGGTCGATCGAG
>NW_017268541.1:0-231 GCF_001594065.2 Cyphomyrmex costatus | reverse complement strand
ATATTCCTGTTAATTATGCTTCTCTTGTACAACCACATACAGATTTAATAAAAATATGAATTACGGAAAAATAATTTATGTGCATCTCGAGTTCGGATTCCTCTAGCCTTGCTTCCTTATTTTCGACTCGTATTGCTAAACCGATGAAAAGAAACGGTCGCAAGAAACTTGTAGATTTAAAGGCTCTCTATGTTTATTCACGTCAGCTGTTCCTCGTTGTGTATGTCAAGT
>NW_017268538.1:0-231 GCF_001594065.2 Cyphomyrmex costatus | reverse complement strand
GATACTTGAACCGATAAATTATATAAAAGATAATAATACAATTGATGTTTGTTTACAGCTCAGGATGGCAAAATTATATGCGGAATTATTGGAGTATTAGTTTTAATTATTCTATCTATTCGATGGATTTGGTATAAAACATGGAAAATTTGTTATCAAAACGCTGACCAAGATTTGGAAATGAGGGACGAACTGAAACGGTGAGTCAATGAGACATTCTGTTATCAAATT
>NW_017268537.1:0-231 GCF_001594065.2 Cyphomyrmex costatus | reverse complement strand
CAATATATTAGGCGAGCGGTTTACCCCCATTTTGCGTTCATTAACCGACCGATCAAAGTTCTAGTATCTAAAAATGATTGGATTCGATTCCTCATATTATTCTGAAAAAAAACATCTATATACACTTTATTTGTTTAAGTGGTCATTAAAAAGTCAAACATTTTTTTTAAATCTAAACTTTGAACCAAAAATTTCGAAAAAATTCTGTAAGCTTAATTGGATCAAAATGAA
>NW_017268536.1:0-231 GCF_001594065.2 Cyphomyrmex costatus | reverse complement strand
TTATCCCGAACCGTACGCCCGTTGGTCCTTTAAATTTAGGCCAAGGAACTCAATCCTTATAGCAAAGGATATGGACCGAGTGCGATCTCGGGGAGGTCGGTTGGAATGGGGGGAAGGTTTACTTTTAAATTAAATCACAATCGTAATCTTTAATATAATAAGAACATTGAAATATTATTTATTATATGAAATAGAATAATTACATATAGGTTATAGATTAATGATATAATT
>NW_017268535.1:0-231 GCF_001594065.2 Cyphomyrmex costatus | reverse complement strand
TAATAATGATTTAACATTGCTATTATGATGTAAATTGTAATAAGGCTCAATAAATTTAAAACTGATGGAGAGAAACAGGGTTACGAGCCAATAAATTCTTTATCAGGAGACGCGGTAGCGTCTCCGGCCATGTTCAAGAACTCTGAGACGCTACAAGTCTCTTATCCTGAGCCAACAAAGTCCATTTTTGGGAGGTGCATAATTACTAAAATATAAAAAATTTTGAATCGA
>NW_017268534.1:0-231 GCF_001594065.2 Cyphomyrmex costatus | reverse complement strand
TAACCCAAGAACAGTTCCACAGATCAGAGCACTTAAAGTAATAACATGTAGTGTATTAGTTGGCAAAATTGCCGAAAATATTGTTAATAATATTTTCAAAAAGGACCATGTATTCAAAAGAATAGATTTTAAAAAAGTCGTCATTATTAAATTAATAAACAAGATTGGAATCCATCCAATTATTATTCGAATTATCAAGTTACGCAGCATTCGGTATTCCTTTGGCACACC
>NW_017268533.1:0-231 GCF_001594065.2 Cyphomyrmex costatus | reverse complement strand
TTTGTTTAACATAATATTCATATCGTGGTAATTTAAGTGACCTAATTTCTCATGCCAAATTTCTGCGCTAGTCTTAGTGTTTTCAGTAGTTGCGCATGCCTGTTCGCGT
Source organism: Cyphomyrmex costatus (assembly GCF_001594065.2). Taxonomy (NCBI): domain Eukaryota; kingdom Metazoa; phylum Arthropoda; class Insecta; order Hymenoptera; family Formicidae; genus Cyphomyrmex; species Cyphomyrmex costatus. Next base: position 122 of record NW_017268533.1, on the reverse strand, counting down.
CCCTCGCGTAATAGGAAAAGATCACCTTTTCGATCTGCGATGAGCGTAGTCCTGCCTTGTGGGTTCTTGATTATCGCTCCGTCTTTCTTGAAGATTACAGTGTGACCTTTATCAACTATTTT
>NW_017268532.1:0-231 GCF_001594065.2 Cyphomyrmex costatus | reverse complement strand
ATTGTTATAAATGAATAAATATTTTTATTAAAATATATGTTTTTATATTTGTTAAAGTGAAAAAAGTAAAAATATGTCTCGCTTTTAGATTTTATCAAAAATTACTCTAATATATTAGAAATTCTAATATTAGATATTCAAATATTAAGAATTTATAATAAATAACTTATAAATTGTTGGTTTCATTAATATGATTGTATGATTTTTGTTTATTAATCTCTATTTATGATT
>NW_017268531.1:0-231 GCF_001594065.2 Cyphomyrmex costatus | reverse complement strand
CTCGACATTTTTATATTAAAATTTTCATCATAAAATTATTTCAAAAATACGTCTTTAAAAAGAATATAAGAATAATATATATATATATATAAATCACTTGAGGGGCTACAATTTTTTTTATATGTATAACTTTTTTTTGGAGGGTGGACAAACAAAAATAATGAGTGGACAATCACGTGCGCGTTGTGGACAAACGTACATAATTATGAAAAATAATCACTTGGGGGTACT
>NW_017268530.1:0-231 GCF_001594065.2 Cyphomyrmex costatus | reverse complement strand
AGACGGAATAGATTCCTTGGCACGCTTACAAGCGCGAGAAAATTGCCAGACGGGAATATTGTACCCGTCGTATTTCGGCACTAGATCCAAGGCATCACGTATGTGCGACTTGAGGTAAGGCATATGGGTAGGGAAAAGCGGGGCCTCCGAAGTGGAGTTAAGCCGCATGCTGGGCGTCTGCAAGGCGCTTACTAGATTAGAAAGAGCGGGGGTGTCCCCTGAATCGGCGGC
>NW_017268529.1:0-231 GCF_001594065.2 Cyphomyrmex costatus | reverse complement strand
CTACAAACGGCGCCCGCTCCTTCATTCTGTGATTGCGGAACTCCAACCACTTTTTCTCCTCGCTAGGTAGGCGGATAGTGCACTTGTTTAATTTACCGCAGTCCTCGCTGTGACTCTTCAATTTCACGATGGTACTGAAATAATGGAGGCAACTGAAAAAAAACAAATAAACATACATTAGTAAAAAAAATTTTTTTCTTAATATTTAATTTTTTATTTATTATACTTACC
>NW_017268528.1:0-231 GCF_001594065.2 Cyphomyrmex costatus | reverse complement strand
TGAAGTACTATTCTACACCTTTCCCTGTTCAGAAACGTTGAATTTTCCACGCGAAGTAACTTTTACTCCCCGCCCCCCCCCCGCACAGGGGCACACGACTTCTACGACTGTACTATTACTGTGATTGTACTGTCGGGGCAGACCTCTGTGACGGTGTGGGTGCGGGGAGGTGGCCGAAGGCTGCCCCCTTGCACCCGCCCGTGTGTGTGTGTGTGTGTGTGTGTGTGTGTG
>NW_017268527.1:0-231 GCF_001594065.2 Cyphomyrmex costatus | reverse complement strand
ATTTTCAATCCAACATCTATTATTATAAAATGCATTCTTTTATATAGAAATAAATACAAGATTTATTCTTTATTACTTTAAGTTCAATAGGTTCAAGAATAATTTCAGTTTAAAGATTAGATTTGAAACTTAATTTATTTAATTAATTAAATAAATATTACTTAATAATACTTAATTTATTTTTTTTGTAAATAAATGTAAATATAATGCAAATGTGATGATATGTGATAA
>NW_017268526.1:0-231 GCF_001594065.2 Cyphomyrmex costatus | reverse complement strand
TATGCGATATAAAATAAGAAGTATCATAATTTCATACTTCAATAAAAATTATTATTTTAATAATAATATTAAAAAGTCAACGAACCGACACAAGTTATCAGTGCGCAATTACAATTTATTCATATAGAACATTAAACATAAATATTTTACCCTATGTTTGAGGTCTTCTTCAGTACATTAAAATAAATTAAATACCATTAAAAAACGCAACTTATTAATAGTGTGGAAAAA
>NW_017268525.1:0-231 GCF_001594065.2 Cyphomyrmex costatus | reverse complement strand
AGAAATAGTCATGTTATCACTACTATATGTATACGTGTAATTATATGTCCATAATTACACGTACACATATAGTGGTGACAATATGACTATTTAAGAATGCACATAAATGAGTACGGTAAACCTTCGGAAAACGCACATCCTCGCAAAAAAAAATTACATTAGTTTATTAGTAGATAGAGTACACCGATTCTGGACCGGGAGCAATGAGGGGGGGTGAGGTGCGCGGGGAAG
>NW_017268524.1:0-231 GCF_001594065.2 Cyphomyrmex costatus | reverse complement strand
ATATCATAGAATAATAATAATATATATCATAGAATAATAATAATAATATATATCATAGAATAATTTTGAGATAAACTCACAAAATAAACACAGTAATGAAAAAATCAAGATTACGCCAAATAAAGAATTATTTGTTTTTTTTTTTTTTAGTACACATTACCTTTTAAGGACAAATAATTTTCTAGATATTTTAGTAAAAGATATATACAGACAGATTGGTTCAGGCCTTTC
>NW_017268523.1:0-231 GCF_001594065.2 Cyphomyrmex costatus | reverse complement strand
GAGCGCGTAACTCGTAGTGTGATTACGGCTTTTACGAGGGATTCCGATTGAGCAGAGGAATCCCTCGATTTTTCTTTCCTTTTCCTTGTTTCAAACTCTCTTAATCTCTCTCTTTTTTTTCCCTTCCTGTCTCCTCTTCTTCCAGCCTCCTCAGCCTTCTAACACAAACTTAGCGAGTCTCTAAGTAACTATTACTTTATTATTATTTATTTTTAAATATATATATTTAAC
>NW_017268522.1:0-231 GCF_001594065.2 Cyphomyrmex costatus | reverse complement strand
AGCTTCCACCTTGTGGTCTGCTCTGGGAGTGGCCCGCAAATTAACCAATAAGATAATCTTTTCAAAAAACAAGCGGGAATAGCTTAAGGCTGTTCCTTATGTCGCGGTCCACCATGTGGTCTGTATCCTGATTAATTCCGACGATCGACCAATCAGGAAAAAAATCAATTAATTCGGGCGTCAATCACTTCGGGTGAGTTTCTATGAACTCTTTGGCTCTGTTTGTCGCTG
>NW_017268521.1:0-231 GCF_001594065.2 Cyphomyrmex costatus | reverse complement strand
AGGTGGACAATAATAAATACTAATATTTTCAGTAGGAAATATTTTTATAATTTGTGTTGCTACAAATTCAAAATGTTCGTTTTTTAAAGATATCCTAAAATTAAATTATTAAATAATTAATTACTAGTAAATCAACTAAATTACTATGCTTCAAAAATATTTTTTTATCCTTGGTGTTTACCACAGAAGAGAGACATTAAATGTGTAACAATCACATCAACCAGTTTTGAA
>NW_017268520.1:0-231 GCF_001594065.2 Cyphomyrmex costatus | reverse complement strand
AAAAGTAACGGTAAAGGAACAAAAAGAATGGAAAATTCCACCATGCATAAGCAACTGGAAAAACGCAAAAGTATGAAGTTTAAAATTATTTTATGTCTCACATTTTGTACTTATCTTACTACCATAAGAGATAATATTGAAATGTTAATTTAATATACTTGATTCTATCTAGAATTTTATCTAAGAAACAAAACTATGTTTTTAGGGTTACACCATTCCCTTAGACAAACG
>NW_017268519.1:0-230 GCF_001594065.2 Cyphomyrmex costatus | reverse complement strand
TGTTATAGTAAGATCGAGATAATATTATCTTGACTATCATTTTACATGAAATCTTGATAAGAATTATTAGAATGACTTTGTTCAAACTCTGATTAACTTATATAATCGGCGGTTAACTTGACCTCAAAATAAAATCTCTATAATATACAATTTATTGTTCTTAATCCCTTTTTGAAACATTAAACACAATTAATTAATTACTTTTAATAATATTACATAATATTAATTAA
>NW_017268518.1:0-230 GCF_001594065.2 Cyphomyrmex costatus | reverse complement strand
ATCACGTTTGCGGCGGCTCCATTATCAGCCAGACTAAGATTCTGACTGCTGCACATTGCGTAATTCCAAAACCTCCCTACAATGACTTCAAAGTTGCCACTCTCCATCTCAATCACTGGAGGACTACTCCATAACGTGAAGAAAATTACCGTGCATCCACAATTCTTTAATAGTTATGAAGATGCTTGGATAAATGACATCGCTGTGATTACGGCAAGTCGAATACAGAA
>NW_017268517.1:0-230 GCF_001594065.2 Cyphomyrmex costatus | reverse complement strand
TGTATGAAGATAAAGATAGAACCACATGGGTTTTACTTTTTAATTTAGTAGAATTTAAATAAAAGTACTATATGGATTCACTTAAAAATTAAAGGTACTACTTGTGTTTTACTTTTTAATTTTGATATCTCATGGGTTCTTTAAATATAAAAAACCGTTATAGTTTAATCTCTCACCTAGAACACTGTATTTGATTCAAGATTTTGAAGTGTATGTTAAACATGTGATAC
>NW_017268516.1:0-230 GCF_001594065.2 Cyphomyrmex costatus | reverse complement strand
ATGTTGTATCGGTAGTTATTTGACGAATCTCGGAAATGGAAGAAGTGTCCAAATAATAGAAATTCAAGAGGGTGTATTACAACTCTTTTGGTGTTTTTAGTTGATTCTTCCCACCTTGTTTTATTATTATTTATTCCTCAATTGCTCCTCTCGTTTTGCTTTGCTAATAACCTCTTTTCGAAAATATTTTAATTATGTATATATATTAATATTTTATTATGATATATGTA
>NW_017268515.1:0-230 GCF_001594065.2 Cyphomyrmex costatus | reverse complement strand
AAAATTTGCATTGCCATACATGTACCATCTATCATGGATACACAAAAATGCACAATCTGTTTACTAAGATTTTATAGTTAATTGCTAATGTCAAAAATAAAACGAAACATGAACCCGAACTTGAAAAACAAAAGATAGTTGTCTAATATTTAATAATCTTCTTATAATACAATGCTTGTATTATACAATCGTGTTAGCTATTTTTATATATATCATTAATACATTTTTTA
>NW_017268514.1:0-230 GCF_001594065.2 Cyphomyrmex costatus | reverse complement strand
GTCCAAAACAATTTAGGATTTCTTTTACTTTGCTATACATTTATATGCTATATACATTTTTAGAAAAGATACATATTTGCTTGTTATCGTTATATTATTTAATATCTGATATTTTGATTAAAAAGAATTGTTATAATATGTTAATTTTGGACGACATTATGCAATATTTTTACACAATATCCATATGGTAGATACGCGCATGACAAAATGATATAGAGTAGCACTGAAGA
>NW_017268513.1:0-230 GCF_001594065.2 Cyphomyrmex costatus | reverse complement strand
ATATGCACAAAATGTTGCCTATTACGAAAATATTATACAATACATATTGTCATTGATTTGCTATAATATGTAGACTTATTGTAATAGATTAAGTCAATTATATTAAAAAATAATGAAAAAGAAAAAGTTCTACGAGCCAAAAGTTCGTTAAAATATAAAATTATTAGTAAATAAAAATTGTCATTTAGTTAAAATTACATTGTTTAATTAGACAACAAACGTTTTCAAAG
>NW_017268512.1:0-230 GCF_001594065.2 Cyphomyrmex costatus | reverse complement strand
AGAGACTTGTAGCGTCTCAGAGTTTTTGAACATGGCCGGAGACGCTACCGCGTCTCCTGATCCGAACATAAAAATCATATAAACCGTAACACGCAACAAAATTCTGTTATTACTAATTGTCCGGGCATGTGCCCCTTTGCACTATATGTAGCGCTATTTTTTCCTAAAGGGCCTTGTGGCCCACGTAATAAATGGTTATGTTTGCAAATGTATAATACTCGAAGAACCAA
>NW_017268511.1:0-230 GCF_001594065.2 Cyphomyrmex costatus | reverse complement strand
TTATACTCTTACTTTTCGCATATTTTTGTTTAACCTTTTCGATACGACTTTATTTTTCACTATGCCTCCATCTGTATGGACAGTCAAATCGCAAATACGCTGCCACTGTACGGAACAATCATGATGCAAATGTCACTTCACTGGAGAAGAAGCATAGCAGTTTACCATGTAATATAAAGTATTCATGGAAAGGAATTGTTAAATTATAGTCGTTATTAGTGCATGGCGAG
>NW_017268510.1:0-230 GCF_001594065.2 Cyphomyrmex costatus | reverse complement strand
GCGTCATTTTTAAGAATAGTTGAAATTCTAAATTCTTTCGAGTAACACGTACAATCAGTTAAACGTTCATTATTATACGAGTTGATCCTCTATGGAAATTAGTTTATCCATTGTATGCATTCGATGTAAATTTAGTGTAATGTGTGTAATTTTTGAGAGGTAATTACGTTTCAATCTTAATGCAATGCTAATAATTCGCAACTATATATCTGTTGCAATTCGTAGCTGTT
>NW_017268509.1:0-230 GCF_001594065.2 Cyphomyrmex costatus | reverse complement strand
AAAAAACAAATTATCATTAAATTTAATCCCAATTTCATTTCTCAATTTAAAATATTTATTAATATACAAATTTCCCCAATAAAATTCAATGAAATTGGAAAAGAAAAATTTACAATACAAAATATAAACCATCATATTATTACATTTGGTATTTTTCTAACTAATCTTTTATTCAAAAACAATGAACGTCTTCCTGATCGCTTATAAAATAAATTAACTAAATAAAATAT
>NW_017268508.1:0-230 GCF_001594065.2 Cyphomyrmex costatus | reverse complement strand
ATTCCGTACGCTACACTGGGTCAAAGTGAACATTTTTTGTCTCTTAGACTTTTTTGATAAGATAAACAGTTTTCGAGATAGATAATGTCAGACCTTGAAAAATGACTAGATTTACGATTTTTGTCCTCACAAACTAACCCTTACTAGTCTAACGTTTTTTCGGCACTTTTAATGGTCTAACGTGGGCCATTCGTGTCTCGGCGTTTTTTAGACATGTTAAAGGGCTTTAA
>NW_017268507.1:0-230 GCF_001594065.2 Cyphomyrmex costatus | reverse complement strand
TTTATAAATTGTACTGTCAGCACATTGCTTCATTTAAAACAGTTGAATGTGCATTTGTGCTAACGCAAGTAATTATATGAGTACGTACACAATGACTTAACTACACTCTTTTATTATGCATCTTATTAATATTGTGTTGTTATATTAATAATATTGTAATACGAAATATATCTATTCCTATAATTATTGTAAATATAAAACGTCACAATTATTTTCATATACAAGAAGAA
>NW_017268506.1:0-230 GCF_001594065.2 Cyphomyrmex costatus | reverse complement strand
ACCATTTTTCTACATTTTGTTTTATTTTACTAGAATATTGCACTTTTTATTTAATATACAAAACATATATAAATATTTAATTCTCTCTATTTTTTAATCTACGGTTTAATATGTATCCATCCCCCCGTTTCTGTTTATATTTTATTGATATTCATTTTCTATTATATTACTTTATATTATTCTTTATATTTTCTTTCTATTCTAAGATTTTGTTAATTTTTTTCTATTTG
>NW_017268505.1:0-230 GCF_001594065.2 Cyphomyrmex costatus | reverse complement strand
GGGATCGAACTTTAATTTTTTTTTACCAATCGGGGCTCTATGGAGTAAAATGCCGAAACACGTATAAATTTTTTTGTCTCAAAGTATCACCTCAATTTTTTTCAAACAAATCGTGATATACTAGCTTGAGCGTCTCCTTGTAAGTGAACGCGATTTACAACAGATAAAGTACGTTTTCAACAGATTACTTATAGAGAATTAATAATATCAAAATTGGCGCGGGTGTCCGA
>NW_017268504.1:0-230 GCF_001594065.2 Cyphomyrmex costatus | reverse complement strand
CGTATAGAAGTACTTTGTCCCCTATTTTGAATTTAATTTCTTTGGCTTTTTTATCGTGATATTGCACCTCTCGGTGCAACAAGATATTATTTTGCCTTAATTTTTTCTTTCTTTAGATGTTCTCTTGCTATTTGATTTGTTGCTCGTAATCGTTCTTTCAATTCTTAAGCGTAGTCGTCATACGTATATGACGGTTTTGGTGGTATCGTTAGTGATGTTGGTAAGGTAGC
>NW_017268503.1:0-230 GCF_001594065.2 Cyphomyrmex costatus | reverse complement strand
TACTTGCCGCGCAGTACCTAACAACGAATCGCTGGATAGCAGCACGCCCGTCATTTGTAAGCATTCGACGATTCGTTGCTAGGCATTACACGGCAAAAGAAGAACAAAACAATAAGCGTTAAAAATAAAATAGAGAAAATATTAAAAGAAATTTCAGAGGAAGTCGAGAAAATGTTATTGGAGGATGAGGATACGTCCTCATCCTCCAATATAGAAAAACTGCTGCAGCA
>NW_017268502.1:0-230 GCF_001594065.2 Cyphomyrmex costatus | reverse complement strand
ACAATTTATTATATAAAGAAATAAAGATGAACTTGTATAATTTATTTTTTATTTATTTACAGCAAACAATGATGTTCATTACAATAACGGGCTACTTCCAACAACTCAATATCAAGGAAGAGCCCATCCTCTATTTCAACCGCACCTTCATAATTGTTCCGGAAGGTGAAGGATATTGCATCCGAAATGAGCAGTTGCATATTAGTCAACCATCTCAGGTGCAGTTAAAG
>NW_017268501.1:0-230 GCF_001594065.2 Cyphomyrmex costatus | reverse complement strand
ATGATGAGACCTTGAAGAGAAAATGGATTGCTGCCGTTGGAAGAGGCAAGAACTGGTCACCTGGTTGTCAAAGACTTTGCGAGGTTAGTAGCAATGTGCAGTATGCGCTCTGATTTTTTACTTCAGTAGATAAACATGCAATAATTTAATATACTGTTAGATTCACAGCATGTGTTTGTGATTTTTTTCTCTGTAGGTACACTTTGACCCATCGGAAATCGAATTTGTTG
>NW_017268500.1:0-230 GCF_001594065.2 Cyphomyrmex costatus | reverse complement strand
ATTATGCCATCAGGCACCTACTGTACAACTTCCGACAAGTACTGCATAGATGCTGATGGAGCGGAAACGTACTGGTCCTCAATACCCGTCGACAGTTGTCATTTTGACCAGTACGATATTCTGTACGAAGGATTAGCAACACGACTTGTACCAAGAAGTAACATCTCCATGCCGACAGTTTACACAGTAACCACTCAGGATACCACCTTTGCTCTCACAAAAACAAGAGA
>NW_017268499.1:0-230 GCF_001594065.2 Cyphomyrmex costatus | reverse complement strand
ATGACTTCTATGATTGTACTGTTGCACGTGGGTTTCGATTAAACTTTCCACGCGAAACGAGAGCTATCTCACACCACTAAATGGGTTGGGTTTTAAGTTATTTTTAATAGTAGTGGAGAGAGCCTCTCCGCAGGGGCTCCACTACTATTAAAAATGTACTAGGTAGGTATATATAACATATTGACTGCTTTACAAACAAAGCAGTGAATTAATTTGTAAAACAGTAAAAT
>NW_017268498.1:0-230 GCF_001594065.2 Cyphomyrmex costatus | reverse complement strand
TATTGGAACTGAAATAAGAGACCTTGATATCATTCTTATTAAATTGTTTGAATTTTTCGGTTATAAGAGTTTTAAATATTTCATTATTATTATAATTGCTATTATGTATAAGGTTACTATGAGAAATATCTTTAATTCTGTTGTTGAAGTATCAAAAATAAACTGCAAATGGATAATCATTCTTAATTAAAGTGTTTATGATGAAGATTATGTTTTTTTTTCATGAAATA
>NW_017268497.1:0-230 GCF_001594065.2 Cyphomyrmex costatus | reverse complement strand
TCGGTTGCTCGATCCTCGCCCCACAAGATCCGTAAATATATTACAATCTAGCACTATTCATTGTCAATTATGTTCAAAACCGGGACATAGTGCTAAAATGTGTCGCTCTAATAACAATATTAATTTTCAACTAAATAAAGGCACCGTCGTTTGTCAATGGTGCGACAAAACCGGTCATATCGCTAATAATTGCTGGAAAAGACAAAACGTCGAACGCTCGTCTAATAATA
>NW_017268496.1:0-230 GCF_001594065.2 Cyphomyrmex costatus | reverse complement strand
TTTATTTAGTTTATGTTTCATAAATTGCTTTCATGCATTTTCTTAGGCGTTATCAATAAAGTTACGATGGGAGTATACATCGCTGTAGACGTCAGGATAATCCTCAGCACAAGGATAAACAAAGGAGGTAACATCAATCTGTACGCCATCACTAATGAGTGGGCCATCGCTGTCACCCTGAAAAGCAGACAGACGTTTTTGTTAACTTATTTATTATTAAATTTTTTTCG
>NW_017268495.1:0-230 GCF_001594065.2 Cyphomyrmex costatus | reverse complement strand
CTTTTTATGTTGCTCACAGTTCTACACTAGCATTCCTATTCCAGTATTATAAGTTCTATGGTCATAAGTGATTGGCTGACTACACATGTCCTCCCCACTCTTTGCCGCCATTATGCGCAACGACTCACCTTGGGTGTTTTCCAACAACGTACACAGATGACACAGCGTAAAGCGGGGAGCACAGACTTTTGCATAACGCATAAACCATATACATAAAGAATTTAATTGGT
>NW_017268494.1:0-230 GCF_001594065.2 Cyphomyrmex costatus | reverse complement strand
TACAATATAACTCAGATACAAATAGATATATCCATGAAATCTGAAAATTTTGTATAAATTTTACTAAGGTCCATATGGCATACATTAAAAAGAAAAAAATTTTTAATTACAAAGCTTCAATTAAAAGTCATACAAAAATTCGCTTTACAGTGTTCGAAAGAATAAAAGAATAAGTCTTTACCTTTGATTTGCTTTTTTGTTGTGCATTGTATGATTTTTTTTATATCCGA
>NW_017268493.1:0-230 GCF_001594065.2 Cyphomyrmex costatus | reverse complement strand
ACTACGAATGCTTCGAAGCGTTTGATTAACCAATCAGAAGAAAGAATTTTACAAATTTATAATAATTTTGTTTTTATAACATTTTATGGTTAGGTTATTCTCTTTCCATTCATTGGTGTAATGGGAGAGAGAATGAGAGGGAGATTGGACGTCTTCCACAGTCCCTTTCTCTCATCCTTATCGACCATTTTGACACACGGATCACGCAGGGACGCAGGACGGTATTCATA
>NW_017268491.1:0-230 GCF_001594065.2 Cyphomyrmex costatus | reverse complement strand
AAGAAAGGTCATCTGAAATATTAGCCGGAGAATATAAGACTGGAATTGTGAGTGACTATTCGACACTGATTCAGCAATTTGCTCAATAATATTGTGTTGTCAAGGCTCCGGAGAATGTTTATAAAATTTTCCGTTGAAGGGAGTTTCTTGAGAAGCAACGAATGCGTACTAAAATTTAACATCAAGCCGAAACCGAGGAGATGTAAAAGAAAAAGAAAAAAAAATTAATT
>NW_017268490.1:0-230 GCF_001594065.2 Cyphomyrmex costatus | reverse complement strand
TCGGCCATGACTGGGGGGCTTCGGTGGGCTGGTATCTCGCAGCTCATCAACCCTCACGGGTGCGTTCGTTGACCGCGATCTCGGTGCCGCATCTGGCCGCCTACGGGTGGGCGCTGCGCCATGATGAAGAGCAGCGGGAGATGGCCTCCTACATACGTCTGCTCCGGATGCCGAAGGCTGAACGAGTGCTCCTGGAGGAAGGAGGCCGCCGGCTGAGGGCCTGCTACGGC
>NW_017268489.1:0-230 GCF_001594065.2 Cyphomyrmex costatus | reverse complement strand
CCGCAGTTTGACGGACCGCAGACGATCGCGCGTATAGTATTCGGCAGCATTTGACCGTGCTTGTGCTTATTCGCGCCGTTCCGCATCGTTTGCAATTTCGCGTCACAATTCATGACGCGTATCGTCAGTGGAGGCTGCACAAATTTCATACTCGCACTGTAAACTACCCGCAGTCTCCAACGCCTATTTATAGGCGCGCGAATCCGCGAATCGGGCAGTAGCAAAATGTA
>NW_017268488.1:0-230 GCF_001594065.2 Cyphomyrmex costatus | reverse complement strand
CTAACAATTGTCTTAGGCTTAATTTAATACCATCACATTTAAAGTACTTTACTAATACTATCTATGTATTAGCGACACCGAAATAACTTATATTTTTGTTACATTGAAGATGACCCGATCGGAATTGAAACATTTGTGTTTAAATGTTTATATTATATTCATTTTATATTTTCTTATACGTTTTATTATTTGGCTCATTGTCCTAATCATTACTCTTATTTAATTAATAA
>NW_017268487.1:0-230 GCF_001594065.2 Cyphomyrmex costatus | reverse complement strand
ATTGATTAAACTTTTTTAACAAAAAATACCTAACATTCTCTTAAAAATATGTTTGGAAATAGTAACAAGTTTCGGCTCTTGAATTGAGTCATCTTCAGATATCGGAATGGTCGCAAACATCCCAAAATGTTGAAAAAAACAACAAATGTTATAAAGTCGACCGCGTGAGTCTCCATGTAGAGTAATTCGGAGTCTACAACAGAAGTCGTAGGGTCTTAAGTCGTAGGAAA
>NW_017268486.1:0-230 GCF_001594065.2 Cyphomyrmex costatus | reverse complement strand
TAATGGAAAATTGTACACAAAGTCAAAAAGGAAAAATCAATAAACATTACATCATTAAAAGAAGGAAAGAATCACAATTAAACAAACTTTTTTTGAGAAAAATTTTTACAGTTAAGCTTTCACTTAGATGAACAGGAATTGATGGTTTGAACAACATCTTATGCTTACGATTTTATTATATTAATATCTTTATTTATATATTGATAAGGACCCGAATATAGGGTCGAAAC
>NW_017268485.1:0-230 GCF_001594065.2 Cyphomyrmex costatus | reverse complement strand
TTTGTAAAACGAATGGAACGTCAAAATTCGGACACGATAACGTAGGCGCGACAGCTAAACGAGCACGAATTTCTTCGAACGCCTTTTCTTGTTCCTTCCCCCACTCCCATCTCTGTTTCTTTTTCAATAGTCTAGTTAGTGGCTCACTCGCGGTAGCAAACTGGGGAATAAATCTACGATACCAAGAAGACATTCCCAAAAACCGACGCAATTGCTTAAGATTACGCGGC
>NW_017268484.1:0-230 GCF_001594065.2 Cyphomyrmex costatus | reverse complement strand
TTTATATCTCCTTTTTTTCACATTTAAAGCATGATAAACTATAAAAGGAAGACTCAACGTGCACACAAATCGTCGAAAATATTTCAAAAAGCAGTAAAATTAATAGAAAATGAAGATAAATCAGTAAGAAGTGATATATACTACACGTGTGTGTGTGTGTGCGTGTGTGTGTGTGTTATATATGTATAATATATATATGTAATATATATATAATATTTTCAACGATTATA
>NW_017268483.1:0-230 GCF_001594065.2 Cyphomyrmex costatus | reverse complement strand
AAGCACTGGATCGTTTTTGTGAAAATTTTTAATCTATATTCGATAAATTACATAATACTTAATATATTTTTTCTTTGTGCAATATGTATTTATATCATTAATGGTATAGAAGAACGACAACTGCAGAGGAAGTCTCTGCCGCTGCAGCTGCAGCAAATGCAGCAGCAAATAAATATTTTGCAGCAGCAAATAAATTTGCTGCTACAAAATAAGCAGCAAGAGCAGCAGCA
>NW_017268482.1:0-230 GCF_001594065.2 Cyphomyrmex costatus | reverse complement strand
GTTATAAAATTTTAATATTTTAATAATTTTTTTTTATTGTCACTTATTGTTAAGTGACAATAAAATCTGCAACTCTGAAATCATAAAAAAAATAAATTATTAACTTTAAACTTTTCAATTATATATTTTTATTAACTTAACTTAGTTAAAAAAAAAGTAACTTACCTTTACTAACCCAGTTTTTATAATTAAAACCTGGGATGACCGTTCCAGGTGGGCGGCTTAGGTCC
>NW_017268481.1:0-230 GCF_001594065.2 Cyphomyrmex costatus | reverse complement strand
GCTTATCCTTTTCCTATTTAAGCGTGATGTCTTCGCGGACAATAATTTTTACACGCTTTTAAGCGTGATGTCTCCATGGACAATATTTTTTACACGATTTTATAAGCGTAGTGATTTTAGTCCATTATATTATGATATATTACATTATGATATATTATATATATACATATATATAATAATATATTTATACAAAATATATTGTCATAAGACGTATATATATATATATATAT
>NW_017268480.1:0-230 GCF_001594065.2 Cyphomyrmex costatus | reverse complement strand
TTTATATGCACTTGGCGTATGTTTTTTTCTTTTTTTAAAAAAAGGTTTTTTTATGGGATTATAATATATACATAAATTTATAAAATTATATCCGAAGAAGTGATGACATTTATACATATATGAGGTAACTGACGCATCAATCTACAACGAAAACAACGTGAGCAAATTACGTTCCCGTTAAAAACGTGCCTTTTTTATTTAAAATATTTTTGGTACCTTCAAAAAAGGAA
>NW_017268479.1:0-230 GCF_001594065.2 Cyphomyrmex costatus | reverse complement strand
AATTTTCTAATAAAATTGTACTGAATAACTTAAAATAAGAAAGTGATGGAAAAAATCGAACGACTCTGAATTCAGAATGTTAAACTACAATCGAAAAATGTATTCACGTATTTTATAATTTTTCGTTGCAGTGCTTTTATCAAGTTTTTAATTAAAATTATTTCATGATCAAATTTTAAGATAGTCACACTAGTTCATTTTTTATATAATATAACTTATATAAAGAGTTG
>NW_017268478.1:0-230 GCF_001594065.2 Cyphomyrmex costatus | reverse complement strand
TACACGGTGTGCGACAGCGTACACACTTGCAGAAAAGTTCTTATGCGTTGTTTTGTTTTTTTTTCACATGCATAGTATTGAGTCGCGTGATATTGAAATGATCATGGATGATCGTCGATTGTTCCTTCATTATTTTCGGAATGCTACACTGCGCATACTATTTACATTGTGTATTCGTTCCTGTGTAGACCTTAATCCTCTCGAGCTTACAAATTCTCAACGTACATTAG
>NW_017268477.1:0-230 GCF_001594065.2 Cyphomyrmex costatus | reverse complement strand
AACGAACCTGACGATGTCCTGTCATTGTCACGACTAAATTATCATATTATGTATAATATAAATTATTAGAATTAAATAAATTATTAGGGAAAACAAAGAGTATAAACAAATCTAAGGTGTAATGATCTAAGCGTTAAAATATACAATAATAAGGCTAATTCTAATTAAAAGAAACATTACAATATATAAAAAATTTTTTATAAAATTAATGATTAATGATTATTTTTCAT
>NW_017268476.1:0-230 GCF_001594065.2 Cyphomyrmex costatus | reverse complement strand
ATTACAGAGTAGGTATAACAACACATGAAATACAAAAAGTATTGCATTAGAACCGTATCTTTATAAGCTCTATAACGAAGTGAATACACATGCACAGAATTATGTAGAAATGTAGAATTTTTTTTCTTTAATTTTGAATTCTCTCTCTGCCAATCAATGGTTAAAGCAAATATTTAACCCTTACTAGTCTAACGTTTTTTCGGCACCTTTAATGGTCTAACGTGGGCCAT
>NW_017268475.1:0-230 GCF_001594065.2 Cyphomyrmex costatus | reverse complement strand
ATGGTGTAATAAGAAAGGTGAAACGTTGCGCCGATGGGGGAGGGACTAATCACGTGATATTCAGGTGACCCGCTGTATCTACCAATCCGGTGTGGAGCGAAAATGCATAATTCCAAATACAATTTTCAAAACATAACCTAATATGACCACAAAATGTAGCAGAATTTTAAATACATTAAATTAAGCTTAAATTAACATTAAAATATAAGAATAAATCTGTGATCACACGT
>NW_017268474.1:0-230 GCF_001594065.2 Cyphomyrmex costatus | reverse complement strand
GCGATCATCGAGCAAGCCGTCTTTCCCCGGATGGCCGAAGAACCGCTCAGCCCGGCGGTGGGGCAGTTGCTGGCGGAAGTGCTTGCTGAGCGGGCACACGATGGCATGGTCGACCTGGTACTTGACGAGCTCAGCGACTGGATGCGCCGCCACGCCGGTGAGGTGTCAGCGATCATCGAAGAACGCGCCCCGAGCTGGACACCTGAGTGGTTGGACAAACGTGTGTCGCG
>NW_017268473.1:0-230 GCF_001594065.2 Cyphomyrmex costatus | reverse complement strand
TTAATTACATTGTCATCGTCGTTCTTATCGGAAATAAACTGTTTCATTTTTGGCTCGTAACCATTCTCATTTTATTTTTATTTAATTTATTATTTGAGCCATTCTACATTATTTTTTAAAAAAATAAAACTATATATTTGTCAGTGTTACATATAAAAAAAAAATACAAAAAATGCAAAAGTACATTTTTAAATTGATTTTAAAAAAGTAACGGAAAAGTAACGAAAAGT
>NW_017268472.1:0-230 GCF_001594065.2 Cyphomyrmex costatus | reverse complement strand
ATTCCGTTCAGTCGTTTCGGAGATTTTCATAAGACTGTAAACTACCCACAATTCGTAGGTCCATCATCCCCTTAAAAACAGTAACTATATTAATCACAATCTTTCACTACATTAATGTCATCTCCTTCCTTCCTCTTTCTCATTCCTCATATATTTTAACTTTGTAGGTTATTTAACAATGTACAACAGCTTTGAATTGATTACAAAATTTAAGGGAACTCGGTTGGAAA
>NW_017268471.1:0-230 GCF_001594065.2 Cyphomyrmex costatus | reverse complement strand
GCATACTGATATTACTTCCTGGAAGATAAGCGTGTGCTGTAGGCAAATTAAGTTTATTATTATTTAATCCTTTTCCAATATTTGAAGATTCAAAAATACCTCTATCACTATTTCCTCCATAAGCTCCTATATCAATTAAACTAAATCTGTATAAATGATCTGATATAGCCATCAGAACTATGCTAAATTGCTTCTTATAATTATAATATAAACTTCCTGAATTAGGAGGA
>NW_017268470.1:0-230 GCF_001594065.2 Cyphomyrmex costatus | reverse complement strand
TTCAGTATCGGTTTTCGCTAATAATACCATCTAGGGAAGCAGTTCTTGCAATAATATATTAACAAGTATCGATTCGAGAAATAATTATATGCAATATTGTAAAGTAGTAGGTGTAAAATATGAAATTGAAGTAACGAATCATACGTTAAATTTTTTTTCTAAAATTCCCTTCTATTAAAGAGTACAAGTTCACGTTTCCAATCATAGCCGTGTGCGTTCGAATGCTTCGA
>NW_017268469.1:0-230 GCF_001594065.2 Cyphomyrmex costatus | reverse complement strand
CCTGCAGAATGAGTATATAGAAAGAGCCGATCGATTTGATGAAGCTTGTTTTTCTACTCAAACATCAATAAATTATCGTGAGTAACATACAAGGGCAAAAATAACGTATAGTTAAAAATATTAAAAGTGCCTGAAGCGCTCTTGTTCACTCTTGTTTGCAAATGCATCATCGAGCTTTTTACGCGTAATAATAATTAGCAAATATCTCAAATTAATACAATTTAATACGC
>NW_017268468.1:0-230 GCF_001594065.2 Cyphomyrmex costatus | reverse complement strand
ACGTCAAAAAACGCTGTATTGGAGGCGCGTGCGCGAATGCTAGATATTTTTTTTAATTTTTTTGGTATCAATTTTCGTGAATAGTGCATACTGAACTATCATTTTATCGCTACTCCGTAAAATTTTCGAAAATTCGAATCACCCTAATATATATAAATATATACTCGTATATATATATATATATACAGGGTGTCCCATTTTAATCTATCGGTCGAAATATCTCCTAAAAT
>NW_017268467.1:0-230 GCF_001594065.2 Cyphomyrmex costatus | reverse complement strand
TTTTGAACAACTTAAATTTATCGACATCAATTGCTACTAGGTGCAACTTTATCTAGAAAATCGCTTTTGAAGTTGCTATGTTGGTCCATTGGCATTTGGCGGCGCGCCTATGGACCACGAAGTAGGATACCTGAAAGTGACTACAGTCAGTTCGTACTACGAGAAAATATGGTATTATATGAGATGAAGAAAATGGCATAACATTTGTTAGAAAACAATCTATATGTAAT
>NW_017268466.1:0-230 GCF_001594065.2 Cyphomyrmex costatus | reverse complement strand
GTGGCCTCGCCGTGGCCAACTCCTGATGAATCGACTTCGATGTTCTGCTCAGCGGCCACTTGCTCATCGCTTGGCGTGCTGGTTGGTTCATTGATTTCACCAGCGGCGACAGCTGTTCCGGCTGCGGCAGCATCCTCGAGTTCTTCCTTCGCCGCGCCTTCGGCAATGGCCTCGGGAACCGGATCGTCGTCGCCGTCAGCATCGGATTTTGCTGCACTGCGCTTAACCGA
>NW_017268465.1:0-230 GCF_001594065.2 Cyphomyrmex costatus | reverse complement strand
AATGCAACGTTGCCAAATAGTACACTTAATGATATAATGTGAGAGATGCAATGAGACGTTGCTGAATAGTACACGTATTGATATAATGTAACAAAATTGAGAACGTATATCGAATAGACCGATAGCTGTCTGATAGCTGTTTTCAGTGAACCGATAGCAGATATTGATACATTATATCAATACGTGTACTATTTAGCAACGTCTCATTGCATCTCTCACATTATATCATT
>NW_017268464.1:0-230 GCF_001594065.2 Cyphomyrmex costatus | reverse complement strand
AGGTAGATAGGAGAATGATTTGGTTGGACCGTCGAAACAATTGTGTTGAGATCTTAAGCATCTCGCTCATTTTTACTAACCAGTTTGAGCTGTATATGTTAACGGAATTCTAACAGAATTATTTTTAGGTCTGTATAAAGTTAAACTTTTAAATGGATATTTCAATAAAACTGTTTTTTTCCGTGTTTAATTATTAAATATGAGGTACATAGTTCTTCGATGCATGGTTT
>NW_017268463.1:0-230 GCF_001594065.2 Cyphomyrmex costatus | reverse complement strand
GTCGCTGCTCCATCATCATCGTGTCTATCGCCACGTTCTCGCAGTCTCTTACAATGGTTTCGAGTTCCGTCATTTGCGTCACGAGCGTGCTCATCGGCGCGCTCGACGGATCCGCACTCGTTTCGTTCGTCGCAACAATCGAATTTCGCGCTCCCGCGTTCAATTGCTCACTACTACCGCTCATCAGATTCTCCTCTTCCTCCATTGTTCTGGAAATGCTCGGGTCTGAT
>NW_017268462.1:0-230 GCF_001594065.2 Cyphomyrmex costatus | reverse complement strand
AATCTTTTGATTTAGTATAACCATAATATAATCCTGCAACATATACTTTACCACATACATTTTCTGATAAAAGAATAGGCCAAAAACAAGCGTTTGAAGACCGAGATATAGACATGCCATCAATATTGAATAGTAAATCTAATACGGTAATATTTGTACCACTTTCTCTAACATCAGTTATCATTTTTTGCATAATACTATTAATATTAAAATGACAATATTGACCATCA
>NW_017268461.1:0-230 GCF_001594065.2 Cyphomyrmex costatus | reverse complement strand
GACATAAAATATTAATAAAATATATATATGGTATTTCAAAAAATATATAATCATAAGTAGTAAATGAATACTAAATATTTTGTACTGTCGTGGTAAAATTTTTTTATTTAAATTGTTTTCGATTTAATACAAACATTTTCATTAAATATAATCAAAGCACACTTTTCTTAGTTTTACAGCGCAGCTTTGGCCTTCCTGATGGTTTTAATGCAGGTAAATCTTCTATATCT
>NW_017268460.1:0-230 GCF_001594065.2 Cyphomyrmex costatus | reverse complement strand
AAGATCTATACAACGAGATAAGCAGATTGGAACATCTTGTAGAAAAAAATAACTGGGAAAAAAAGAAAAAAGGTTACCCGGAAAACAAGCCAATAAAGGCTGAAGATAAAAAACCATGCCAAATATGTGAGGAGACAAATAAAGGAAAGCGTTTTCACTCAGAATCTAATTGTTGGTTTAGAGACAAGAGTCAAAAAAATAAAAAGACGGAACTACTGAAAACAGTAAAT
>NW_017268459.1:0-230 GCF_001594065.2 Cyphomyrmex costatus | reverse complement strand
GTGATTCTGTGCAATTAATCGTCAAATTTTAATTTGAATTTTTTCGCAAGATCTTAATTTATTCGTAAATTTATTGGAGAATGGATAGAAAATATAATTTCTTCACCTTAACCCCTATTCTGTCTAATCGAAAGACCGCTTTAGAATGGTTGCGAAATATTGGCTTAATACCCGAAGAAAGATACTGCCGTAAACACAAAAAAATCATGACATTACATGAAGACAGATTA
>NW_017268458.1:0-230 GCF_001594065.2 Cyphomyrmex costatus | reverse complement strand
GCATCTTGCCGATTTTCCTACCATCTTCGTTACCTGTTTCGTTCTTTTCGTTTTAGCACCAATCTCGCACGAAATCTAGTTGACAAAAATCTCACGAGAGAAATACAATCATTTTACCTCTAAAAGACTACTTACTTAAAGAAAGTATTATATAAAAAAGAAAAAGAACATTTCTAATCTGTTACAAACGATATCAAATTCATTGAAGAAATTCCAACAGCTTTGTCAAC
>NW_017268457.1:0-230 GCF_001594065.2 Cyphomyrmex costatus | reverse complement strand
AATGAAAATTATCCAATCACATTTTAAGCTGGTTCTACATTAGTCGCATCGCAGTGTCGCAAGAATTGTGGTACAATCAACATCAAGCTGGCTCGACTTTGATTGGATTGCAACGCTTGCGACATACTTGCGACGTTGCGATGCGATTAATGTAGAACCAGCTTTATGTGCATCTCTATAAAGGAAATGCGATTGGATAATTTTCTTTATGCATGCGTTTATGCAGCTAT
>NW_017268456.1:0-230 GCF_001594065.2 Cyphomyrmex costatus | reverse complement strand
TCAGTAATAATTATATCTATAATTCCATATACTAAAAAGAAAATAATCATTTGTTTTCGGGGAGGGGAGGAAGACAGTCACAATTATTTTACCATGCAATTATAGTTACAAGTACCAAATACTTTTTTCTCGGTGCACGAAGGGTAGAAAGAGAAAGAGAAACAGAGAGACGCGCTGTTCGCGAGTTGTTCCGGAGGGAGATGTTTTTCGAGCCAAATCGGTATCGTCGG
>NW_017268454.1:0-230 GCF_001594065.2 Cyphomyrmex costatus | reverse complement strand
CAATAAACAATTAGTAATTACACAAAATGAACTCGGTATCTCATAATAGGGGCCTCTCTTCTATGTATATTACTTTCATAATTATAGTATAATAAAAGTATCACTTTAAAGTTTAAAGAAAAAGAAATCGAAATAAAAAAGTAATAAATGCATATTTATTTGAAGTGAAATCAAATAGTTATTGTCATATATAAATATTTAATAGTTATGTTAAAATTATTCTGCATTAT
>NW_017268453.1:0-230 GCF_001594065.2 Cyphomyrmex costatus | reverse complement strand
CGCTCACTTCCGCAAAATAGAACGACGTCAGCCAATAGGATTCTACAGCCAATAAGATTCAGGGCGACTAGACTTAAGTCATTTCAAAAGTATTTTTAAAATTTTGTACAATAATTGTTGTAAACAGTTCTTTATAGGCCTATTTTTTTACGCACAATCCATTTTCTTTTTTATGTTGGAGAGAAAAAGAGAAGAGATGAATCGTACAAAAGAAGTATTAAATTTGTCAA
>NW_017268452.1:0-230 GCF_001594065.2 Cyphomyrmex costatus | reverse complement strand
TTTGGTTATGGAACATTTATAAGTGTCATTGATTTAGTGAAATTAATATGATAAACAAAAATTAAATTATTTTTTGAATTTTTCGTTTCAATATATATTTTATATTTAGCGTTTTGTAATTTGATTAACGCAATAAAAAATTAGCATATATATTTTTAGCAATTATTCAAAATAAATATAAAATATAAAATACTATATACTAAAAAAAATATGTATACAAAATGGATAAT
>NW_017268451.1:0-230 GCF_001594065.2 Cyphomyrmex costatus | reverse complement strand
CTGTCCGTCTGTCTGTATGTCCGAATTTAAAAATATCGTTATTTGACGGATAGTGAAATGTTATTTTTTAACATCCTCTTTTACCTTTCACTCGCACCTCCACCATTTTTGGCCCACCGGACCTCCTCCACTCGCCTCACCTCCTCCCCCACCACCAACCCCCACCATTTCTTTCTTCCGCTACAATTCACTCTTTTTCGTTATTACAACTTTTTGACATCCTCTCTCAC
>NW_017268450.1:0-230 GCF_001594065.2 Cyphomyrmex costatus | reverse complement strand
TATATAGAACTACATAAACTTAATTACATCAATAATTTCTATCTATAATTAATAATAATTTCGCTCATTTTAATTGTTTAATTCGTGAACGATCAAATCTCGTCAAAACGTTATTATCATATTATTTCCTGTAATAAAAAAACGAACTATTGAATTCATAAGCCCATGTTAAATCCAAAGATTATTTATAAACAATTAAAATAGAATTGTATCTTTAATAAAGATTTATT
>NW_017268449.1:0-230 GCF_001594065.2 Cyphomyrmex costatus | reverse complement strand
TCTCAGCACCGAGACGCTACCGTATCTTCGCAGATAAGCGCTCGCGAAATTTCGATGAGCAAACCCGCAACCTACTAACTAAACACTGTTGTTCCTGCCTAAGCAGAAACAAAATAAGGTGAAAATAAATCGTCGTGATCGATTGAAAAGTAATTTTTATACCCGTCTCCATCAATGTAGATTAACTTTAATCTCGGCTCTCTACCTCTACTCTTTCTAATTTTTAAAAC
>NW_017268448.1:0-230 GCF_001594065.2 Cyphomyrmex costatus | reverse complement strand
CAAAGAGTAACGTCATTGTTTCTGTCGATGAGCGCGTGCCATCCGCTCGAGCGTAAGAGTTTGGGAACTCAGGATTGTCGTTATTGCTCGCCCGTGTCACTGCCAAGACATATTGTTCGTATTAATTGTTGAGATTCCGGTTTGTTTAAGATTAGAGTCGAGCCGCGTGCCACCGCTCAGCATTAGGCTGTCGGTGTGCTGGAAGTTCTTAGAGTCGAACATTTCTAAGT
>NW_017268446.1:0-230 GCF_001594065.2 Cyphomyrmex costatus | reverse complement strand
AAAGCGAAATAGCTGAGCTTCAAGGAGTTCCTTTAGTAGTCACCCTGGATTAGGGACTGAGCAGAATTCGTACCAGCAACTGAACCGTACTAAATATTGACGTGTAGTACTGATTTATTTAATTGTTCTTTTACTTTTACTTAAAATGCGCTTTCGTGGAACTCTACTTATAATCTATTTACAACAATGAAAAAGTTATCTAGGGATCGATTGCTATGTTAGAGTCACGT
>NW_017268445.1:0-230 GCF_001594065.2 Cyphomyrmex costatus | reverse complement strand
ATTTAACCTCAATATGGCGACCAACGCTGAAGATAAAATGGATAAAGAAATCTGTAAAGAGTATGAAAAATTTCCGTTTCCGAAAATTATGCCCCATGGGGAGTCAGGCTACTTAAAATCGGAACGGAACGGTGCTGATTGGTTGCCCCTACCACTTCACTTTTCTGATTCCGTGTTCCGACTCCGTTTTCCGATTCCGTTTTCCGTGCCATGGGATGGCACCCTGAAAC
>NW_017268444.1:0-230 GCF_001594065.2 Cyphomyrmex costatus | reverse complement strand
TATCGATTTTCTGAAGTCGAAAATCGGTTTTTTCTCGTTACCACCATTCGATAGAGAACGCCGCGATACGCATTTCTAACCTACAAATGTGGTATCGATTTTCGACTTTTCAACAATATCCAGAATCGGTTTTTTTTCGTTACTACCATTCGATAGAGAATGTCGATATACGCATTTCTAACCTACAAATTTGGTATCGAATTTCGAATTGTGACCTCGAAATCCAAAAT
>NW_017268443.1:0-230 GCF_001594065.2 Cyphomyrmex costatus | reverse complement strand
CCTCGAGAATATAGCCTGTAGGTGAATCTAGCGCGATGGTCGAAAAGTCGAAATTTTGCACGTAGTCGACCCATCGAAAATCAGCGTATGGCAATGGTTGATACATTGCTCAGCCACAGAGGTTGTTGACATCATAATACATTAAATATGATGACTGTTTCGATGGATCGTACGACGGTATGTATTTGTTGTTGGCTCGCGCGTACCTGTTTGAGCACTGGCTCAGACCA
>NW_017268442.1:0-229 GCF_001594065.2 Cyphomyrmex costatus | reverse complement strand
TTGTAATAAAATAAAACATGTTGCTTCCTCCTTTGTAATAGTAAAATTTTCAGTTTCGTCCAAACTTCTACTTTTTATACGTCTACGAATCCCATGTCAAATAATGAACCAAAGGATATTTCGTATTTTTTTCCGTATAATTCAATGATGTAATCAGTTTTCGAAAATTATTTAAAAATTTCGATAAATTATAACCATTTAAAAAAAAATTGACTGTTGCAAAAGTCAT
>NW_017268441.1:0-229 GCF_001594065.2 Cyphomyrmex costatus | reverse complement strand
TTTTTTATAAAATGATACACAATTTTTCTTATCATTAAACTAAGTAATTTCCTAATTATTTTAATTTTTATAATACTTAGATCTTTATTTATACTTTTCATTTATAGTAATATATTACTTAATTCTTATTATTTTTTTAAAGTTGAATCAAAATTAATTAAATTAAACTTTCATCCTTTATTAAATTTTATTTTTATGTCTCCATTTTTAATATTTATTTCATTTATTA
>NW_017268440.1:0-229 GCF_001594065.2 Cyphomyrmex costatus | reverse complement strand
CGTTTTTCACCAATCAGCGTCCGGTGTCAAAGCGCTGTTGTCCGTATGAGGATCCGGGCTTATAGTTCTGAAGAACTACTCGGCCGTAACAGACACGTTTCGGCTCGACTCGTTCGTTCGTTCTGACAGGCGTTATTGTCGACGTAGACGGCATATATGTTAAATATAAACATATAAGGTGTGTGTGTGTGTGTGTGTGTGTGTGTGTGTGTGTGTGTGTGTGTGTGTG
>NW_017268439.1:0-229 GCF_001594065.2 Cyphomyrmex costatus | reverse complement strand
ATCACAAATAAACCTACAATAAAATAAAGGTTGATTATAAAAAGTTAGGTTGCTGTTTTCAATGATGCTAAGAATTGATTGAAACTATATTAGGAAGTATTTGTCAATATTAATTTCATACACACATACATATATATATGTACCATATTCTATGCTACGTAAACATTTTATGACCAGACACTTTCTCATACACACACAGGCACATATTCTCTCTTGCTTTCTTTTGTAA
>NW_017268438.1:0-229 GCF_001594065.2 Cyphomyrmex costatus | reverse complement strand
TATTTAATAATGTGTTCTAAGTCACTTTTAAGCAATATTCAATATTAATTTTTTAAAAGTAGATAAGTTTTATGAGTTTTATGTGGTATTCCATTATACCCCGCATAAATGACATAGCGAGATTTTGACACACTTTCACAAAACAATAATACAATAAACTTAGGTTTTTCTGGTAAATCTTCGGAATAGGGGAAACAGCTCCGATCTTCTTGACCTTGACATATGTTGT
>NW_017268437.1:0-229 GCF_001594065.2 Cyphomyrmex costatus | reverse complement strand
TTATTATTTTACATTTAAATATTATATTTAAATATTTAGAATCTTGAACCTTACGTCCGCTTAAGACCACATTTGACTGATTTGACATACAGGCGAAATAACCTGAATTTTCGAGAGTTTTAAATAAGTAAATAGCAGATGTGATCGAAATTTTTTCAACAGCGTACAGAATATGGTAAGTTGTAAAAGCAATTGGTTATATTTTAATGTTATGAACGAATCATATATC
>NW_017268436.1:0-229 GCF_001594065.2 Cyphomyrmex costatus | reverse complement strand
TATGTGCAGGATTGTGTGTCTTTATAGTTTTCTCCAAGTGTCGACATCAAAATCAGGGAATAACTGTATACAGTCTTTCAAATAACACTGAATACGAAGAGAATAATGGTCAATTTTGTCGGATCTAACATTAGTTTAACATTAATCTAACATTAATCAATCAGTCTCTTCTAATCTTTACGATTAAATTTGTTAAATTTGAAAATGTGGGTTATGTACATTTTGCTTA
>NW_017268435.1:0-229 GCF_001594065.2 Cyphomyrmex costatus | reverse complement strand
GGTCATGTGAAGATTAAATTATTGATATTATATGAAAAAATTATTATAGGATCGACATTTTAACACCAGAACCTTCATTTCAAAATGATATCAGAAATCCTCCCTCAAGCATTGTTACAGAATTTACGAGACACCCATTTCTCTGTATACATATAATATACATCACTTATGATAGATGTAGAAACACAATATGACGTATCCGAACTGCGTTCGTATTTGTTCAATCCCG
>NW_017268434.1:0-229 GCF_001594065.2 Cyphomyrmex costatus | reverse complement strand
TGAAAATAAAAACACATACATTAAAGAACAGTCTAACTCTAAAATATTAATGTCACCCCTCTCTCTCACCATCCTCCTCCAACTGAAACACCATACATAGAAAAAATTTACTTTGCCAGCCCTGTATATGATAGATTGTATATTTGAATTATTTTGTTTTAGGAGAATATTTATACAACAACAGGAAACATGTCTACTGATGTAAATATGCAGGCTGAGAAGGTACGTA
>NW_017268433.1:0-229 GCF_001594065.2 Cyphomyrmex costatus | reverse complement strand
ATATCCATACAGCATCGATCTATACGAAATACTATTTGTGATTTGCCCTAAAACATTTATAAACAAATTAAGATTAACAATCATGTATATGTGTATAAATTTAAAATAGAATATCATATGTAATCCGTGTTTATTTTATCCATTTTGTTCAATCACGTCGTTTTTAAAACAGATCGTAGTCTCGTTACAAATATTGTTACAATAATGACAAAATGACTCCAATATTATC
>NW_017268432.1:0-229 GCF_001594065.2 Cyphomyrmex costatus | reverse complement strand
AGTTACACAGATATTCTAACCTCACTTAGGTATTCGTCTATGCCATCGATGTGACAAATTTCCCAACCTCAATCCTTTGTTATTGCCGAGACTCAATCCGACTTTGGCTGCGGTCGAGTTGCCACTACGAATGCTTTGAAGCGTTTGATTGACCAATCAAATGAAAGAGTTATACAAACTGACCAATCAAGAAACGCTTCAAAGTATTCGTAGTGGCAACTCTACCGCA
>NW_017268431.1:0-229 GCF_001594065.2 Cyphomyrmex costatus | reverse complement strand
GCTCGTTGCTAGGCTGAAATGCGAGACTTAATTGTGGTAGCACTCGCGGGCTACAACAAGACGATATAAAACAAGACGATACGAGGCGATACAAAACGAGACGATACAGAATAATACGAAACAATACTAGACTGGGCCGCTACAGGAAGGCACGTCTTCAAGGCATCACCCCCCAGGCTAACAGGGTGAAAGGGGAGAAAGAAAAGGAAAAAGGATCTATGTCAATAAA
>NW_017268430.1:0-229 GCF_001594065.2 Cyphomyrmex costatus | reverse complement strand
ACAAGTACAAGAATTGATATCTAAAGAAATCGTTACCCCCTCCGTTTCACCTTATAATTCACCGGTTTGGATCGTGCCGAAAAAACCAGATTCATTGGGAAATAAAAGATGGCGTATGGTTATCGATTATCGAAAACTAAATGAAAGAACGATAGGGGATGCTTATCCCTTACCAAATATTAGCGACATCCTCGACCAACTCGGGGGTGCCAAGTATTTTTCAGTACTG
>NW_017268429.1:0-229 GCF_001594065.2 Cyphomyrmex costatus | reverse complement strand
TTTTTTTTTAACATCTTAAGATCGTTTTGAATATGTAAATCGACTATAAATATTGATCTATGATTATTGGCTTTTTATTGACTTTTTTTGTTAATCATACACATTCATCGATATTCTTAGCTGCTCTGATAGAGGCCTTATAGTTATGCTTACCAGATACAAATACTTTTCTTGGAGACATAAAATGTATTAATAAACATAAAATATTAATAGTTTTTGCATTTTCAAA
>NW_017268428.1:0-229 GCF_001594065.2 Cyphomyrmex costatus | reverse complement strand
ATTGTCATCGTGTTGCTGATCTTGTACGTACAACAGATTCACGTGTATATTCCGTTTTAATTTTGTAACACGAAGTGGTACAATCATCGTATCGGCAACTGTACTCTCTTTCCTTTTCATCGTAACGTTAGCTGTACTCCCCTTTTTCCTTCGCTTTACAACTGCTTCTCGTTCGACAAACACGTTTACGGAAATATCGTTCAAATGTTCGAATTTCGTGATCTGCTTT
>NW_017268427.1:0-229 GCF_001594065.2 Cyphomyrmex costatus | reverse complement strand
AAGCGAAGCGTATTCCAACGCTGGACCGGCTATTGTCATTCCTTCGTGACCGCCGCTATCGCCTGCGCACTCACAGGCGATGTGCTATGCCGAGTTTGCCTCAACGGTACCCGTGGTCGGCAGCGCCTACACGTTCTCTACGCCACGTTGGGCGAGCTTGTGGCCTGGATCATCGGTTGGGACCTGTTACTCGAAATGGCGCTCGCCGCTGCGGTTGTGGCCCGCGGCT
>NW_017268426.1:0-229 GCF_001594065.2 Cyphomyrmex costatus | reverse complement strand
CTAAAAGAACATTCAAATTTATTATTAATAACTTTCGGGGCTCTCCTCACACGAGTCGAGCTCACCCCGCCAAGTTCGACTATTCCGTGTTTCCCGTATTGCCAGGACATTCCGCACGGAAATGCCCCTCCTTCCCGCATTCCCAGCATTCTCTTTCCTACGAGCGCCCGGACGAGCCCCCAAATGTTACGACCACGTCGACGCGTCACTCGCACACGTTCACGAAATG
>NW_017268425.1:0-229 GCF_001594065.2 Cyphomyrmex costatus | reverse complement strand
ACATGTTGTTAAATATCATTTCAATAACGTTGCTGGAATATTATTTTGCTTACTGGGTTACAAATGTGAAACAAATTTTACGATATCTAAAAGGTACGTTAGATTTAAGAATTTCATTTAGCAAAAATAATAAGACTAATACGACAAATAAAGTCGAAGAGTTAATTTGTTTTGTTGACTCTGATTATGCTGGTGATCTAGAATCGCGTAAAAGCACTTCCGGTTATAT
>NW_017268424.1:0-229 GCF_001594065.2 Cyphomyrmex costatus | reverse complement strand
TTCGTCCTAGATACATAAAATTTGTGTTAGAATTTCGAGAGTCCATTTAAATTGTTATTTTTTACAAAGTGAAATACGGTGAAAGAGAGGGGCGGTGGGGGTGGGTAGTGAGGGAGGGTACAAGGCAGGTGTAGGAGGTCCGGCGGGTCGAAAATGGCGGAGGTGCGAGTGAAAGGTGAGAAAGGATGTTAAAAAGTTGTAATAACGAAAGAGAGTGAAATACGGCGAA
>NW_017268423.1:0-229 GCF_001594065.2 Cyphomyrmex costatus | reverse complement strand
GGTCCAGGCGCCCTGGCGAGGGGAGAAAGGCCGTATCAGGGAAGTACAAGCCCTATAGCTTGCGACAGCATTCCATCTCAATCAGAGAGAATATGAATAATAGACCGCCGCGCCGCGGCAGTGTGATCCAAGTACGCAACTTCGAGAGCGGATCTACACGCGTGAGATTCGTACGCAATTTATGCAGTCACTTCCTTAATGTCATTTATCTGTAAAATCCTCTGACAGA
>NW_017268422.1:0-229 GCF_001594065.2 Cyphomyrmex costatus | reverse complement strand
ATATGACATTGTTATTGAAATATTGATAATTAGCATGTTAACAAAATTTCAAAACAATAGTAATAATAACTACATCTCTTTATACTTAATCGTTGTTCTGTTATTCATATTCACCATATATATTTTAACAAATGGACATATTTTATATCAATTTTAAAATTTATTGTTACTATTGTTTTGAAATTTTGTTAACATGCTAATTATCAATATTTCAATAACAATGTCATAT
>NW_017268421.1:0-229 GCF_001594065.2 Cyphomyrmex costatus | reverse complement strand
CATCGAAAGGGTTCGTCCTTTTTTAATAGTATTGCTAAAGGTTTTGAGATTTTAGAAAAGTTAATGATGAATCGACGGTAATATCCAGCGAGACCGAGAAATTGTTTAATATGCTTTGCTGCCTTAGGTCTCAGGAAATTTTCAACTGCTTCTATCTTTTTAGGATCAGGCTTTACTCCTGATTCGCTAATAACGTGGCCCAAATAATCACTTCCTTCCGAAGGAATTC
>NW_017268420.1:0-229 GCF_001594065.2 Cyphomyrmex costatus | reverse complement strand
TTTTTTGTGATTTTTCTTTTGTGAGTATTCAATCCCATAATAAGCCCTTTATAAATAGTAACATGATAAGTAAGAGTCATATACAACTCTATATCAACCTTATATTGAACACCAAACCCACCTCGAACTTGAGTCTAGATATCGAGTTTATTTATAAGGAATGCCCGTAAGTTTGAAACTTACAAGTTCTAAACGCTTGAACCTTAAGTATTGAACGTAAAATGCTTAA
>NW_017268419.1:0-229 GCF_001594065.2 Cyphomyrmex costatus | reverse complement strand
CTCTCAGTAATTTATACCGTCTCCATCGGAGGCCAATACGGTAAGTAATCTACGATGCATTGACTCAACAATAGTCTGGCAATATTCGGGACGTCGGTTCAGATCAGTCCAAGCCAGATGCACTCGTTGCAGTAGGTCTTCCCTTCGATGTACAACGTGGGGCGTTCACTCTCGTACCATCTCTGCCCAGAGATTTTCGATCACGTTGAGGTCTGGAGACCTCGGAGGC
>NW_017268418.1:0-229 GCF_001594065.2 Cyphomyrmex costatus | reverse complement strand
GCCGACTTTGACGCAAAGTCGCGTAAGATTCGACGTTTAGCGCTACCAGTGGATGATACTGACCTAGCAAACAAACGATATGTGCAGCAGAGTGTTCAAGATTTGAAAGATCGTCTTGATGAAATTAAAAGAAAAGTAACATTATTCCAGAATAACGTGCAAATTGTATTAAATGAATTTGAAAAGAAGATTCGAGAAGCAAAGAATGTCTGAGAAACGAACGCTGGTT
>NW_017268417.1:0-229 GCF_001594065.2 Cyphomyrmex costatus | reverse complement strand
AGATCAGATGTTTCAAATAATTTTTTCAGTTAATTTTATGCAAAAGTTGTGTTTATACGTTTTTTTAAGTAATTTTTCGAAATTGTTTTATTAAAAAATTAAAAATTAGAGATTAATTACAGATTTTATAAGATTATCTTAATAGTAACTGCAAAGTAATATAAATACATTTTTTTGTTATAATATAATAATTATTATTACAGTTACTGTTGTACACTGAAATATTTTA
>NW_017268416.1:0-229 GCF_001594065.2 Cyphomyrmex costatus | reverse complement strand
AAGAAAGAAACAATGATACTACATACTATAAACTATATTAACATTTATATGGATAAATTTAGCACTTAAAATTAACGCTTAAACAAATTTATTATAAGTTTAGTGTTTGATTATGATCTTCAATACAATTTCAATAAAACCTCAAAAAAGAAAACACAATTTCGAACGTACAATTTTTAAGCGGGTAAAATCTAAAAAACCCTCTTGGTTTTTTTGGGGTGAGTAAAAT
>NW_017268415.1:0-229 GCF_001594065.2 Cyphomyrmex costatus | reverse complement strand
AAAAAGATGATTTTTATTTTAAATAAGATTTCAAAGCTTATGTTATGTTTCTTATTTTTAAACGTCATACCAGTCAGCAGTCGGGAATATTTAAAATAATTTTATTTAAAATATATATTTCAAATATATGTAATATATAGGGTGGGCCATTTTAATCCCCCACCTAAATTTCTTGTAATCTAAGCCATATAGAGAAAAATGTTTCAAATAAAAATGAAACGGTGTCGAG
>NW_017268414.1:0-229 GCF_001594065.2 Cyphomyrmex costatus | reverse complement strand
GGCTCAGGTAATTCTCTTTTGTCTCTAAAGCTTGGAGCGTGGCGCTATCCTCCATAGCGTCACACGTAACGGTCGGATTTTCAACCACCGTCTGTTTCTTTGCCGGACGAGTGTCTCCGGCGGTGGCAGCTCCTCGTGTCCGGTGATTTGGCCCGGATATAGCTTTACTCCGATGTCTTCGGAGTGGCTATCAAGGCAGTGCCGCTGCCGGTTATCGTTTCTCTCTTTC
>NW_017268413.1:0-229 GCF_001594065.2 Cyphomyrmex costatus | reverse complement strand
TTAATTTGTTTTTAATTGTAATTTATTGGATCATTGTCCTCTTTCTTGATAATATTTGTATTAATTTTTGGTTTCTATTCTAGCTTTTAAAGGATACATTAAAACAAATTTTATAAATTTATATATTCTAAAATATAAAAAAAAAATAGGATGTGGTTCACTAACAAATGGAAATAATAAAATAGAAGTACATATAATAAATTTTAATCAAGAAGACTATTTTAAATTA
>NW_017268412.1:0-229 GCF_001594065.2 Cyphomyrmex costatus | reverse complement strand
CGTCATCTCTGTGCTAACAATGTCGACCTCTCGACCGACGATTGGGGCCGAGCCGTCTACCGCTACAACAACTCGGACGCTTACGTCGCCAAGGTGCGCGGCATAGCCGCCAGTTACGCCCGGTGAAAGGCACCAAGCAATGGCACGCAGACGGGGATGCGCGGCACCGGGGACTAGTGCTGATAGGTGCCGTGGATGATCGCTCGGCCCAAGGTCTTGAAGGCTAACT
>NW_017268411.1:0-229 GCF_001594065.2 Cyphomyrmex costatus | reverse complement strand
CTTTGGTAATGGACATTTTCGACCTAACTCTAAAGATGGAGGAATGGCGGGCTGTCAAAGTTGATCGAAAAAATTTTTATGACGGAAATGGGATCTACGGGTCGTGAAACGGATTTTGGAGCAAAAAAAAAATTTTTGATTTTTTGAAAAATTTGCAAGTTTTTAAAAAAATATTTAATTCTTGAATATTGGTTTTGTCGACGTTTCTTGGGTTTTTAGGACGTTTGGG
>NW_017268410.1:0-229 GCF_001594065.2 Cyphomyrmex costatus | reverse complement strand
AAGATATAAAAAAATTTTTTTAACAAAAGTTGTACGGCTTCAAGAGTACTTTAAAAATACAAAAAAAAAAAATTTTTATAATAATTTTTTTGTAAATAATTTTGTTTAAAAAGTTTTTTAAATTTTTTTTCTTTGTATTTTTAAAGTACTCTTGAAGCCGTACAATTTTTGTTTAAAAAATTTTTTTATATCTTTTATACTTCCGACGATATTCGCCTCGAAAGAAAAA
>NW_017268409.1:0-229 GCF_001594065.2 Cyphomyrmex costatus | reverse complement strand
TTTTAAAGGACCCCTTGTCAATGAAGTATCGTTAAAAAATCACGGTTACGCAGAAAAAGAGATGCGTAAACAACATCAATAATTGTTAAATTGTTATGTGTCAATTTATCTCATGATATTACTGCGGTAGTTTATTAGTGTTACGTTTCAAGTCTGAAAAAATTTTGGCACGTAATCGAAAAATTACATTTGTAGTATATAAATTCACACACAATTATTTAGAAGCACC
>NW_017268408.1:0-229 GCF_001594065.2 Cyphomyrmex costatus | reverse complement strand
ACTTCACTTTTCCGATTCCGTGTTCCGATTCCGTTTTCCGTGCCATGGGACGGCACCCTTACGAACCAATCAGAGGGCCGCTTTAGCATTTTAAGACATACTTAAGACAGTCTTCAAATAAGAACTGACTATAAATACCGGCCCGAGACACTTCCGTATTTAACCATGATAAATAGAATAATATAAATTATAAAGAATAATTTGAACTTTAATATAAAGATAATAATAT
>NW_017268407.1:0-229 GCF_001594065.2 Cyphomyrmex costatus | reverse complement strand
GTCGATTCGATTCGATGAAAATTCGATCCCAAAGGAGCCTCCCGAAAGTCGCACTTCCTGTCCCCCAAAAGGAATTGAACTGTTCTCATCACTTGAAACCTCAAATGTATAATTTGACTGGACTAAACAAATGAACAATAAAAGAAGATTGCGCGCCAACGCCATTTTGGTTATCGCCATATTGTGGTTGCCATGGTTATGTTATTTCTGTCCGCTTTAAATATACATG
>NW_017268406.1:0-229 GCF_001594065.2 Cyphomyrmex costatus | reverse complement strand
ATATTAAAAGCTCAATAATACACGCAAAGTAAACGTACCTTATATTTTAGTCTAATCTAATCTGTTTATGCAAAAAATATATAATTTCCATATTAAATATTAGAGGAAAGCCCCCTATTATGAAATAGACGCCTAATATCCCTTGTAGAAAAGTACTACTGAGCACTAGGAGTATTTTGAGGTACTACTGTACTACACCACTACTCAGCACTACTATACTACTACACCA
>NW_017268405.1:0-229 GCF_001594065.2 Cyphomyrmex costatus | reverse complement strand
GGTGGTCATTTTTTATTTTGTGAAATTTTCCGAGGGACAGAATTAATTACCGTGGGTGAACATCTGTGCCAAAATAAGAAATGGGAGAAATCGTTTTGAAAAATTCGTTCCAAGAACGTTTCAAACTTCAGTCAGCTAATGTATACTTACTTTTTCATACGAAAGATGGCTTGGGCCAGCCATGGTCCAGCTTTTCTACCAAATGTCATCTTGTTTATTGTTGGAAATT
>NW_017268404.1:0-229 GCF_001594065.2 Cyphomyrmex costatus | reverse complement strand
GAAACGATATTACCCGTACTTGAAAAAATTCTCTCCGATGCAACGAATGTTACATAAATATGGAAATACATAAAAATTTTTTTACCAACCAGACCACTTGTGGAAATTTTTTTCACATAATTTCCACCATTGAAAAGGATCCATATTAATATCAATAATTCTGGTCCACAAATTACAATTGAACCTGTTGAGCTATAGTCGCTAGGAATGGGTTTTGAGGTTTTTTGAA
>NW_017268403.1:0-229 GCF_001594065.2 Cyphomyrmex costatus | reverse complement strand
TCACATTATCTAAGAACGTGCAATTTGATTTCCATTTGTGCAGCTCAAATTTCGCTGATTGCAAAATCGCTGTGACTTCCTTCCTTATTTCCTGCAGGTTATTAATATTGTTATCACCTGTCAGAAGGTCGTCTACATAGAAGTCGCGCTTGATGATTTCGGCAGCTCTCGGGAACTGATGCTGTGAATCCTCTGCTGCTTGATGAAGACAACGAATGGCTAAGAATGC
>NW_017268402.1:0-229 GCF_001594065.2 Cyphomyrmex costatus | reverse complement strand
AACGAATTTGGAAGCTCCTTGGTCGCGTGGCTGTGGGATTTTCGTCGCTCCACAAATGCATATCGTGCGAATAGAAAATACCTTCTCGTGTAAATAGCGATTCATCACTAAATATCACACGAGAAGGGAATGTAGGATCTCGATTTGTTTCTCTCAGAAAATTTTTGCAGAATGTTCTTCTTTCTCGATAATCTTCCGGTTGCAAATGCTGTACGCGTGTGTAATGAAA
>NW_017268401.1:0-229 GCF_001594065.2 Cyphomyrmex costatus | reverse complement strand
AAAAAATTTGAAGTCAAAATTTTTTGGGAGTACCGAGTAGTTCTGATCGGAGTTCTGGACGGTCCTCGATGAGTTCTGTCGAAAAGTATCAGAGTTCAAAGCGATTGGACCAACGGTTTCCAAGATATACTCACTTTAAAAATTGTTGATCTTCTAACAAATGTCACTGTATCTTGCAAACCGTTGGTCCAATCGCTTTTCTACCTTACAGTTTTCGATAGAACTCGTC
>NW_017268400.1:0-229 GCF_001594065.2 Cyphomyrmex costatus | reverse complement strand
ACCTATCTGTTTATTAATCTCCTCCCTGTGTATCGGTGGGAATCTATATTGTTTCGTATTCACGGGACGATCATCAGAAGTGATTATTTTGTGCTCAATGGCGTTAGTGTGACCTAAGTCTTCGCGAGGCAACTGAAAAAGATCTACGTTTCTATTTATTAATTGCTTGACGTACTGCGATTCTTCTTCATTTAAATGCTCTAAACGCAATAATCCTTCTACTTGCTTT
>NW_017268399.1:0-229 GCF_001594065.2 Cyphomyrmex costatus | reverse complement strand
TATATATATATATATATATATATATATATATATACCTACATATATATATTGGTATATATATAACGGGGTCTTATACAGCTAGCGGCCGTTTTACCGTTCCTAATACATTTATTAGGACAGGCTTTTTGGTATTGGAACCAACCTGACATTTTAACCCTCAATCTGGACGACTAGGAATCATTAAATATGATCCATTGTACAGAGGATTTATGGTTTAACGCCGGATCGG
>NW_017268398.1:0-229 GCF_001594065.2 Cyphomyrmex costatus | reverse complement strand
TTGGCTGAACCATTGCTATTCGTATGGTCGGTCAGTTGGCGGTTTGAGAGCCACGATAATTAGATCTCTTTTCGTCAAAAATGAAAATCGAGTTCGATAGTAATTTTTCTACTCGATTTAGTACTCGTATATAATAAAAAATTGCAGGCTTACTGTCGGTAAAATTTTTGAAGAGATGCTCTTTGATTGTACTGGATCTCACAATCAGTGCCGTTGCTGGTAGTCGGTA
>NW_017268397.1:0-229 GCF_001594065.2 Cyphomyrmex costatus | reverse complement strand
TTTTACGTTCTTCTGTACTCTTGCACTTGTGAAAATGTCGACTGTACTGATCTGTACTAGTACTGTTCCAGTGCAGTCCTAGTGCAGCGGAAAAGAACAAACCTATTATTTCGAAAAAGAGACGCATGATTTGATACGGAGCGATTGGATGCTGCCTAGAGACCCTAAAAGGAGAGACTCGCCAACTCGTCACGTGACTATGGGTGATTCTGATTGGCTGGGGTATGGA
>NW_017268396.1:0-229 GCF_001594065.2 Cyphomyrmex costatus | reverse complement strand
TAATATAGGATATTTTGCTGAGAACGGAATACTTGCTGCTTTAAGACGTCCTCCCACTCTTAAAATTCCTGATTCATCCACAAATGGACTTAGTTTTAATATATGACTTTTTTTATCTACGAGACTTAGTCTGTTTAATGACTTAAGCTCCTCTGTAAAATGAACCCTCTGAATTATCTTTACTAGACGCATAATCACTTGATGCTGCTCATTTGACGTAATGGGTCGA
>NW_017268395.1:0-229 GCF_001594065.2 Cyphomyrmex costatus | reverse complement strand
TTTTTTTTTTTTTGGCTTACTATTGTATTTTACTCATCGCACTTACCGGTCGCAGAAAAATATTTTATTCTTATATTTGGTAACTTGCGACCTCACGAGGCGGGAGAGATTTTTGATGCTTACGAAGTGACCGTCGCCGTCTTGCACGTACAAGAGGTTGACGTGCCTGTCTCTCTTGCAGTCGGTGAGCCGCAGAGGGAGGATATCCCCGTCCTCGATGCCGTACACG
>NW_017268394.1:0-229 GCF_001594065.2 Cyphomyrmex costatus | reverse complement strand
AAAACGACCCTCGAAATAACTTAATAATTTCTAAAAAATCGTAGAATGATTTCTCCCATTTCTTTGGCACAGTTGTTCCTCTGCATGCCAGAAAACAAATTGAAAACACCCCGATCGAATACATGTGTCGGAAGAAACCCTTATGGGCGAAAAACAACCCTCGAACTAACTTAAAAATTTCTCAAAGATCGTAGAATGATTTCTCCCATTCCTCCTTTTGTACAGAGGT
>NW_017268393.1:0-229 GCF_001594065.2 Cyphomyrmex costatus | reverse complement strand
GATGAGCATGGTGGATCTCCGCCGAACAGTTCGGCGACCTCCACCCGGTACCCGTGATCCTTCCCGAACTCATGCAGCATCTCGGAAGTTCCGGCACCCCGAGAGCCAAAGGTGAAATTGGCTCCGACGACCACCAATTGGGCCGACAGTTGATCGACAATGACTCGATCGACGAACTCCTCGGGCGTCCAGGAGGCCATCTGGAGATCGAATGCCAAAATGCGCACTT
>NW_017268392.1:0-229 GCF_001594065.2 Cyphomyrmex costatus | reverse complement strand
ATGCTGCGTAACTTGATAATTCGAATAATAATTGGATGGATTGCAATCTTGTTTATTAATTTGGCTACGGAAATTTTTTTTGACTTTGTTATTTTCAATATATTGTCCATTTTGAGTATATTATTAAATATATTTTGGGCAATTTTGCCAACTAATACAGAACATGTTATTACTTTAAGTACTCTGATCTGTGGAACTGTCCTTGGGTTAGTATATATGTCAACAGTTA
>NW_017268391.1:0-229 GCF_001594065.2 Cyphomyrmex costatus | reverse complement strand
AAATGCCTGTTCTTTCCTGCTTCTTGATCAAGAAGGGATTCATATTTAATCAATGTATTAAGTATGGATCCTACAGAGGTTCGCTGCAAGAATAACCGAAAGAAAGAATCACTATCTTCGCTGCAAATGTTGTAAGTTTACACCCCAACATTTGTCTAAGGTGGGGGGTGTTACGTCCAGATGATTCTCACGATTCTTTCTTCCGGAAAGGTCTACAAGTGACGAGATA
>NW_017268390.1:0-229 GCF_001594065.2 Cyphomyrmex costatus | reverse complement strand
GGACCTATTAGTAATACGTCGATCGGTTGGGCCGCGTGCAGCGCGCCGATGTCGATCGAGCGCGCCTCGGCCATCGCCCCTGGATAGAACGTAACGATCTGAGCGTGCGCACTGTCTGTGGTGATCGTGCACAGCGCCGTGTGCGCGGTATTTGAGACATTGAGCTTCGAGCAATCGACGTTGTGCTGCTCCAGCCAGTTTTGGTAGCCGTGCTTAACGAAATCTTCGC
>NW_017268389.1:0-229 GCF_001594065.2 Cyphomyrmex costatus | reverse complement strand
TCCTGAAAAGGAATTCGTACTATCTTCCGACAAGGAATGCGAAACAAGGACACTGGGTCTTGTATGGAACTGTACCCATGATTACTTCCAATTTTCTAGTATCTCCTGTCTACCACCTTTGGCTACGCCTACCAAAAGGCAAATATTATCAAGAGTCGCTTTGGTCTTTGATCCCCTCGGACTTTTTGGACCTGCGACTGTCATTGCTAAAATCATTATTCAACAACTC
>NW_017268388.1:0-229 GCF_001594065.2 Cyphomyrmex costatus | reverse complement strand
ATTTATATTTACATCATTTATTTCTTTTAGATATAATACCATAATATAGAATATAAAATGAAAGAAAAGAAAGATATTACTTCTCTCACACATGCACATTTACATTTAGTTAGTTCATTATAAGATATCTGATCTTCTTAACTAAACTTCTTGTATAATTCAGCTTTTCTCTTTTCTTTTCTCCAATCAAAAGAAAATGAAAAATGAACAATACAAGATCAGCTGAAAA
>NW_017268387.1:0-229 GCF_001594065.2 Cyphomyrmex costatus | reverse complement strand
TTTATATAATATTATTCATATTTATGTGTCAAAAATAAATAGATAAACACACGTTAAGACGTTGTATCAGTATTCATAATTATTTGCTTCCTACTTTCATTCCTATCCCAGCGTACCGCGTTACATCGCGTGCCAACAACCGCGTGCGACGGCGGTATCGCGCTCCATAAAATAAATAATAAATTTCTTTTACGTTAAGGCGTAGAGCTGTAACTTAGCATTAAAAAAA
>NW_017268386.1:0-229 GCF_001594065.2 Cyphomyrmex costatus | reverse complement strand
ATTCTATTAATTCTAATATATTGCGAAGAATATCACGTAATGTTGGCGTTTCGTCCCGGCTTCTAATACTGGACTCATCAGTAAGGTATTGTAATGGAAGCCTACCTTAGACGTCTGTTTTAGTTAATAAATCGAGATTCTATATATACAGATATACGAATTACAGATATATTAGAATTAATAGAATTAAAGATTTTAATGAATCTCAGGCTCGTAGCCCTATTCTCAT
>NW_017268385.1:0-229 GCF_001594065.2 Cyphomyrmex costatus | reverse complement strand
TTTGCAAGCAACTCTTATATCGTACATACAGAAAATTAATTTGATCTTATTATGACTGAGCATATATGATTTTTGTACAAAAAAGCAATCCTCATCAATGCATATATAACAAATTGTCACAAATAACAACACTCACTTTGAACTGTAAGTTGTACTGTATTGTACGTTGTACGTATTCATACTCTTACTTTCGCCTAATATTTTCGTAAAATACATGTGCATAATGTCA
>NW_017268384.1:0-229 GCF_001594065.2 Cyphomyrmex costatus | reverse complement strand
GCAGCTCTCTAACTAACATAATTAATTAATAAGTGTCACGTCCTAGCTGGTTGGTAATGTTGTGAACCTGTGGTCTGCTCGAATTTATTTAAGCTGAGCGCATGACCACAGGAACCTCGAGTGGGATTAATAATGAAGGAAGGTATAGGAAGGTTGGTGAGGTAAATATTTTAAATTTTATTTGCTTTATTCGTTGTCAGTTGTCAAAACTGCGTTTCTGAAATCAATA
>NW_017268383.1:0-229 GCF_001594065.2 Cyphomyrmex costatus | reverse complement strand
AATATGCCAGATTTTTTAGAATGTTCGTCATATTATGCGCGCGCACAGTATTATTTAAAAAATATTTCTTTAGTTTTATTCAAATCAAAGTAAATAAAATGAGTAACGTGGCGATTTAATATAATCGCTATCGATGAACAAATAACGATTAAAGCGCATATATGAAAAAAAAAGCAGAATGTTCTGATTAGCGCTTTAGCCAACAAATATAAATCAATATGATATTAAT
>NW_017268382.1:0-229 GCF_001594065.2 Cyphomyrmex costatus | reverse complement strand
TTACATTATATTATATTATAAAAATTTGTATAATCCTTTTTAGATGAATTTAATAGATTATTTTGTGCAGAAATTTTAAAATTGAATTTTGATTTACATTATTCTCAGCGCTCTCTAGCAATTCATTAATTGTGCCAGTCAACGCATGTCGTGCGAGTATGCTATGTTATTTTATGTTGTGCGTATTACTGTATTGAGATGGAATAAAATGATATGTGTAATGACTTAC
>NW_017268381.1:0-229 GCF_001594065.2 Cyphomyrmex costatus | reverse complement strand
TCTGGAACGAAATCTCATACTTTAAAGAGTGAAATTGAGTCAGTCTTGAAAGACTAGTTTAATCTTCAATCTTTAAGAGTAACATTTTATTCTTCACAGTGAGATTTAAAAGTTTCAGAGAATCAAGATATTGTTTTTTAATATAAATTTTTCTAATCGTATAAACGCCACGTTATATACATTAGGTTATTATTTATATTCATTTTCGTACTTATTTGCAACTTACTTA
>NW_017268380.1:0-229 GCF_001594065.2 Cyphomyrmex costatus | reverse complement strand
AATTAAAAGGCACTAATTAAATTCAAGGAACGAAAATGACATAACCTATATATATAAAAAGAAAAATTAATAATACTAATTATGAGTATATTTTAATAAGAATGATCTTTCGCAGATGTAACATCCCAAGGAGAATAAGAAAGTTAAAATGATTTTACTTAATTTGGACGTCACATTGATTGATTTATTGACCGAATTTTTTGTGAATTTTTGTTATGATTCGGTTTAT
>NW_017268379.1:0-229 GCF_001594065.2 Cyphomyrmex costatus | reverse complement strand
ATATATGTACAGTCTTCAGGTGTCACGAACCAATTAGAGGGCCGCAATCGCGTCTTAAGACATACTTAAGACAGTCTTCAAATAAGAACTGATTGTGAATACCGGCCTAACACAACCTAACCATATAAACCAAGCATAACTTCGTATAAATTTATAAATATTAAATAATAATTTTTTTAATTTTGTCTCATTTTTAAAAAAAGAGTACAATAAGTGAAAAGTAAGAGTA
>NW_017268378.1:0-229 GCF_001594065.2 Cyphomyrmex costatus | reverse complement strand
TTACTTCAATTTTTTTTACTTATGTTTTAATAAAAATGTAGTTACGAATGTATATATTAAATGATCTAACAGTTAACTGTTTTAAAAATTATTTTCAGGTATTGGACATCCTGCTATTCTAGGATATTAATTAATTAATTAATTGCAGCTTCTCTAATATGTTTACATATCTATATTTATAATAAAATGCATGCACGTATTATAAGATTATATTTAACAAATTTTGATT
>NW_017268377.1:0-229 GCF_001594065.2 Cyphomyrmex costatus | reverse complement strand
GCGTAAATAATTTTTTGAGCTTCTGACCACAAACATATTTCACTCGTTTCGTTGAATTCTTCCAGCCATCTATGTATATTCTGTTTACCATCACCGCTGAATGTACGCAGCGAGTCCTCGACATCTTTGAAGGACAGCGGTTGTTGTATCACCGGTTTTTTGGTTCGCGCACTTTCCCGCGCAACAGCTTCCTCTCCCTCGCTCTCACTGTCCTCTCCGTCTCGATCGT
>NW_017268376.1:0-229 GCF_001594065.2 Cyphomyrmex costatus | reverse complement strand
AGCCGTCCGAATAATATGATTTGTTCAACCTTTTAAAATAAGCCTCCGTTTCGGCGATGAGCTACTCTCTGGTGATGAATCTCTTTCGTCCAAACCATTTCTTCAGGTTTGGAAACTGAAAATAGCCGCATTGGACTAAATATAACAAATATGCTGGATGGGAAAGCAGTAGATATAGTAGGCCGGTTCTAATCCACTATGTGTTAGTGCGTGTATGTGTATGTGTGTG
>NW_017268375.1:0-229 GCF_001594065.2 Cyphomyrmex costatus | reverse complement strand
CTCTGACCTTGGTTAACACCACTCATGGTCAGACTGATCAGATCATTTAGAATTCCACAATTTGTCTGAATTTTTTTTAAGATGCTCTGCTTCCGAAATAAAAGAGGTGGTCTCAGACATTCTGTACAACAAAACTTTTATGCTATTAGTACGATAGAGACACATAATTATTATATATCATCGCAGATTATTGTCAATGCTATATTTGTAATACAATTCTTCATTTATT
>NW_017268374.1:0-229 GCF_001594065.2 Cyphomyrmex costatus | reverse complement strand
GTTCTTTCTCTGTTTACTGATAACTACTGATTACTATTGATTGCTGTTAATCCAACAACCATTCAGGCTTCAGTAAACAGAGAAAGAACGATCATGTTATTCTGCCCTCTCACTCTATTCGTCTTTCTACCCCCACCTGTATATCTACTTCGACGCGTTCAACTTCGTTTACGGGAAAGGTAGCGTCTGATAACAGTACGTCAGTGAGCGGCTCTTGTTTCTCGTAAGC
>NW_017268373.1:0-229 GCF_001594065.2 Cyphomyrmex costatus | reverse complement strand
AACTTATTTGTTTTATACTTGTTGAGCCTTCTATTAATTTATTTTATTCACGCGGGTGAAAAAGATGCGTTACAATAATTTTTCCTTTAATTTTATTCGGATTCATTTTGGTCATTATGTATGTTGTGAATTGAAGGATCTTTGTAATTTAGTAAAACTTGTGGTTAATATTAGAACACGCATTAGATTTTTAAATAATTGCATTAGACATAATTTAGTACCAACACAC
>NW_017268372.1:0-229 GCF_001594065.2 Cyphomyrmex costatus | reverse complement strand
GATGGCGCAATCGATCCTTTATTCGGCTTTTGTAGCGCGAAACTTATCCTATTCCGGAACATATTACATATATATATTATACATGTTATATATATCGGTCGTTTCACGTCAAACGGCATACCGGGCTGCACAGAATTCATGTTGACCAAAAATATTGTTTAATGGTTTAAAATTTTGCTGAAAGTGTCTACTTTCGATTACCGTGTGGTAAAAATTGTGAAACAAAATG
>NW_017268371.1:0-229 GCF_001594065.2 Cyphomyrmex costatus | reverse complement strand
ATACGACGCCGAGAGCGAAATCCTTCGTCGATATATAAGGAATGATGCGGCGAAAGTGCACGAGTGTTATATACTCGTCGACTTGGGCAGTTATACAAAACTGCCTCAAATTTATCGAGAGAGCCGTTAACTATATTCTAGTTGAAAGGTCCCCGGTAGAAATTCTAGGCATTTGTTGAGCAATTACTGGACAGTTATATTATTAATACCCACGCTAATGTATTGTAGA
>NW_017268370.1:0-229 GCF_001594065.2 Cyphomyrmex costatus | reverse complement strand
AGATATCATTTCAGACGTAAAATTTTCTGCTCTTTTCGAATACGGGGTAAAAAATAAGGGTTCTCATTAAAAAAAAAAACACTCTGACCTTCAAATAACCTTGAAAAGTAGTCTCAAGGTCAAAACTACACAGTCAGGTAACCCCCATCATCTCGAGCAACTTTTATCTGAACTATTTTCCCGCATCTGCCTTAGGTACAGAGAAATTTAAGTGCATAAATTAAAATGG
>NW_017268369.1:0-229 GCF_001594065.2 Cyphomyrmex costatus | reverse complement strand
AATAAGCACCAACTAATAGTAACATTTAATGAAATTAAAATTTCTCACTTAACTGTGCAAATATATGATAATATTTCATGTACCATATATGGTAACAGTTACTTGTTGTATAGCAAATTGTAACAATATTAATGTAACGTTATTGTTAGTTGAAGTACAATAGTAAATAATAAGCTTTTTTAAATAAAACAATTACAATATATTTAATTTCATTGAAAGAAATATATGT
>NW_017268368.1:0-229 GCF_001594065.2 Cyphomyrmex costatus | reverse complement strand
ATTAAAATTTTTAAATAAGTTTTTGTAAACTATTTTTATTATGAAAAAATAATGTTTTAAAAATAAACTATATTTAAGTTACTAAAAGTAAGAAAGAAGTAATATGAAAAAAATCATAAAAAAATGAATTAGAAGTTCATTAAAAATTACTTCAACTAGAAAATATTTCATTTATATTATTAACAATAATATACCTCTTTTTGGTTTTAGTTAATATTAATTTATTTAA
>NW_017268367.1:0-229 GCF_001594065.2 Cyphomyrmex costatus | reverse complement strand
AATTCTTTTTTTTTTTAAATTCCGAATCGAAAATTATTTTTTTGAAAATTGCAAAATCAAAATTTTTTTTTTTGAAATTTTTTTTTTTTTGGGAAAAATGACAAATCGAAAATTCTTTTTTTGAAAATTGCAAAAACGAAATTTTTATTCTTTTTTTTAATTTTTTTTTTGGAAAAATGCCGAATTGAAAATTTTATTTTTGAAAAATGCAAAAACCAAAATTTTTTTC
>NW_017268366.1:0-229 GCF_001594065.2 Cyphomyrmex costatus | reverse complement strand
AATCGGCTGAAACAACTATATAAACCAGAAGCACAAATTGTTATTATTTCAAAAGAGCGTTATCGAAAAATTAAAGATATGCCATGGACATTATCGAAAATAATAACTTCTGTACAACAGTCAGATCATACAGTTCAACGAAGTATTACTTGTTGGGTTATACATGGTTTCCAAAATACTGACAAAGTTTCATGTTATGCCAATGCTACATTACAATGTTTATTTAATT
>NW_017268365.1:0-229 GCF_001594065.2 Cyphomyrmex costatus | reverse complement strand
TTCTCGCACGGAACTTACAAGCGCCGAGTATAACTAGATTGAAATTGAGCCGCTCGCACACGCTGTTATCTCCAAAGTATTAGGATGCTTA
The DNA here is from genome assembly GCF_001594065.2 of Cyphomyrmex costatus. NCBI lineage: Eukaryota > Metazoa > Arthropoda > Insecta > Hymenoptera > Formicidae > Cyphomyrmex > Cyphomyrmex costatus. Next base: position 138 of record NW_017268365.1, on the reverse strand, counting down.
TGCACGCATAGGCACAAATCAGTTTTATATAATAGCGAGGCCGATTGTAACGTCGGGAGGAACACGACTAATACGCATCGCGGCTGTACACGTTAATACATTTAATTTTTGTAACATATCGGACCGCATACATCAGTG
>NW_017268364.1:0-229 GCF_001594065.2 Cyphomyrmex costatus | reverse complement strand
TAGTATGCAGTGATCTGTCGATGTTTCGTAAATCATATCGATGTGTATATAAGGCAGTGATTTCGTTGGAGTTCAGCTGTCACTTCCTTAGCATTCCCTTAGATTTTATTTATCTCGAATTAACAAACAAAATGTGACCGTATTGATTTTTTAACACAGTGTGATGTAAAAATATGAATCTGTAAAATATTAATCTGTAATTAATTGAATTATCTGAAATAATCTGATC
>NW_017268363.1:0-228 GCF_001594065.2 Cyphomyrmex costatus | reverse complement strand
AAAAGCAAATTCGTAACATATTGAATTCCAGAGTGCTAAATCGCTAAAGTAATTCATTGTTGATTATATTTTTATTGTACAATAATATAATATAAGGAAAATGTAAGTCATTATAAGTCACTGTTTTCTGTGGATCTGGTATCTTGGAAAGGAATTCTTAATTACTGTAATTTTTTAGGCAATTACGTATCTATTTCTCTTTTCAGATTTTATTAAATCCCTGATATT
>NW_017268362.1:0-228 GCF_001594065.2 Cyphomyrmex costatus | reverse complement strand
AAACGGTTAAGATAAATCTTTCGTGCTTCTTTCTCGGTATGAAATTATATACTACATATCCAAACCTGCAAACTGCACGCTGAATTCAATTTTCAGTCTTGAAACATGATCCTAACTGAATTAGAGTAGTAATATCACAAATTAAATTGATACATAAACAATTTAATAATATTAATATTCATAGGCAATTTAGAAAGATCTTATAATAATCTAATATTGATATAAGCA
>NW_017268361.1:0-228 GCF_001594065.2 Cyphomyrmex costatus | reverse complement strand
TTTTTCTTTGTTCTTCGCTAACTGTGACTGACGCGAGGTAATATAAACATTTTTACAACTTTTATGGAAGAAATACTCTTCATCTAATGGCAAGTCTTTCATCCCCTGATTTATGTCGAAATCATCGCTTTCCAAATTTAGTATTGAATTTATACCACTTTTCACAAAAACAGACAATTTTTCTTCGCGACCTTTTACCTTTTTCCTGCTTTTCCTACAGAAAAAACA
>NW_017268359.1:0-228 GCF_001594065.2 Cyphomyrmex costatus | reverse complement strand
GGTCCCCCCCCCCCCCCCCGCCGCTACTCTATTTCACCGTATTTTCATTTTCTTCGTTATTACAACTTTTTGACATCCTCTCTCACCTTCCGCTCACTCCTTTACCATCTTCGACCCACCGGACCTCCTCCAATCGCCCTTCCAACTCCCCCCGCCACCCACCCAGCCATCCCTCTCTTTCGCCGTAATTCACACTTTCTCGTTATTACAACTTTTTAACTTCCTCTC
>NW_017268358.1:0-228 GCF_001594065.2 Cyphomyrmex costatus | reverse complement strand
AAAAATACGTCACATTTGTCATTTTTTTTGTCACTTTTGCTGGAAGTGTAATAAAAAAATTCCCCATTTTTAAAATTTTCAATTATAGGAGAGAAGCATTGTCACAATTAACACGTTTTGTTAAATTATTAACATAAAATTCGAAGATGGCGCTGAAAGTATAATTCGCAAAATTTTGATCTCTCAATTATCAATTAAATTTTTTATTGAAATTCGTTCTTATGCTGC
>NW_017268357.1:0-228 GCF_001594065.2 Cyphomyrmex costatus | reverse complement strand
GAAGATATTTAAAATACCTGACCTGATAAATAGCTAATCTCTTTTATCAATATGTCTGTTGTATAGTATATTCTGCTGTACAAAAATAACGAGTAGATAAAAAAGTAAATGGAAAGACGATTTAAAAAAATAGATTAATTTCTTTCTATTATAACAAATATGTTTTTCGAATTCTTTTCACATTTGCAATTATTGCTGTTCACGCTAAGCGACTGTCGATTTTGTTCG
>NW_017268356.1:0-228 GCF_001594065.2 Cyphomyrmex costatus | reverse complement strand
CACTTACTAGGAGCCATCTTCTCTTCCATCACTAGCCTGCTACTACACCTGGGCAAGCGTAACAACCGAGGACCACCTCCCCAGTCTACCGACGAAGGAGCTCTGGTTGAAGCAAACATCCCTAAAGACTCCCCTCAACCCACCACAACTACGATTCCAGCAACGACACCATTATATCCCAAGTTAGCGATCAGTGTGGACGATCCCAAGGAAGGGAAACAACATATG
>NW_017268355.1:0-228 GCF_001594065.2 Cyphomyrmex costatus | reverse complement strand
CTTATACCTCTATTTTTTCAGCAGAAGCTTATGCAATCTACATTGCGGTTTCTATCTCTATTGCCAATAACCTGCAGAAGGCTACCGTTGTTTCGGACTCTTTGAGCGTCTTACATGCTCTTAATGGACATCATAACTCCACGAATAATTATCTCATCCCGCTTATCGGGTCTGTTCTGGAGGAGGCTAAGTCTAAAGGTACTGAAATCCACTTCATCTGGGTCCCCT
>NW_017268353.1:0-228 GCF_001594065.2 Cyphomyrmex costatus | reverse complement strand
CACTTACAAAAAATATTATATAATATTTTGAAGAATTATTAAAGTAACATGGATGTACATACACTGAGAAGAAGGAAATGCTCGTATTCAGAACGCGCTTTTATCGAGTAAGTGCGCGCTTTTATTTCTGAAATTCTATAGTATGTATAACGTAAACTATATGCTAAATGCGCGCTAACATCGTTATAAGCGCGTTCTGAATACGATCCATAGCGATAGCAAAACTAT
>NW_017268352.1:0-228 GCF_001594065.2 Cyphomyrmex costatus | reverse complement strand
ACGTTTTGCCGTTTGAATAATAATAGGATGAAACGCGTTATCTTTATCGCTCTTTTGCAATAGAGTGGTCCATAGGCATTAATCGATGCATCCGTATATGTAGTTCGGTCTTTACGCGTGTCTTATACAAGCGTAACACGGACTTATTATTATATATAAGATATCTTTTAGACGAGTAAACGCTTCCTTCTCCTTTTCTGAATTGAAACTTCACATTTGTGTGTGTGA
>NW_017268351.1:0-228 GCF_001594065.2 Cyphomyrmex costatus | reverse complement strand
CTTGTCAGCATCATTACCAAATTCCACTATATTTCTTACGGTAAGCAATGCTGGAATAAAGATGCTTTTCTGGCACGAGGCCAAACATTTCAAAAGTTTCGGTAGAGTACCACTTCTCATTATTACTCGTACGTCATTTTTAAATCCATCTGTCAGGTAAGAAAGTATTCGACAGGTATCGGCTAAAATAAGCGACAATATAAACATTTCAAAATTAAAACCTGATAT
>NW_017268350.1:0-228 GCF_001594065.2 Cyphomyrmex costatus | reverse complement strand
CCCTCGAATCGCGCGATCCTCGCCACCGCGGATTTTCTGTGCCAGACGGTGAGACGCGGACGCTTGGCGCTACACTCGAGGCTCTCGATGCATTCTTTGCACCGCTCCAACCACGCGAAACACTCGCCCAATGTAGCTACGCGACCGCAATGTTCGAGCAGTTCACGTTCTAAACGCTCGTAGTCTTCCATTTTAAACATGAGAGTTATTCGGAGCACTTGCACGCAC
>NW_017268349.1:0-228 GCF_001594065.2 Cyphomyrmex costatus | reverse complement strand
ACATCGTTTATTAACTCACTCAGCCAAGCACGCGAGGTACGTATACTTTTTACAGGTCGGATGTTGCACCTTACCGATTGCTTCATACACGCCAGCAGCTCACGGTAAAAATGTCGGTACGAACATGAATATATGTATAACTGCTCATTGAGCAAAAGTAAATATTAAGATATAGCAGCGCCATTTATTATATTATGTAATTAAAAATTAAAAAATCTTAGATATATA
>NW_017268348.1:0-228 GCF_001594065.2 Cyphomyrmex costatus | reverse complement strand
CCTGCGTATTCGCGAACTCCCAGTATTTCGCTATCAATTATCCGCAGCCTAAATATTCTATATCTCTATACAATTTAACTAAGTACTCGTGGGGCGTTCGCAATTCTATATGGATTTAATTGTCCTTTGGCGCATGCATTAGTTTCTTAGTTTCACGTCGATCCCCCAATCAACTTTTCAAGTTAATACTAAACAATTAATTAACAATTGTGGGGCTTCCACAATTTT
>NW_017268347.1:0-228 GCF_001594065.2 Cyphomyrmex costatus | reverse complement strand
TTCATCCTAGTTTTCGTGTATCATTTATTTTGATCATTAAAGACTTTAATCTAAAGAAGCGTTAAATTGATATAAAATAATAATTATTTCAATAAAAAAAAACGTAATCTTTGCATGTATTGAATAGTTTTATCCGTATAATATATAGTGCAAATAAAAAAGGTAGTAAAGTCAAAGTATTCTGAATAAATTTTTTTAACTTACAAAAAGAAAGAGAGAGGGGATAGA
>NW_017268346.1:0-228 GCF_001594065.2 Cyphomyrmex costatus | reverse complement strand
AGACGCGATCAAAGATTGCAGTGGATAATTTAGACATTTTCCTTTACGTGAACTCGAAGTTTGCAAAATGCTCTCACGCTAGCAAGCATTGCGCCAGACGAAACCGCGTGACGCAGTTATATCGTAATCTTATGGAACAAAAGTGCGCGCTCGAAAGGCAAGTATTACCGTATAATGCGTGAACCAGGGTATACCGCTGTACTTTCTGGAGAAGCTCTCCATCTCGTG
>NW_017268345.1:0-228 GCF_001594065.2 Cyphomyrmex costatus | reverse complement strand
AACCTCTCTTTGTGTAGGACTTGAAAATACCTACACAAAGAGAGGTTGCACGATCCATTCCGATCAAAATTGGCCGAGTTATGGCCAAAATGCGCTAAAATACGTTCCCCCTCCCCTCTCTCAAAATGCTCCAGCCCGAAAAATCCGAAAACCGAGAAATAAGCTCTCCACAATGTCCCGAACCATCCTAAAAAGGTCCCATAAATCTCTCATTTTTTGCGAGATAAA
>NW_017268344.1:0-228 GCF_001594065.2 Cyphomyrmex costatus | reverse complement strand
CTATTATTTGCAATATTACTACTCTAATTCTGTTAGAATTGCGTTTTAAGACTGAAAATAAATGCGGCGCAATTCGGAAATATGTGATATACATATACATACAAATTCACATAGAATTATTTCAGCACTAAAAATCTAGTTTAATCGTTTAAAGCTTTTATTTTCGATTCGTTGTGTAGTCATATTATGGTTTTATGAAACACAGATACACACGCACACATTTGTATC
>NW_017268343.1:0-228 GCF_001594065.2 Cyphomyrmex costatus | reverse complement strand
GATTAAACGTTTCGGTATTTGACCTAATATCACATTGTCGAGTGTTTCACCGTATATACCACTATGTATAGATATAGATTTCACTTCGACACGTGTGAGGGGGTATTTTGCTGTAGTTTTCGCAAGAGGTTTGGCATGTGCTAATAACATACCAGTGTTACGTCTTGTATGGACGTCAGGCAAGAATGATAGCTATTGTACCGACTGAGTGTTTGTCACATCAATTTT
>NW_017268342.1:0-228 GCF_001594065.2 Cyphomyrmex costatus | reverse complement strand
ATTCAAGTGTGTAAACGATATCAGAGTACATATATGACAATTTTTTCGGCGTAATTTACTGTACGGGAGATTTTTAAAAAAATTAATGAAAAATTAAAAAAATTTTTTCTCGCTTTCAAAAAATGACGCCCTCTGAAAAAAATTTCAGAAGATGTATTTTCGTTTAAAGTATATTGTCAATTTTTTTCAGATTTTTAAAAAAATTGGGCCATTGTCAAAAAAAATAAA
>NW_017268341.1:0-228 GCF_001594065.2 Cyphomyrmex costatus | reverse complement strand
TAATCAGTACTTTGAAAATGTCTTTCATTGTGACTTCTCAATGCATCTTGATTGTTACTTCGACAGGCCACAGCTTTACTGTTAGTATCGAATGACTTTCCAGCATTGTTTGAATGTTGGTCAACAAAGTCACAAGCTTGATCTGGTGTATCAAACTTTTTATAATTGTTATGAGAATATCCATCAACTTGAGCTTTGCAGTCTTCCCTAACATAAAATATTTTGGAT
>NW_017268340.1:0-228 GCF_001594065.2 Cyphomyrmex costatus | reverse complement strand
AAAGTAACAGGCAACTCACAAAATAAACACAATGATGAGAAAATCAAGATTACGCCAGATATATAATTATTTGGTTTTAGTACACATTGCCTTTTGAGGATGACAAATAGTTTTCTAGATATTTTAGTAAATGGTATATAAATATATGACAGAGATTGGTACAGACCTTTCCTTTCAATAAATCTAAAATTATAATTTAGTACAAAGGATCAGTTCTTTTATAATTAT
>NW_017268339.1:0-228 GCF_001594065.2 Cyphomyrmex costatus | reverse complement strand
CCCATTACACCTAGAGAACCTCTAGTAGAGAGAATCGCCAACTTGGTCACGTAACCAATTACGAGATTGGCTGGAGGAAATGAGCAGATTTGGGCATCTCGACGCCAATGCATTACGTCAGAATACATGGCGGCCCCATTCGTTCGCGATGAAATATTTACGTTCCGATTAAACTCTAGTTGATCGTGTTAGGCTGCGTTCGTAAACGTTACCCAGAGGGTAAAAATG
>NW_017268338.1:0-228 GCF_001594065.2 Cyphomyrmex costatus | reverse complement strand
TGCATTTCTTCCAGCTGACGCTCCGCTGCTCTGCTATCATTTACAGCCTTGGCGACTCCCGCCAGCTCCACCGACCAACGACCCAGCAGCGGAAGAACAGGCAGGATACCACCGCGTTTCGATATCGGAAGTATCCTCTTACTCTTTCGCTTCTTTGATTTCAACCCCATACCCATCTTCGTTTTAGCCTTCATAGACGCCCAAACAGCTGTGGCGGCGGCTCTCTCT
>NW_017268337.1:0-228 GCF_001594065.2 Cyphomyrmex costatus | reverse complement strand
GAAATTAATAAATTTTTCTATAATAATTTTATTAGTTTTTAGAGTTATAATAGGGGCTTTAATAAATTGAGTATTTTTTTTTGATTTTTATATAGTTTATTTATCTTTAAAAGTTAAATTAATTACGTTAGGTATATATTTATTGGGGGGTGTAGTAGGAGTAATAGTAGTAATTAATATTAAAAAATATTTAAAATTATATTATTTAGGATATTTTGTGAGATCTAT
>NW_017268336.1:0-228 GCF_001594065.2 Cyphomyrmex costatus | reverse complement strand
GAGCGCGCGAAGCGAGGTTATGTCCGCCGCGCGCGCGCGCGCTTTTACAGGTTATGTCCACGCGCGCATTTTACAGGTATGTCTGTTCCCGCTCTCGCGCGTGCGCCATCGAGATCTTCGCTCGCGCGTGCGCCGTCGAGATCTTCGCGCGCGCGTGCATGGGATAGCCACGTGATCGCGCGCGTTGGGTTATCAGGTTAGCATAAGCGCGCTCGCCGCGGGCGAGTG
>NW_017268335.1:0-228 GCF_001594065.2 Cyphomyrmex costatus | reverse complement strand
GAGCGACGTGCCTGAAAAGCAGCTCGAGAATGTGGACGAGCATCTCCTAGAGCCTATTCCTAGACTGCGATCGACTCGTAGACAGCTCCCTCGAAGACCTTGAGTCCCCCGAAGGGCAGTGTTGCCTGTCATTCCGCGAACGATCTCGTGGGCGATCTCGCGAATGATCTCTCAAACGATAACGTAAACGCACGTGTGCATAAATCACACGATTAAAGGGATCTCGTG
>NW_017268333.1:0-228 GCF_001594065.2 Cyphomyrmex costatus | reverse complement strand
TCTTTCTAATTGTTTTAATATAAGTTAGTGTTGATAATAATAAACATCGATAAATGTATTGGATAATTTTACTGTATAAAACTCACATCTTTAACTTGTTCGACATGCAACTTGTGTCTATTATCCTCTTTAACGGCCTGATTTTCTTTGAACCATGTACAGTCGGGCGCAAATTGGGAAAGAACATGACATTCAATTACGACTGTCTTCTTTTTAATAATCTTTACT
>NW_017268332.1:0-228 GCF_001594065.2 Cyphomyrmex costatus | reverse complement strand
TATTTCGCGCTCTCGTCGCAGTAACTGCTGTTCTCTCTCCAGTAGCTCTCTCTCTCTTCGAATCAATTCCAACTCGCGTTGCAAATGACTCTCAGATTCTTCTGGTAATAACGGTGAAGGTCTCGATCCTACTCCCGTATTGGTTTCCGGACTCACCGATTCGTCCGTCGTTTCTTGTCCTGCGTCCGCCATTGACGCACTTCCGGTCGCCGCTTGATTCCGTTTCTC
>NW_017268331.1:0-228 GCF_001594065.2 Cyphomyrmex costatus | reverse complement strand
AATTTTTTTTTCTGAAAAATCAAAAAACGAAAATTTTTTTTTTTGGAAAAAATTTTTTTTTTTTTTAAATGCCGAATCGAAAATTCTGTTTTGGAAAATTTCAAAACCGAAATTTTTTTTTTTTGAAATTTTTTTTTTTGGGAAAAATGCCGAACCGAAAATTTGATTTTTGAAAAATGCAAAAACCAAAATTTTTTTCCTGAAAAATGAAAAAACGAAGATTTTTTT
>NW_017268330.1:0-228 GCF_001594065.2 Cyphomyrmex costatus | reverse complement strand
TATCGTTAATTAAGATTGATAAATCATAGCTATTTACTTCTTAATTTGAAAACTAACTTACTATGGAACACGTTATTCTCCGTAACCAAAACTCACACGTACTTTTAGATATAATACAACATATCGTCTCTAAGAACAGAACAAATTAATTCACGTGCTTTTTTCCCTTGATTTCAGCAGCGTTTTTTCCTTGATGAAATTCTTATCAAATGCAGTGTTAAATAAATT
>NW_017268329.1:0-228 GCF_001594065.2 Cyphomyrmex costatus | reverse complement strand
TTGGACTCATTGTCCCCATTGGACACATTGTCCACATTGGACACATTGTCCACATTGTCCACATTGCCCACATTGTCCACATTGTCCACATTGTCCACATCGTCGACATTGTTCACATTGTCCACATTGTCCACATTGCCCACATTGTCCACATTGTCCACATTGTCCACATCGTCCACATTGGACACATTGTCCACATTGGACACATTGTCCACATTGGACACATTG
>NW_017268328.1:0-228 GCF_001594065.2 Cyphomyrmex costatus | reverse complement strand
ATATATATATATATATTCTTGATACCTTACATATTTAATTACATATAATAAAATTTCATACTTAAAGTTATGAACATGAGATGTCGAGGTTATTTTTTAAGTTCTTCCTGCAATCTAGTCAAGTCCATGCCACCATCGTCAAGTCCTTACAACTCAAAATGGCGTTTCAGCTTTTGCACTGAAAATCTTGACGTGTTCTTTTGAACTTGCACTATTCAGTGCAACCCA
>NW_017268327.1:0-228 GCF_001594065.2 Cyphomyrmex costatus | reverse complement strand
TTAATTTGTTTTTAATTGTAATTTATTGGATCATTGTCCTCTTTCTTGATAATATTTGTATTAGTTTTTGGTTTCTATTCTAGCTTTTAAAGGATACATTAAAACAAATTTTATAAATTTATATATTTTAAAATATAAAAAAAAATAGGATGTGGTTCACTAACGAATGGAAATAATAAAATAGAAGTACATATAATAAATTTTAATCAAGAAGACTATTTTAAATTA
>NW_017268326.1:0-228 GCF_001594065.2 Cyphomyrmex costatus | reverse complement strand
TGCATTAAATAATCCTGTAAAAAAGATAACTATGTAAAATCATTCCCATTATTTAAACAAAATCATATAAACAAAAAATCAAAATGCATAAATACTAATTAAGCGGTAGCAAAACTCGGTAGTGTTAAATATCGTTCAGATTAATATTCATACATACCCTTTATGTAGTTAGAATTAGGATTCCAGAATATTGTTTCCACGTTTCCTTTCCAGTCTTTACTTTACTTT
>NW_017268325.1:0-228 GCF_001594065.2 Cyphomyrmex costatus | reverse complement strand
AAGAGAGTCACTTTTCAAGGCAATAAATTAAAATAAATATAATGTAACAATAACAATTATTATTATTATTATTATTATTATTTTTATCCCTTCCTCATTACACATATTTACCCTTTCCATATTTTTTTTCCCCTTATTTTCTAACTGTTAGTTCCTTTGTACTTAAGATGTCTGTTATTCCAATTTTAAAATTCCTAGTTGAAACATCTTAATTTGGCTCTCATCGCA
>NW_017268324.1:0-228 GCF_001594065.2 Cyphomyrmex costatus | reverse complement strand
ATTATGACTGATGATAAAAATGATTATAAATATAAAAGTATAACTAATAAATACAATAATGTACGAGATGTGTGTGTGAGACTGCATAAATGTTATTATAATATAAAAGTGAGTTCATGAAATGAACTCTTTAAATAAAAGACTCATTTCGGAGATGATATTTATTCAAATATATTAAATATTTCTATGACCGTAATTGATAAACAATAATAAACTAGAAGAAGAAGC
>NW_017268323.1:0-228 GCF_001594065.2 Cyphomyrmex costatus | reverse complement strand
TTGATAAAAAGGGACAACTGTACAGCGTTGCTTACAAATGCTGAGTATATGAAAATTAAAGATTTTTTAGTTGTAATCACCACAACAAATGCAGAAAAAATATGCGTTGTGATAGGATACAAGATTTAGGGTGGCTCTTATTTACTCTTGATGAAAATTTTTTTCTCGAATTTTATTTGCGACACCCCCTAAAACGGTTCCAATTGAAGAAAAAAAAATCTGTTTAAA
>NW_017268322.1:0-228 GCF_001594065.2 Cyphomyrmex costatus | reverse complement strand
ATTGTGATTGGTCTCACTGTTCCGTTCCGGTGTAATTTCCGTATCATGGGACAGCACCCTCACTCGTCTGGGCGCGTGGCCGTGCGGTGCGGAGAACGTGTTACGGGCTTCGTAGCCACAGGCGTCCAGTGTTTGGGGGGGCGCGCCATTCTTATTCGTTATTGCCTTAGAACATATATACCTGGAAGGGGAATTGCTATGTTCTCCATAGTAAAAATCTGTGTCTAA
>NW_017268320.1:0-228 GCF_001594065.2 Cyphomyrmex costatus | reverse complement strand
CGGAATTCCCTGCAAGTATATTCGGAAACGTCTTAATGCATATACAATAGCAAGTGTTTCCAGTTCGAAACTGTGGTATCTCGACTCTGTTTCTGTTGTCCGTTTGCTAAAATAAAAGACCGGATGCATTTTTTTATTTGACTGTTTTTGCAGCAATACTGCTCCAAATCCGTGTATACTTGCATCACAGTGTAATTCCGTATACGCCGCTGGGTCGTAGATCACCAA
>NW_017268319.1:0-228 GCF_001594065.2 Cyphomyrmex costatus | reverse complement strand
CGCGAAGGTTCGGAGCGGATTTTGAAGAACGTGTGTTACGTTTGAGAGTCGGTGAAGAACTGCAACTGGTCTGGTGGTGGTGGGACAGCGTTAAGCAAGATGAGAGGGGATGGTTGGTGTCCTAGGAGTAGGGAGGCTGCGGGCAACTGTGCCGTAATGGAGAGAGTAACAGAAGAAGGACGGCACAAAGAAGACGAGGCGATAATTCGTACACTGGCTTATAATGCA
>NW_017268318.1:0-228 GCF_001594065.2 Cyphomyrmex costatus | reverse complement strand
TCAAGCGGTCGGCCATGAAAAAGATAGGTTCGAAACACGGTGTCGAAAAAGCGCTGTATAGAAGGACTGATCCGAGCGCGCCTGTCAGAAAACACATCGAAACACATCAAAATGTAGGTTAGCAAAATGTAGGTTATAGAGAGAAAAATGTATGTCACATGACAGTTAATACTTCCAACTTTTCCCGCAATGGCGCTAAAATCACACCTTCTCGATTTTCCATGGGGT
>NW_017268317.1:0-228 GCF_001594065.2 Cyphomyrmex costatus | reverse complement strand
ATTTAATTCTACATATTTTTTAAATAAAAAATTACGTTGTTATTGTATCTACCGTTGGCAGCCCTGTCGCGCACACGCACAGGCGAGGAGGTCGTCTCACTGAATATTTTGGCAACATTATTATAGTGTACTATTCGAGTTCTACTGAAATATGTATATAACACACGAACACAAAGTTCGAACAATTATTAATGATTACTAATTTAAATATAAGTTTACAATACGACA
>NW_017268316.1:0-228 GCF_001594065.2 Cyphomyrmex costatus | reverse complement strand
TTATTCTTATTATGATTATTATGATTAGTTATTACCAGTAGGGTAGCATGGCCCGTTGGCCATTATCACATTTAGCCGCATAAGGGCATTTGGCTCAAAGCCAGATTAACTGCGCATAAGGCAGAATTTGTTTATTAGTCGCGGGAATGGCGAAAAGCCGCGCGCATTTACCTTCCGCCAATAGGGGGCGTTTTGTTTGACAACCGTCGATAAAGACGATATCAATGT
>NW_017268315.1:0-228 GCF_001594065.2 Cyphomyrmex costatus | reverse complement strand
CAGCGCCAGTTTCATCGGCACCGTATTCGCTCGCCGTTCTCGACCCGGCAGCATTTGCGCTCCCCGAGGTACCGCAGGCGTTGAACTGCCGCTTGCCGTTTCGCGTCCAGCAAACTGACGGCTCCACCGACAACCGCACGCTGGTGTGCAACTCGGGCAAGGTCACCGTGGAACCTGGCGACGGCACCGGTCGCGCATTAACCCCGAATGGGCTCGCGCTCACTTTCG
>NW_017268314.1:0-228 GCF_001594065.2 Cyphomyrmex costatus | reverse complement strand
TGGTAAAAATTTTCACTTTTCACTTTTCATTCCAGGGAAAAAGTTTCATGATCGATACCCAGACCAAGTTGGTATACGTATCAAAAGATTCCAGTACGCTGTAAACGGTTTATTTTGAATCGTATATTAATAACTGACAATTAGTTTACATCGAGCACTTGGTATGCGTACTAACTAATGGCTTTCTATTAAATTATCTTAATTTCAACGATGTATATAAAGAATGAT
>NW_017268313.1:0-228 GCF_001594065.2 Cyphomyrmex costatus | reverse complement strand
TAATTTATTAAAAGGATGATAAATTCATATATATAATATATTTAAAAATCATATAGATCTTACAAAATACCTTAAATAATATAATTTTAAATATTTTTTAATACTAATTACTACCATTATACTTAATATAACCCCTAATAAATATATAATCAACGTAATTAACTTAACTTTAAAAGATAAATAAACTATATAAAAATAAAAAAAAATACTCAATTTATTAAAGCTCCT
>NW_017268312.1:0-228 GCF_001594065.2 Cyphomyrmex costatus | reverse complement strand
CGAGTCATCTTTAATGTTAAAAAATGCAATAAAATTTAAATTCTTGATATGGAACAAAATTCGCATTCAAAGACAATTATACAAATTAAAGATATTGAAACAAAAATACTTGCTCTTAAACTTTACTCTTCTGTAGATTTAATTGTTCTTTGTAGACAGATTGGGGAAGTTGCTTTACAAGTTACTTATTATAAGTTACATTTTATTATAGAAATTAAGTACAATAGG
>NW_017268311.1:0-228 GCF_001594065.2 Cyphomyrmex costatus | reverse complement strand
AGTTAACCATTATTTTCTTAGGAAAATTACCTCCAAATGGTATAAAATTTAAAATTCCTGGAGTTGTACACCATGCGCGTTGGCTATCTAAGGCAATTTATGGTTTAAAAATGTACTAATTTCGCGAAGAATTCAGATTAACAAATTACGAAGTTACGGCGCTTCGTGAATTTTGTTTGTTTATAGTTACATTTTATATCAAATGGTGGTACACTGCTCCATTTGCCA
>NW_017268310.1:0-228 GCF_001594065.2 Cyphomyrmex costatus | reverse complement strand
TGGGACCCCTCCCCCGCTCGAAGAAAGGACATACTTGGCTTCTCAATATGCAAGACCGGTTTTTGAAATGGGTAGAACTCCGACCTCTCCGCCGCGCCACCGCCACCGCCGTAACGCAAGCATTAGCGGAAGACGTAATACTGCGACACGGTTGTCCGGAAATCATAATCTCCGATAATGGCACGCAATTCCGATCCGCTCAGCTGGAAAAGTTCCTAACGGCGCACT
>NW_017268309.1:0-228 GCF_001594065.2 Cyphomyrmex costatus | reverse complement strand
AAATTACATTTCATAAGAAATAACATAAGGCCATACCACAAAAATAGACTTACAGTTGCCCGACTTGATATCTAACTGCAGATAATATATTGGCAATAAAATTTATTCATTTTAATATTTTAACGCTACAAATTTTAATTTGAATATTTATGCTAGTCGACTATAAATAAATAATTAAATATTTATTAAATATTAAGGATTCAAAAAAATTACCACAAAACAATATCT
>NW_017268307.1:0-228 GCF_001594065.2 Cyphomyrmex costatus | reverse complement strand
CATGAGTTGCCATAATCTACAGAATTCCGCGGTCGCGCGTCGACGACGAGTTTACTTTATTACGGAAGAGACGATATCAGGGTCGTCGTCGACGGTACTCAGAAAGGTCCGACTCTTGAAACTTCCCGCAACCGACAGCCCAATGCTGAGCGGTGACACGCGGCGCGACTCTAATTCTTAAACAAACCGGAATCTCAACACGTAATACGAACGATATGACTTGGCAGT
>NW_017268306.1:0-228 GCF_001594065.2 Cyphomyrmex costatus | reverse complement strand
ATAATCGAGACCGAGACGAGATTTGAGCTAGTCTCGCCTCGTCTCGGCGAGACCGAATCACTAGTTGAGATAAATGATACATGACAAAATAAACGAAATACGGTTAATCTTTTAAACTATAGTCCATCGAGTCAGCAAGTAAAATGAATATTGTTTCTCAATCTAAACAAAGAAAATTATCCGCATCGTAATTCTAAATCCATATTATTATATATTAGGAAACAATTT
>NW_017268305.1:0-228 GCF_001594065.2 Cyphomyrmex costatus | reverse complement strand
TTAAAGCCATTACTTTTTGGAAGTACAACATCGAAGGACATGATGATAAAACTTGAGACTACGCAATGAAATCACAAGTGGCAAAACAATCCACGTGGGAACGATTTTTACAATATAGAATACAACCAGGCGATTCCATAGCAACTCACATATCAAATATTGAACTTATAGTAAAACAATTAAGAGATATGGGTGAAACAATTACTGATGATTGTATTATTACACAGG
>NW_017268304.1:0-228 GCF_001594065.2 Cyphomyrmex costatus | reverse complement strand
AGGGGTGCCGCAAAGAAGGCGGCCTCCTCCGGGCAGAAGGGAGGATCCTCAGGCGTCGGGGGGCCGGCCTCCGCACCGAGAAAGGTCTCGGTGAGGAGGCCGAGGAGCGCCGCCGTGACGCTGACGGCTCCGCTGGGGGGATACGCGGAGGCCATGAAGACGGCTAAATCCGCGGTCCCTTTCGCGGAGCTGGGTATCTCGGACCTCCGGGTCCGGAGGGCCATCACG
>NW_017268303.1:0-228 GCF_001594065.2 Cyphomyrmex costatus | reverse complement strand
CAGTTCGCGTTCCGCACGCTCGTAGTCTTCCATTTTAGAAACAAAAAGTTATTCGGAGCACTTACACGCACGCACTCACGCACTATAGTCCGGCGAATTTTTAAGCACGTCTTTAACGTCTTCCACGAGTTCGTTACACTCCTCCTCCCACACCTTGTTCATCACTTCCCCTTTACGCTGTGCAGATCGGGCAGCACGGGAACACCAGACACATCAGATTCCGGCAAT
>NW_017268302.1:0-228 GCF_001594065.2 Cyphomyrmex costatus | reverse complement strand
TTCGACGGATGGATGAGCGGTTGGAGAAGTTCCAAGCATTGCAACTGCGACCGTTTTCGACTGAAAAAATATTCAAGTAGATTCTAGTCTACGCCCAATTAATGTTTATTTTCTGCGTGTTTTATCTGTAATTGCAGTTCTGCGAGATTGCTATTTTACACGCTATATGTATTTTTAATTTTTATTTTCACCCTTACTGTATCGCGCGTTCAATTTTCCATTAATGAG
>NW_017268301.1:0-228 GCF_001594065.2 Cyphomyrmex costatus | reverse complement strand
TATAATAATTTTCGTACGTTTCGACATCTGTTTCGAGTCATCTTCAGCTTCCCCAATATTACTACAAATTATTTCATTTTGTGTGCCTCACCTTGGAACCTTTCTGAAGAATGAGCAAATTTGTTCAAATAGTTGCATAGCTAAGTGTTGAAATAAACTCTAGCCTCATAAGTATCAGAGTGGTCACACAACTTAAAAATTTTTATCTATCAAATCACCAACATTCGC
>NW_017268300.1:0-228 GCF_001594065.2 Cyphomyrmex costatus | reverse complement strand
CATGCAATTTTGTCGACTTTGAAAAACCCTATCTTTGAAAAACCCTTCCAGGAATTGCAGAACATTGTTCTTTAGCGCGTTTCAAAGAGTAAAGCCTATACTTTAAAATGACTTAAGTGCAGAGTTGCGAGCGAGAGAGAGAGAGAGAGAGAGAGAGAGAGAGAAAGAGAGAGATTAGATAATTAAAAATTATTTAGATACATTTATTAGATAAATCACACAAAGATG
>NW_017268299.1:0-228 GCF_001594065.2 Cyphomyrmex costatus | reverse complement strand
TACATGACGATCCGTCAATCGCTTTTCTTTAAAAGAAAAATATATTTTCATATTTATAAACTATTAAATAAACGAGTGCTTTAATTAAATTGGCGTATTTAATTTTTGATCAAACTTCTTCTTGTTTAACAGGTATAACTACATATACTCCTGATGAAAATAGATATTGGAGCGTAAATCGAATGTAAGAAGTCAAATTTACGTTTTTTACGTTTTATTATTCCAATT
>NW_017268298.1:0-228 GCF_001594065.2 Cyphomyrmex costatus | reverse complement strand
CACTGACGTCCACCAGGTTCAATCGGCTCATGGCGCCGAGTTGGCAGCGATGCGAGCGAAGTTTGACGAGCAATCGACCGTGCTGACTAGTCACACGACGGTGTTGGCTGAGCACTCGACGGTGTTGGCTGAGCACTCGACGGTGTTGGCTGAGCATTCAGCGGCGTTGGCCCGGCACGACAAGGACTTAGCGTCCATCAAGTCCACAGTGACGAGAATCGACACGGC
>NW_017268297.1:0-228 GCF_001594065.2 Cyphomyrmex costatus | reverse complement strand
TTCAGAAGTGTCGACGGAATATTGAATAGTATCTGTGTCGGCCTCCCATAATAGTCCGAGAACCTTCAAAGCTCCTTCTTTGTCTAACTTCAAAAACTTATCGTTATGTTCTACTTCGTTTATATCGTTCAATATTCTGCTACTGTTTGTCCGCCACTTCCGTACATGAAACTGACCTTTCTTCAATAATTCCGACACCTCTTTACGCAATCTGGTAGCTTTCTCTTC
>NW_017268296.1:0-228 GCF_001594065.2 Cyphomyrmex costatus | reverse complement strand
CCAATTTGTCAAAAATATTTTCAATTGCTGCAGGATTATTAAATTTTATATAATTCTTTGACCGAAATTTTTCATATTTTCTAATAATATTTTTGGCAGTATTACGATTTTCCTTTAAAAGATTAGATTTTGAATTCTTTTTTTTATAATATCGTTTATTGTACAACCATTTACGACTACAATAAAGTTTTTGTCGATCTCGTTCGTGCTGACTATTTCTCAAGTAAC
>NW_017268295.1:0-228 GCF_001594065.2 Cyphomyrmex costatus | reverse complement strand
CCCTTACATGGAGCAGAAACTGCGCGGAAAAGCGGCACGGACTAGTGACAAGTTACTATGCACTTTTTAATGAAATTAATTGATTTAAATGCAATTATTAAGCAGATTCGTTGAAAAAATTATTATATTTTTATTGATAAAATGTGCATAAAAATAAGTTAATAAATTTAAGAAAATGCATACAAATGTGAACTTGTCACTATACCGTGCCGCCTTTCCGCGTTCCAT
>NW_017268294.1:0-228 GCF_001594065.2 Cyphomyrmex costatus | reverse complement strand
ACCCACGAGTCGCGCGATCCTCGCCACCGCGGATTGTCTATGACCGACGGTGAGACGCGGACGGTTGGCGCTACACTCGAGGCTCTCGATGCACTCGTCGCATCGATGCATCCATGCGAGACACTCGCTCAAAGTATCTACGCGACCGCAATGTTCGATCAGTTTGCGTTCCGCAAGCTCGTAGTCTTCCATTTTTGGAATAGAAAGTTATTCGGAGCACTTGCACTC
>NW_017268293.1:0-228 GCF_001594065.2 Cyphomyrmex costatus | reverse complement strand
ACGGTGGTGCAAGGGGATCGCGCAAAAGAACTAGGCGTCCGACTCGGGCGAGTTTTTGAGCGATGCGCCATTTTGAGCGCTGTTGTAATCCAGTTAAATAATCATTTGACCATGCTTTCCAAATAACTTCGCTTTTTTGCTGCACGAGTTGCCAGTGAGTCAGGTGCGTTTCTTTTGTTTCTAGTAGCGTTGGAGATGGCGGCGTTGTGAGAGCGCTACCAATTAAGA
>NW_017268292.1:0-228 GCF_001594065.2 Cyphomyrmex costatus | reverse complement strand
CCTTTCCTACACATACCCTATACAATCTCATTTAAACCTTCACGTACACACCTTCTCTTTTACTTAAAACTGACCTATTTAATTATTATCGTACAAAACATCGCAGTCCATCTCAACATACATACGCTCACATGCACGCCACCTAACCAAGTCCACCTGATATTAATGTATTTTCTTCAGATTTATCACTCAAATTGAATGTTGCATATTTATTAAAATATTTTTTTA
>NW_017268291.1:0-228 GCF_001594065.2 Cyphomyrmex costatus | reverse complement strand
TAATTTCATTGATCAATATCTAATAAATTTGCTTACTTTTGTAATTTTCACATTGTTTCAGGATATACAATCAACCCCCAGCTCTGCCTGAGAATTGAAACACAACCGACGAACTAATCTCGCGTCCACGCATATCTACCTGCCCACGCAATCTGCTTGAATCTACTAGACTGCTAGTCCTCTCTTAATTCTCTATCCGCGATGTTCTGACATGCGCAAACCACTCGA
>NW_017268290.1:0-228 GCF_001594065.2 Cyphomyrmex costatus | reverse complement strand
CAAGGGCGCGGCCCCTGTGTCCGATCCGGTGAACTCATCGGAATCGGCAGGGATCTTCGCGGTCTGCGAATCCCCGGTCACGTCGTCGCTCGGCGAAGTGGCCGAACCACGGTCCGACCCGAAGCGATTGACGTCGGTGTCGCGGATGGGTGTGTCCTCGACACGGCCCGCTGACAGTGGGCTGTGGCCGACGTAGGCGTCTGGATCGCCCGTTTCACCAGTCTCACT
>NW_017268289.1:0-228 GCF_001594065.2 Cyphomyrmex costatus | reverse complement strand
AAATTCGGGCACGATAAAGTAGGCGCGACAGCTAAACGAGCACGAATTTCTTCGAACGCTTTCCCTTGTTCATTCCCCCACTCCCATTTCTGTTTCTTTTTCAACAGCCTAGTTAATAGCTCACTCGTGGTAGCAAACTGTGGGATAAATCTACGATACCAAGACGACATTCCCAAAAACCGACGCAATTGCTTAAGATTACGCGGCACTGGATATTCTAGGATAGGT
>NW_017268288.1:0-228 GCF_001594065.2 Cyphomyrmex costatus | reverse complement strand
CTTATTGGAAGCGCTCGGTGTGCCAAAGGAATACCGAATGCTGCGTTACTTGATAATTCGAATAATAAATGGATGTATTGCATTCCTGATTATTTATTTAACATTGAGCATTTTTCGTAACTTTATTCTTTATAACATATTCTCCCTTTTGGATATATTATTCGAAATATTTTGGGCAATTTTGCCAACTAATACAGATAATGTAATTAATTTAAGTACTCTGATCTG
>NW_017268287.1:0-228 GCF_001594065.2 Cyphomyrmex costatus | reverse complement strand
TTGCAGCTTCAGGATTAACTTTCCAAGACTTATTACAAAAGTATACAGATAGCGAAGAAAAAGATCTTATGTTGTTACTGACTGACAAACAGAATAATAAACCAGTAATAAAGAATTAAAAAAGATACATTAACAAAGTTAATTGATTGTATCAAAAAGTATCAGGTCAAAAATACTAAACTGTGATATTTTGACGGTAGTTTATGTTAAAAAATACGTTTTTATGTG
>NW_017268286.1:0-227 GCF_001594065.2 Cyphomyrmex costatus | reverse complement strand
AATTGCATTTATTTCAATACAAAATGAATGAACAGATTAATCAAAGTATTGTCCATCGTTGGCTACTACTTTTTTCCCATCTCTCAGGCAATTCCATCTCGAAAAAATGACTCGTCTTTGGAGGCGGTCATCTTTTAGAAAACGGACCGAACTAATTTGTACTCCCAATATGATTGCAGACGAAGGATTAAAGAGATATTTTAATTCATATCTGCGATTGAAAATTA
>NW_017268285.1:0-227 GCF_001594065.2 Cyphomyrmex costatus | reverse complement strand
CGACTCGGAAAACTGCGATGAACTGCCGCGAGCTCCCAAAAATCGGGGTTTTTATACTGATTCATTATGATTGTCATGTTGAACATCCTTTGTACTTTTATCAGATCTATTGTAAAAAAAACATTAGAATAACATTAGGATATTGTATAAAAGACATTAGGAAAATTTTTTAACACTAGATGTTTTATATGTATTTATAAAATATTATAATTATATATATATGTATA
>NW_017268284.1:0-227 GCF_001594065.2 Cyphomyrmex costatus | reverse complement strand
GCGCCAAGTTTTTTGTACTTTTACTTTTTGAAATAAAGTATATGTTATATATATGGCAAAAAAATATATTCCTTCCATAATTGGCGCAATCTAAAAAGATTTCATTTCATTTTTTGTATACTGTAATAATATACATATGTAACGGCTTTTTGTGAGGCAAACACGCACACTTAGCGCCTTTTTTCCTTTTTTTAAAAAGGTAATTTTGTTGAGCATTTTATCACGCA
>NW_017268283.1:0-227 GCF_001594065.2 Cyphomyrmex costatus | reverse complement strand
CTTGTGGATCAACGCTACTGCAAGGGAAACCCTTCTTTTTTCACCTCCACTGATGTTCTTTACGAGATGATTATCTGAGGGTAGTTGAAGCAACTCCGAGAGGAACCTCTGTCTCGTCTCTTAGAAATAATATGGGCAAGCTGTAGTTGCTTGAATTAACTTAATATACGTTATGTAAGTTTTCTCATATATAATATGTACCTATATGTATTTATGTATACGAATAA
>NW_017268282.1:0-227 GCF_001594065.2 Cyphomyrmex costatus | reverse complement strand
CGTGCCCTCGTCAACGATCGGTCCAGCCGCCGTCACCAAGATCTGCGGAAACGTCTGATCATTCTTGCCCTTGAGCGTGAAGGTGACCGTCTTGTCGTCCGTCGCCTCAACGCTCTTCATGGCTCCGAGCAGCGAGGTCGGCCCGTTCGCGTCGTTGATATCGACAATCCGCTGATAGGAGAAGTCAACATCGCTCGCGGTAAGTTCGTTTCCGTTAGCGAACTTCA
>NW_017268281.1:0-227 GCF_001594065.2 Cyphomyrmex costatus | reverse complement strand
AAGCAACTTGTCAAAGAGTGAAACATATGAAAAATCGTGAAAAGTGAATTCCACGTTTTTTCTGGCTTGTTAGCAAAAAATTAAAACCGAGATGAGATTAAAATTGATAAAAAAAATGTAGCATTAATAATTGTTTTACTACAGCGATGATTTCTTTTTTTCATTTAAAATGGAAAGAATATAAATGTTTTTCCACATATACACATATATACATATATTTTTATAAG
>NW_017268280.1:0-227 GCF_001594065.2 Cyphomyrmex costatus | reverse complement strand
GACAGCAGATGATTCGTGTTATTTACAGCTATTATTGAAATGTATTGTTTATTAATTTTTTTTAAAAATTCATAATCAATTTTTTTATAAGGGTGTAAAATGAGAATATAGTCTAAATTTGTAATATAATAATGGGTGCTCGATTTCTGTATATTTTTGAGAAGGTGTTACCGACTTTGACCGTGCCTCGAATTTCCTTACTGATGTGTGTCCGCGTTTGGCTCGGC
>NW_017268279.1:0-227 GCF_001594065.2 Cyphomyrmex costatus | reverse complement strand
ACTGAATCTTTCAAACTCTCGAGCCGCGCGATACGTGCGATCACTGATTGTCTATTACCGATCCATAATCGCGGGCGTTTGATCCGACTCTGTTCTTCCAAAGATTCGATGAACTCGTCACATCGCTGTTCCCACGCGACGTACTCTTCTCTGGTACTAAGCATGGTAGCTTGCTGTATCAAATCTCGCTCCATGTCGCTTGATTGACTAATGACACGATGCGTCTG
>NW_017268278.1:0-227 GCF_001594065.2 Cyphomyrmex costatus | reverse complement strand
AACTCTATTTATTAGTTTTTTATTTAATTTATTTGAGCCATTTTATAATATGTATTTTAAATATGATTAATAAATTATTTTAAATTTTTATTTAAAAGACAAAAAGGATCCAGGAGAGGAAACGGGGGAAAAAATATTGTTATAAAAAAATATTACAATTATTGATCACTGATTAATTTATAATTAATCGGTGATTAATAATTGTAATATTTTTTAGCTGTGCCTTG
>NW_017268277.1:0-227 GCF_001594065.2 Cyphomyrmex costatus | reverse complement strand
GAAATGCGCACATTTAAAGTTACATAATATAATATATGCATTAACAGTATTACAACTTGTATATTTTTCCCTATAATACATTTTATACAAATACGATAAAATGTATAATAATATTTTATTACAAATAACAAATATTTATACAATATTATAAGATTGTGTTTTACAATAAATGAGAAATTTCATCTCTTTTTTCTGCACCGTTCATAAATACAACTTCGTTATTAATT
>NW_017268276.1:0-227 GCF_001594065.2 Cyphomyrmex costatus | reverse complement strand
ACATCTATTTAACATTTTATGTTTTATTAATAAAATGAATTACGTTTATTTATAATTATATGTATATATATGTATTTCTATAAACGGTTTAGAATTTGTTTAATTACACAGACATTTCGATAAAAATTAGATAATTAATGTATATTTAATTTGAAATATACTTTTCATTGAATTACAATCATTCTTTTTTTTAAATTTTATTATAAAAAATAGATTTTAAATTAATT
>NW_017268275.1:0-227 GCF_001594065.2 Cyphomyrmex costatus | reverse complement strand
AAAAAAATTGTAACACCCCCAAGTGATTATTTTACATTATTACGAAAAATATAATAAAAATAGTGTGGACAAATGAAAATTTCGTAATAGTAGCTACGCGCGCGATGGTCCATTATGCTCTTTTTAAATATTAAAAATATTGAAATCAACAACTCCTCTGATTCCTAATAATACAAAATTTCCCTGAAATTTGAAAACCTTTAGAATTTCATTATTGTTTTCGATCG
>NW_017268273.1:0-227 GCF_001594065.2 Cyphomyrmex costatus | reverse complement strand
GAATGATGTTGAAAGGCAGATTTGCAGGAAGTAGATGTCCGAGTGTGAGGGTGGGAGAGAAAGCCCTGGTATTCGTGAAAGAAGTTCGGTATTTAGGGGTGCAAATGGGTGAACGGATGAGTTTTGGTGTTCATGTGAGAGGCCTGCGGGGGAAAGTGGTGAACGTGATGGGTGCATTGAGAAGAGTTATGAGGAAGGATTGGGGGTTGAAAAAAGGGGCGGTGAGA
>NW_017268272.1:0-227 GCF_001594065.2 Cyphomyrmex costatus | reverse complement strand
AAAGTACTTCAACTGTTGCAACCCGCCTAGTATCGAGGTAAGTTGAAACAGATAATGTTTGTATCAAAATTAAATAATATGTATGTATTAATTGATTTTTATTTCGATTAACATTGTTAGATACTTATAAGGGACCTTTTCGAAGAGTAACATATAGATATTTATTAATAAATATTAATAAATAATAAATAATATTAATTATACCAGAAGGTTTGTGGGTTATCGCC
>NW_017268271.1:0-227 GCF_001594065.2 Cyphomyrmex costatus | reverse complement strand
TTGATTTTTGGATTATTATACCTTAATACTTTTGTTAACAGAATAATGAGATAAATCATCAGTAATTTTGTATTCTTTATATTTTCATTTTTTCTTTTTATTCTTTTTATTTCTTTTTATTTCTTTTTATATTACACCTATTTTTTTTTTAAATTATTATTATAATATAAAAGTAAAAAACATAAATAACAGTAAAAAACATAAAAGTTTTTTTATAAATTTGATAA
>NW_017268270.1:0-227 GCF_001594065.2 Cyphomyrmex costatus | reverse complement strand
ATGCTTAGCGCAATTCAAAATATATTGAGCGAGTTCGTTTTCCTCTTCTGTTGAAAATACCTGTAAATAAATAAGCGAAAATAAATAATAAAGATTTAAATTAAGTCAATGAAAATAAAACGCTCACTATATTAGGTTGGCGCTTGTTGCTTTCACGAAGACAGCTCATCAATTTATCATCTGAAACGCTTGACACATCTTCGAATTTATCTTTCAACTTTTTGCAA
>NW_017268269.1:0-227 GCF_001594065.2 Cyphomyrmex costatus | reverse complement strand
TTCTTCAAAGGCTCTCCTTTGTTCGACTTCCCACTCCCAACGCTGATTTTTCTTTAATAAGCGCGTTAACGGTTCTCCCGCAGTGGCAAATTGCGGGATGAATCTACGATACCACGACGACATTCCCAAGAACCGGCGCAACTGTTTGATATTACGCGGCGTAGGATATTCTAAGATTGGTCGTGCTTTTTCGGAATCGACAGTTAGGCCGTTCCTCTGCACGACGA
>NW_017268268.1:0-227 GCF_001594065.2 Cyphomyrmex costatus | reverse complement strand
TTAAAGTAGTCTTGAAACAATACAAAAATTATTTTCCATATTCATAATGTGAGACTCGAAGAGTACAAATTATAAAAATCGCTTGTAGTACTCGTAATATAAAAATTAAGTAAACAAAACATACGTTTTGATTCCAATCGGGTCATTTTCAATGTTACAATTAGTACAGAAAAATTAATACAGAAAAATTTAATAAGAATCGTTAAGTTCTGAGTTGAAATAATTGT
>NW_017268267.1:0-227 GCF_001594065.2 Cyphomyrmex costatus | reverse complement strand
ATTACTTAATATCTTTTTATTTTTAGCTTCAGTTCTCGAAACCAAATCCCAAACTTTGTTTTCTTCCAAAGATTTCTTCTCATCTTCTATGGCTTCTCTCCATAAGTCTTTATCAGGTCCTTCAATCGCTTCAGTGTATGTTAGAAATACATAATCTAGAAATTTCAGTGGTGCTTTTCTCTGTCTTCTTGTGGATCTTCTGTCTTCTTTTCCTTCTTTATTCTCTT
>NW_017268266.1:0-227 GCF_001594065.2 Cyphomyrmex costatus | reverse complement strand
TCCATTATAAAATACATATATGAATCAAATTATTAAATTGCTAGGCAATTCAATTTGTGATAAATTGTCGTCGGTGCAGTAACATTCTCTTTCTCTCTCTCTCTCTCTTGATCGATCGATCGATCGAAAAATCAATTCGACGCGCATTTCGACAGAATTTTAGATATATAAGTATATAAATTTATACCGAATCATTTAAGCACCAAAGATGTATCCAATAAAAAATG
>NW_017268265.1:0-227 GCF_001594065.2 Cyphomyrmex costatus | reverse complement strand
AAGAGACTTGTAGCGTTCACAGTTTTTTGAACATGGCCGGAGACGCTACCGCGTCTCCTGATATTAAGATGTACATGAGTAATATAAAATATTAGTAAATATTTTTATATATTATTATATGTAGGCATATTTTTCCGTTGTAAGAAGGTCTCTTCGAGATCTTACCTGTTCGTACAGGAACGCGAGCGTCCGTTTACTTAAGAAAGAGGAGAGGGAAAAGGAGAAAT
>NW_017268264.1:0-227 GCF_001594065.2 Cyphomyrmex costatus | reverse complement strand
AAGTTCGCCGCCGCCTATTCTGTCGCTTTCCGTTTGAATTTTTTTTGCTAAATAACCATTTAGAAAAAAAAAAAAAAAACCATTCGGTCACGTCAACATCCACTACGATGCGGCCTGGCTGTTTCCTCTGTCGAAACTTCGTCGAAAACTTTGGCATTAAAAGACGAGCAAACATTTACCATCCGTTTCAAGTCCACTTCATCATCGCTGTATCATCGTTTCTCATA
>NW_017268263.1:0-227 GCF_001594065.2 Cyphomyrmex costatus | reverse complement strand
AAAATTAATTCCAATTTTTTATTTTTTAAATACTAAAGAAAATGAAAATATAGAATTCGTCCATAAACGCTGGAAACAACTTCGCGACAGTTATGTTAAAGCGAAAAAAAAAGAAAACGCATACATACCGAGTGGGTCTATTTACTTGTACCGTAAATAGTACTTCTTCTGGAAGTGCAAAAAATGACAAGATATCTTTTACTTTGTACAGCGAGATGAAATTTTTA
>NW_017268262.1:0-227 GCF_001594065.2 Cyphomyrmex costatus | reverse complement strand
AAAAATATTTATCTATTTTAACATGAACATTATTATATACATTTAATTTGCATTATAACGTTTCCAAATTAAGCTTATTTAAAATAGATACAACATTTTTATGACTTATTCTAAAGAATGTGTAATTGTAAATAGCTATGAATACTAATTATATAAATATTCTGTGTTGTCAGGATATTCTTTTACGTGAATTGTTCTCGATTTAACACATTTTCATCGAATATAAC
>NW_017268261.1:0-227 GCF_001594065.2 Cyphomyrmex costatus | reverse complement strand
TAATTAATATGGCAACTTTATGCTGGATGCTTATTGGTTCAACAGTTTTATGTTATGCTCATGTACTGTTATGCATTTCATGTGCGATAGGTTTAACTCGCAGCGATCATCAGCGAGTGCAGTTTGTGTTATGGGAGGTAACATACCTCCAGGGAGATAGGGGTTGATACCTACTCTCTGTACTCCAATCACTGTCGTCCTGTACTTCCTGTATTATTAGTGCTCTC
>NW_017268260.1:0-227 GCF_001594065.2 Cyphomyrmex costatus | reverse complement strand
GTGGGAAACGTGGAAGTGGCAAATCGAACTTTGTTTAAAAGAACAGTGTCTGTTTACCATCATTAATGGTACACGCACGTGCCCCGACGGACCGGCGGCAGACGTCGAACCGTCTGAAGCGTACCGTCGTTGGCAGCGAGATAACGCGCGCGCAGCTCGCATTTTGGGTACGTCACTGGACGAAGAAGCCTCTATTTACGTTCGCAAGAAGACAGATGCAAAGGACA
>NW_017268259.1:0-227 GCF_001594065.2 Cyphomyrmex costatus | reverse complement strand
TCTAGATCTCGATCTTTACTGTCCAATTTTATTCCAACAAGTCGCGTAATCAAAATACACCGACAATATCAAATAATAATTGTGTGTTTAGATTTTTTATTATGGTTTTAGTTTCTAAAGTAATGTTCATTTAAAGATTACCAATGACAAAACTCGAGATTGATCCATAGTGGTACTATCTAGAACTTGACAACAGCACGAACATGCATGTATGTAACGCGATGTTC
>NW_017268258.1:0-227 GCF_001594065.2 Cyphomyrmex costatus | reverse complement strand
TTTTAATTTTGATAGGTTCAATTTTTGTAGTTTTCATTTACTTTTCGTGGTACATAACATAGACCCAGGTAGCAAACACACGTCATTTTGACGTCAAATTCTGGTCATGTTGGTGCGAATGACGTCAAGTGACCAAAAAGTGACCAACCGATATTATAAGCCCAGATCCTCATACGGACAACAGCTCTTTGACACCGGACACTGATTGGTGAAAAACGGGTTATGGG
>NW_017268257.1:0-227 GCF_001594065.2 Cyphomyrmex costatus | reverse complement strand
ATCGATTATATACTTTGACGGTAATATCGTCACGTAATGTTGAAAAATCTCTCGGATCCCTACATAATTCACCTTCACCTATGAATACAACATCGTTGAGGTTATCCTTAACATATCTAGTTAATCTCCGATGAGAAAATAAATTTTTGGAAAACCGTAGAGCATTTTTTGAGTGAAAAGTATTACCTTCACAAGTACTCTGAAAGACTCTTAAACGCAACAATTTT
>NW_017268255.1:0-227 GCF_001594065.2 Cyphomyrmex costatus | reverse complement strand
AATACGTAAAAGATTGCCCGGAAGGGGCTAATGAGGCCCTCGGATGACGCCGAATTTCATCATGTCAGTGTGGTGGATAGCAGTGGATAAAAGGGGAAGAAAGGCACTAGAGGAAGAAAAAGAGTAAGAGAGAAAGAGAGAGAAACGGAAGGTAATAAGGAGCTTATGCTCCTCCGTCGCCCTGAAGGGGCTCGCGTGGCCGGGTCAACGTGGTGATTCGAGCTAGG
>NW_017268254.1:0-227 GCF_001594065.2 Cyphomyrmex costatus | reverse complement strand
ACAACATAAATTACTCCTCTTTTGTGATACAATGGATGATGTGAGTGAAAATTAAGGAATCTGTCTGAAAAAGTAGCCTTACGATAAGCGTCAAATATCAAACCGTCTTCTTTAACTACAATCAAAGTATCCAAAAAACTAATCTTTCCCACTTTGCCAATTTCCATAGTAAATTTAAGCCTTATGTGTAATGAGTTTTCGTTTTTTAATATCTTTATCTTGATTTT
>NW_017268253.1:0-227 GCF_001594065.2 Cyphomyrmex costatus | reverse complement strand
ATCTATGTATACATATGTATACCCAATGACAATGGAATCGACATCGAATCGATATCGATTCGACATCGAAATTATCAAATCATTGTTGTCTGAAACATTTCTTTCGAAAATGATTAGTTTCCGAAACATTGAAGAGTTCCGATACTTTAAAAACACCTAGTATGTATATACATATAATATCTATATTATATAAATTAAACTCAAATTGGATATAATTTAATATATAT
>NW_017268252.1:0-227 GCF_001594065.2 Cyphomyrmex costatus | reverse complement strand
TTTCATTATACTGTTTACAAAAGCATTAAGGTACGATTATCAAAAAGTCAATATAGTTCACGAGTTAAAACATATATTTTATGTCAATCTGTACCAAAAAAGAATGTGTGAAATATCTCGTAAACTAGTGGTTTTTTTATATCTCTATATACCTTGATACTTTTATGTACAGAATAATTAGAGGAATCATAATGTGCATGAAGTGAGCACGCCATTTTGTAAAAAAA
>NW_017268251.1:0-227 GCF_001594065.2 Cyphomyrmex costatus | reverse complement strand
ACGTAGATAATTCTGCCAGTGCAATGTAAATATTTGGACAGCACTCTTTATATTGCATATTATCGTCAAATTATCCATATTTCGAGAATATCCATGTAATTTCTCTTATTAAGTTTTTGTTAGCTTTACCTCATTCTGTAATTTTAAAACAATACTGTGTTATCCTTTTGCATGAGACATGCAATTGAGATTAAATACAATTTAATTACGTATCTTTCTACCTCTTT
>NW_017268250.1:0-227 GCF_001594065.2 Cyphomyrmex costatus | reverse complement strand
TAATATATGTAAAATTCTTGTTATGATAATAGATAATATTGATAAAATATTAAAATCAACTGAACGAAACTATACTTCCTGCTAACTGAAATTTTTAAACAAGGCTAAAACGTTCATTTTTGGATCGACATTTAATCAAAAATAAAAATTTATAAAAACTTACAGTTTGATATCTGTCGAATATTAAGTGAAATTATAGTTGTGTCCAATTTGGAAAGTCATATGTT
>NW_017268249.1:0-227 GCF_001594065.2 Cyphomyrmex costatus | reverse complement strand
GAGTATAGCATCGAAACCATGTTGACAGACCTAGAAAGAGATAGAACGATATTTGGGTAGTAGTGAATCATGTAATCAAGGGCCCTGAGGCATTATAAAATTGTGTATATTTTTATATTATTTGAATACTAAATAACAATTTATATGATAAAATTATTAAAATATTAAATTATTTTATGTGAATAACAATTTATATGATAAAATTATTAAAATATTAAATTATTTTA
>NW_017268248.1:0-227 GCF_001594065.2 Cyphomyrmex costatus | reverse complement strand
TATTCAATCTGATAATGTATAAACTGATATAACTTTTCCAGCAATATACTTGCAACAAGTGCAATAAAAGAAGATAGTAATTCAACAACAGCGACAAGCGTACTAAAAGAAGATGGTAATTTAACAACAGTGGCAAGTGCACTAGAAGAAAATAGTGATAAGACAATTGGAAAAGATCAACAAAAAGAAACGAACAGGTTTTCAAACTTCTTCATATCTTTTTTTTC
>NW_017268247.1:0-227 GCF_001594065.2 Cyphomyrmex costatus | reverse complement strand
ATTGCGTACAGTTGGAAATATAGTAACAGGTAATGATGCTCAAACAGATGCTGTAATTCATGCGGGAGGACTGTCACATCTTGGTGCTTTGTTGCGGTTTCCTTGCGCCAAAATTGTAAAGGAAGCTGCTCGGGCAATTAGTAATATTATGGATGGTAATAAGAACCAAATCCAAAGTGCGATAGATGCTGGTCTGTTGTCACCATTAATAGAAGTACTCCAGTTTG
>NW_017268246.1:0-227 GCF_001594065.2 Cyphomyrmex costatus | reverse complement strand
GAGAGAGAGAATTCTTCTCACTGACTCGCTGTGTTGTATATCCGTAGCCGGCGTAGGCTCAAGCGTCAAGCGACTGAAATGTTTTCTCGGGCGATCGGCGTGTATGAAGAGGCATTTTAGTCCTTTTAAAAATTATTACAATAATTTTATATATATAATATAATTACTGTAATAATTTTTAATATGTTTTTGATAATATTAAAAAAATAAATATATATATATATATA
>NW_017268245.1:0-227 GCF_001594065.2 Cyphomyrmex costatus | reverse complement strand
AAGTCGAAGATTGTTCAAGTTGTATCAGTAGTAGTTATTGGACGAATCTCGGAAATGGAAGAGGCGAACAAATAATAGAAATCCGAGAGGGTGTATTACAACTGTTTTGGTGTTTTTAATTGATTCTTCCCACCTGGTTTTATTAGTATTTATTCCTCAATTGTTCCTCTCGTTTTGCTTTGTTAATAACCTCTTTTCGAAAATGTTTTTATTGTGTATATAGTAAT
>NW_017268244.1:0-227 GCF_001594065.2 Cyphomyrmex costatus | reverse complement strand
AAAAAAACGTTTTATTTGGATTATTTTTCGCAAAGTTATAGGCACTTGAAAATTGCGAATTTTAAAAAAATTCATATCTCATGACTATGTTGATAAAAAAAATTCAAAAAACATTATGGTAGCTTCTTGCGATGAGTACTATATAATATATCAAAATTTCAGCTAAATCAAAAATCCAAAAGTTTTCGAGTGGCACACTTGGGATGGAATTCCCATATACTATATAT
>NW_017268243.1:0-227 GCF_001594065.2 Cyphomyrmex costatus | reverse complement strand
CGAGCCAAATAACAACAATAAAATTTAAATGAACAAAGATAATATATTAAATAAAAGATAAATTATAAAAACAAACGTTTCGACGCCGATCGGGTCATTCTCAATGTTAACAAAATTTTTTAAAAAATAATCAACGAAATTATTACAATAAATTCTTTAGAACAAAAATTAATACAATAAAAATTCTTTAAAACATTATGCGATATGTCCAGATATTAAAATTTTTT
>NW_017268242.1:0-227 GCF_001594065.2 Cyphomyrmex costatus | reverse complement strand
AATTCATATAATAAGCACAAATGAGTTATATCCGTTTATTGGTAAACTAAATTAATATGTTAACGAAAATATTATTAATTATTGATTAATTATTAATTATTGATTAAATTCAATAAGGAAAAAAAAACAGACAGTGACTCACCCAAAACACACAAGAAAAAGATAAAGATAAACAACATGTTGAAGCTCTGGATCACAATTCATCTAATGTATATGTAAACCTTCTA
>NW_017268240.1:0-227 GCF_001594065.2 Cyphomyrmex costatus | reverse complement strand
CGTGTACGATAAATATCGAGATGAAAAACGAATATCACGAATATACAAAATTCACAGTTTTCAGAATCCATAATCAGTTACAGTCTGCCGTCATTTATTCTGGAGCAAATCTTGTCATATTTGTATGTATGGGGGAGGGATAAGTACTTTCTTAATAAAATTTATAATAGTCATTATGTGTGGTTCAATTTTACAGATTTGATGAATCTTTCAATAAAACACGGATA
>NW_017268239.1:0-227 GCF_001594065.2 Cyphomyrmex costatus | reverse complement strand
GGTCGGCAAACTCTTTCTTATCTTTCGGCCCGCCTTCGCCGCCGATGAGGCCTTCGTAGTTTTTGTAGACGAAGGTCCAATTCACCATGAACTCCCCGGCGCTGTCGTCGAACATTCGACCCAGGCTGGTGCCCTCGTTGGAGGTGGTGAAGTCCGGTTGTTTGGCGCGGGAGTCGGCCAACTGCTTGATCACTGCGGCGGCTTTATTCCCGGCTTCGGAATCGATT
>NW_017268238.1:0-227 GCF_001594065.2 Cyphomyrmex costatus | reverse complement strand
GATCACGTGACATTTCATATCAATTACACTGATGATGATGTCATCGCTCGCACTTGTTGTGGTTAGAGACCCTCTAATCAGAGTCGCGAAATAACGTCAATAAGGTTAGGTCGGAGATACCATTTTTCAGCAAAAACCGGAAGTAGCGATTATAGTACATTGTGTAACAGTAGGGGAAAGTTGTTTATTGTGGGGACGGACGCGACGGCACGAGCGAAGCGAGTACA
>NW_017268237.1:0-227 GCF_001594065.2 Cyphomyrmex costatus | reverse complement strand
GAAGATAAAAGAAAATTGAGACGATACTTCAAAAGCGTCTTTCACGTGAAAATAAAGTCACGTAGTTCATTAGAAAGTTTCAATTTTCTTGAATGCTTTCATCGGCTCTCGATCGATATTTTTAAACAAGCGTTTTAGGAGCTGCGCGAACAACAACAGAAAAGAGTATGGCAATTTGTCGATTTACGGCCTCGCAAAAATCTCTTACGCTTTACCAATATTGATTC
>NW_017268236.1:0-227 GCF_001594065.2 Cyphomyrmex costatus | reverse complement strand
ATGTGTCATTGTACCATTATTCTGCGCCTATAGGGATTGACATGTAATCTTGATAAAGCGTTTCAAGGACGAAAAGTTCCTGCTTTAACTGGTATTTTCTTTTATGTTATTTTGATGTAATAAATCCTTGCATTTACGTCATCGTTCGATTTAATGTAATACAGTGCGGCGAATTAAAGGCTATAGGACTTTTTTGAAATTAAATCGACGTTGTACTAATAGACGCT
>NW_017268235.1:0-227 GCF_001594065.2 Cyphomyrmex costatus | reverse complement strand
GAAGCATAATATATAACGCGTAAGAAAATATACCATTCAAAGTTCTTCGTTTCCTTCCTTTCTGTGAAATAAAGAACTCTGTTTGGTTCCTTATACCTTATGGACAATATTATGCTCTATGCTTTACGCTTTTTACATCGAATCGCATAAAGCAAATTAAAGTTAGCTGTTAAAGAAATATAAGTATACAATTTTTAATATTTTGATGAAAGTAATCTATATCATGC
>NW_017268234.1:0-227 GCF_001594065.2 Cyphomyrmex costatus | reverse complement strand
GCAGAAGTGAAAAGTGTAAACAACGCGAACAGATCAAACTTTAAGGCAACCGCACATATTTTCCGTAATCGTAACACGTGCCATAAGAATTGGCCAATTAGAGCTGAAAATGTTTAATTAAAATTTAAAATTTTGTAATTCTCAACTGTGACTAATTAATTTTTATGGTACATCTTAGGATTATTTTATTATGGAAAGTGTATGCGGCAATCCATATATAGAACCTT
>NW_017268233.1:0-227 GCF_001594065.2 Cyphomyrmex costatus | reverse complement strand
ACAAATCGTCGAAACCTAAGGAAGCGGTGACAAAGGAATGGATTGAGGCGCTAATCAAGGAGTGGTTTGAAGGTCTCTTCTCCGGATGCTTGTCAGCAAGATGCTGCTCCACAACGTGCCTGGATGTCATTTTAATACTATCAGAAAGCATAGAAAGTGCACTTGCGCCAACAAGAAAATCTTAAAACATCTGACAAGTAACATATATTTCCTTTTCGTGTATTAAT
>NW_017268232.1:0-227 GCF_001594065.2 Cyphomyrmex costatus | reverse complement strand
ATTTAATTAATATTAATATATAAGATAATTAATGTTATTATTAATATGAAAATAATATATAAAAAGTACACTCACATAACCCAAACTCCCTGTTGAATTTTTCGTATTTGGAAAAAGTTCAATAATTCCTTGAGCATATTTACATTTTTGGTAAATATTCCCTTTAGGGGAGCAATAGTACAATCATGGAAGTCGTGTGCCCCTGTGCAGGGGAGGGGGGGGGGGGG
>NW_017268231.1:0-227 GCF_001594065.2 Cyphomyrmex costatus | reverse complement strand
ACAACTAAGTAAACTTATCTAGCAGCTTTCATATCAGATACTCACCGTGTGTCAAAGATTATTTCACTGATTAATTCAGCTTTAAAATATGCGCATATTACAAGCTCTTACTTCTTTGCACCAAATTTGAGGGTTTTCATTCTTTTGAGTCTTTGCACGGGTTCATTTCTGCTCAGCATACTCCAGAGTCCAGATTAGTGTATTGCAATGACCTTGTAGTCTCTGGA
>NW_017268230.1:0-227 GCF_001594065.2 Cyphomyrmex costatus | reverse complement strand
GGTCGACCCGAACGCAAAACGAACGCTATCGGAACAAGATCTGTCCCCGCCTATCTGCGGGCCGAGTTCCTCGTCCGTTTCGCCTCGGTGCGGCGGCGAGAGAGAAAAGGGAATAAAGAGGAAGACGAAGAAGAGCAGGGGGAGAGAGAGAGAAAGAGAGAGAAATACGCCTCGTAGAAGAGGATTACCAGCGACACGGGTAGGTGGTACCGCCTTTTGTTTCCTCC
>NW_017268229.1:0-227 GCF_001594065.2 Cyphomyrmex costatus | reverse complement strand
CGGGAACGGTCCTCGGACAGCTGCAGATCGCGGCGAAAAGCAACGAGATCCCTGCCGTCCGCGACCTCCTGGACCGGTTCGACCTGAACGGTGCGGTCGTCACGATCGACGCGATGCACACGCAACGCGACACCGCAGCCCATATCGTCGTCGCCGCGGGCGGCCACTTCCTGATGACGGTGAAACGGAACCAGCCCACCCTGCACACCTGGTGCAAGAACCATGAC
>NW_017268228.1:0-227 GCF_001594065.2 Cyphomyrmex costatus | reverse complement strand
TATATATATATATACACACCATGCAAAAAACATTATAATTAAATTTTTTTGCATTTTAGTAGTTCTTTTAATTATAACATATTTTTATTTATATGTACAAATTAAATTAAGTAATAGTATTTACTGAATTTATGACTAAAACAACTAAAAAATAAATTTTCAAAAAATTATAATAAAGTTTTATTTCATAAAAAAGAACTAATTTTAAAGGCGCTTTAATTTTTTTT
>NW_017268227.1:0-227 GCF_001594065.2 Cyphomyrmex costatus | reverse complement strand
ACTTACCGTTTGTAACGCACATAACAATCTCTTAGTTAGATATTTCCATCTTTTCATTTACTATGTTTACACGGTTCGATTTACACCGAAGTTATAACATCGCGCGATGTTATGAAAGTGACCAATCACAGTCATTTCATTCTTCAGAGGAATACCTATGATTAGCCAGTTTCATAACATCGATGTTATAAGTTCGGCGTAAAGCGTGCCGTGTAAACGTAGTATAT
>NW_017268226.1:0-227 GCF_001594065.2 Cyphomyrmex costatus | reverse complement strand
GCTTCTCGCGAATTTGTCGAACTTTGAATTGGTATATCTCCGGAAAAAAATCGCTTTAAGATGGCTCAAAATGAATTTTGAGGGGGCCGTATAGTAGTAAATGATACCGTTGATGGATTAGACGATAAAACTTTTCTCAATTTTTAATTGAATTTCACATATGGCTGAAAATAGCTTTTTTGGCAGTTTTGGGCAGATATCCCGAAATCTTAACGTGATAGAGCAAT
>NW_017268225.1:0-227 GCF_001594065.2 Cyphomyrmex costatus | reverse complement strand
TGTAATCTCTCGGTTTCTAGAGCTTGTCCCAATTCTATAGAATTCGCACTTGTGCCTCCATTTTGAGTCTTTTTTAGCTTGATGTAAAATTAGATTAGACATATTTAGATCTTCTGTAAAATTTAAATACGGGAGTATTAAAAAAAATTAAATAACAGTACACGTGTGATATAATAATTTAATGTATTTTCAAATTAAATACCATTTTCCTCAACAAGATGATTGCA
>NW_017268224.1:0-227 GCF_001594065.2 Cyphomyrmex costatus | reverse complement strand
TCCAACGGGGGAAGGGTGTTATAGCCCGAATGGCTATCACTTATTTTATCAATTATTTCATTCCAACCGGCATAGCAACCGGCACCGAAAATGCAAGTCTGCACATTCTTTAAACCGCGCGCAACAAAGCGTCGATCGAAGATCATAGCGCGCGAAATACCTAAATCGGGATAAGAGACTTGTAGCGTTCACAGTTTTTTTGAACATGGCCGGAGACGCTACCGCGT
>NW_017268223.1:0-227 GCF_001594065.2 Cyphomyrmex costatus | reverse complement strand
TAAAAACTTATTTATTTTATGTTAATAAGTACATCATACATATTTTAATAGTTTGTTTCTACGGTAAATTAAATTTATATAAAATATTGTTTGTGTATTTTTAGGTCGCAACATACACATGAAGCTAGCGGAGAACTTTGCAGAAGTTTTTGCGAAAAAACAGACTGAAGAAATGCAAAAAATTATGAAGGAACAAATGCACATGTTTGACGATGCAATAAATGCGC
>NW_017268222.1:0-227 GCF_001594065.2 Cyphomyrmex costatus | reverse complement strand
TTGATGCTGTTGAAAGGATACTCTTAGAAGAGTCTCCTCCAACAATGGATAGTATCCAAAAAATGCAAATTTTGCAGCAACAAAAAAAGTTGGAGGAGCAATTGATGCAGCAGCAGCCCCGGCAGCAGCAGAAGCAGCAGCCCCGGCAGCAGCAGCAGCAGCCTCGGCAGCAGCAGCAGCAGCCGAAGCAGCTGGAGCAGCAACACCAGCAGCAGCAACAACAGCAG
>NW_017268221.1:0-227 GCF_001594065.2 Cyphomyrmex costatus | reverse complement strand
GACGGTCAAAGCTGGATCACAATGCTTATTATAGTTATGTGTGAATTTTATATACTGCGTATGAAATCCCCTAAATCGCGTGCCGAAATTTCTGATCTAGCTTTGACCGTTATTAGCTTTCTTCTCCTTGTTTGTTTGTTTATCAATTGTCGGTCTTAAAAAGTTTTTAGTATTTAATAATATAATATCTTCTTATATTTTTGTAAAAACATTTATTATTTCAAGGT
>NW_017268220.1:0-227 GCF_001594065.2 Cyphomyrmex costatus | reverse complement strand
GAAGTTCGAACAGCTAGCTGTGAGCAGTGCTTTGTTCAGGGATTAGAAGGGCTAGCGAGAGGAAAGATCCGGTTGATTAACATCGCGATTCGACCGTTGGGTCCTTCCCCCTATACACAGGAGGCTAAGGGTTCCCTTTCTAGTTGGTATGGAGGTATACGGTCTTTTAGAGTGACTCTTCTAGTCACTCCTTCCCCTCATGGCACCGTGGGGCAGAGGGCGGGGCC
>NW_017268219.1:0-227 GCF_001594065.2 Cyphomyrmex costatus | reverse complement strand
TGTATCATAAACTTACGTACGTTATTATAGTAATAAAATAATTTTGTATCAAACTCTTACGTATGTTACTTACTATACTAATAAAATAATTTTTTATCACTCACTTTACGAACATTACTTACTAAATAATAAAACTTATATGAATAATAATAAAACAGATAGGGCAATATAAAAATAGTATATTGTTTAATCACTATCTGCATCATCGATTAATGTGATAATATTTC
>NW_017268218.1:0-227 GCF_001594065.2 Cyphomyrmex costatus | reverse complement strand
AATTTGATTATATTTTATGTAACAATTTTTAATTTTTTAAATAATTTAATAATTGCCTACGTCTCGTCCCTGGTGACATATGCAAGTGCGAATACAATTTCACTATGTGACAACTTCACAGCCGTAAACGCTTGCTACTTTCAACATGTCGCGTAAGTATTACGCATCTTTTAATCATACATTTCATTTTAAATATATAATTTTGCATAATTCTTTTAATTATTTTA
>NW_017268217.1:0-227 GCF_001594065.2 Cyphomyrmex costatus | reverse complement strand
TTTACTATGAATGAAAGAATGTTCTGTAAAATGGTCATTTATTGGTAATTTTTGTGTTGTTATAGTTTTATACATAAATATACTGTATTTTCGTACTTATGTATAATTAAATTAAAAATTATACAATCATTCAATATTCCTAATAAGAATCGGTTTAAGATTATTCTATATTTTTACCAAGTATTCTGCTGGCATTTCTGGCAATTACAAAAAGTTTATTTTATTTT
>NW_017268216.1:0-227 GCF_001594065.2 Cyphomyrmex costatus | reverse complement strand
ATAAACATTGTTCGATTATATTATCTTTAAGCAAAGATATTAATTTAAACTATTTAAGTTAAAATATAGATTTGCAAATTTTAGAAACAGGAAATTTTAGAACAAATCATTTATGTTTATTTCATACTGAAGAAATGGATATAACTTTTCTAAGTAATAACCGTCGTATATTTTATTAATAGAATTACTTCTGTTGCTTTTAACAAAATTATCAATTTTTTAAATTG
>NW_017268215.1:0-227 GCF_001594065.2 Cyphomyrmex costatus | reverse complement strand
TCTACAGTGTAATTCTGTTTTCAAAACAATTTTGAGCGTATCAGATTTCAATTCCATTTTGAAAAAATGTTTACCAATGGGTTGAATAGAAATAACCATTTTTATATTAATTATTAATAAATCAATTATCATTAAAGTGAATATAATTATTTTCTTAACATTTGCTAATTAATTTACACGGTGAGGGAACTTAATACATATCATAGTTGTAATGATCATATATTTCA
>NW_017268214.1:0-227 GCF_001594065.2 Cyphomyrmex costatus | reverse complement strand
TAACAATAAAAACGTACTTTATTTCATAAATAAAGCTTTTATTGAGACTGGGTGCGTTCATAGTGGATTCAAACTAGACACGTATGTTATTATTGGCCTGGTTTACATCGTGCACTTGATACGCGTATCAGTCAATTGTGTATCTTTGTCGACTTTCCTCACTTCCATATATGTAATACTACTATATGGCTAGTGCCTATAAGAGAGAGTGAGAGGAAGCGGTCCCA
>NW_017268213.1:0-227 GCF_001594065.2 Cyphomyrmex costatus | reverse complement strand
TCGAATAATATATATATGAAAAACTATTTATAATTATTTACAACAAGAAAGAATAATAAGAAACACGAGAACGAAATACATATTAACGAGGCTGCTAGAAGAGCTGAGAACGAGGTAACCCTCGTAATGGCATAAAAGCAAAATGAAAATTATGCGCGGTAATTTAATTAATAATCATAACGATAACCGAGGCGGCATCGCCTCTATATACACATACATATATATAT
>NW_017268212.1:0-227 GCF_001594065.2 Cyphomyrmex costatus | reverse complement strand
TCGATCGCTAAGGAAACGCCGCCAAAGGAATCGGAACACGATAAGTTTGTGCTCCGCCTGATATCCCTGATGGAATCCGCAAAATCCTCCGGTATTCCGTACTCCGATCCTTTTTTTTTTTTGGATCGTTAAATCGCCCGAATAAATGGACTCTGCGGGTGATCGACTCGACTGAACCCAGGAATCCCGGATCAAATCGTTAGAATTGCCGGGATATATTTTGAGGG
>NW_017268211.1:0-227 GCF_001594065.2 Cyphomyrmex costatus | reverse complement strand
CAATGGTTTTCCATGTTCCAGCGATAAAGACACGGTGTTCCTGCATTTCTTTAAATGTTCAAATATAATTCCAGGTGACAATAGCACTTGCTGCAGTTATTCTTAAAATTCACAAGCGCGGACGAAAATCGCCGGTCGACATCTTCCTCGCTCAAATTGTCGACTAATGAGAAAGACCGAACCGACACAGAACAAAACGAGCAATAATCGCGTTGTTAACGTCTCTA
>NW_017268210.1:0-227 GCF_001594065.2 Cyphomyrmex costatus | reverse complement strand
CGTCATATTGAAATTTCAATTATAGATTTCGAAAGTAGACATTTCACCCTTTAAAATGCTTTTCTAATTTTCTTTTTGCGATGATTTTTCACCGAGTTACGATGTTCTGAAGATTGTCGAATTTTTAGCGTGTTTGAAAGTGTTCCCTATTTTTTGTTGACTAGTGTATTTTAAATAATAAAATTATTTTAAATACTCCCGACTGTTGACTGGTATAAAAAACATTA
>NW_017268209.1:0-227 GCF_001594065.2 Cyphomyrmex costatus | reverse complement strand
TTGGTGTTAGTGTACCTACCTAGACTTTTACGTATTTTATACTTTTACTTTTATATTGCGGTTTCTCGTACCTATACCTAGACGTATTGAGTTTTATGTATTTTATACGTATACTTGTACTTGTACCTATACCTATACCTATACTTGTACTTGTACCTATACCTATACCTGTACCTAGACTTGTACTCTTACGTATTGAGTTTTATGTATTGGGTTTTACTTATTAA
>NW_017268208.1:0-227 GCF_001594065.2 Cyphomyrmex costatus | reverse complement strand
TCTGTGATTGGCGATCCGCTAATCCGCTTACGCACGAACCGCTCCATGGGACATAAGGACAATGTTAATCGCGTACGTAAAACGGCGGAATGTTAGCCATTGGTCGGATTCTTCGATACGCGAATACACACGTACGGTGATACGCGCCATGGGACGGCACCCTGAGGGTGCCGTCCCATGGCGCGTATCACCGTACTTGCGTATTCGAGTATCAAAGATATATCCGA
>NW_017268207.1:0-227 GCF_001594065.2 Cyphomyrmex costatus | reverse complement strand
ATGAAGATTAGGAAAATGTTAGGAAAGGGATTGTAAATAAATATATTTAAAATATGTATATTTAAAATGTTTATATATTTTATGTTATATTATAAATTTTTATTTAAAAATGTATATTTTTTTTACATTTTCCCGGCTTTCACGTCCTCGTCCTCCGCGGTATAAGCCGCGGTGGCCGCGGCTCTTGCGGCTCTTTTGCCAACGTCTAGCTGTAATGAAATATATAA
>NW_017268206.1:0-227 GCF_001594065.2 Cyphomyrmex costatus | reverse complement strand
AACTGTTGTTGAAACGTGAAAAAAAAGAATCGGACAAATATTGATTAACAAAAATTAACTGTGTTCTTCGAAGAAAATCGTTATGCGACTTTTGATATATCCAGTATATTCAGCGCTTTTATAAACCTTACGGTAGGATTCTTCTTTCTGAGAATGCTAGGATGTAAGAAGAAGGTTCACGAGCGTTGAAAGTCAATGCAAGCTTTCAGAGAATACTCTTCGTCTTT
>NW_017268205.1:0-227 GCF_001594065.2 Cyphomyrmex costatus | reverse complement strand
ATAGTACTCAATATCATACATGTATTATATATTATACCTTAATTTTAAAATTGCAACAGTGCATTCATAGAAGTCGTACGCCCCTTGGAGGGGGGGGGGGAGGAATTGGAGTTTGTATAGTGTAGGAAGTCAAAATGTATGTGTAGAATAATGTTTAAGATGGCATATAGCAGAAATAAGACGTTATTTTTAAAACTTTGATTGTTAATAACTTTTTAACGAAGGAC
>NW_017268204.1:0-227 GCF_001594065.2 Cyphomyrmex costatus | reverse complement strand
TAATAGCATAACAAAATTAAATATTTTATGGTTCAACTGATTTCTATATTTATAATAAGCACACAT
This sequence comes from Cyphomyrmex costatus, assembly GCF_001594065.2. Classification (NCBI taxonomy): domain Eukaryota; kingdom Metazoa; phylum Arthropoda; class Insecta; order Hymenoptera; family Formicidae; genus Cyphomyrmex; species Cyphomyrmex costatus. Next base: position 161 of record NW_017268204.1, on the reverse strand, counting down.
TTTTATGTCAATCTATATATAATGTGACTTTAATGTGCATTATTGTCCATTGAGTATTCCTAATTGAATTTGCTATTAGTTAAGCTTAATGTTTCTTATTGTAATCACAGATTTAACGAAGAATCATCAATGATCATTTCTGGATCTCGTGATAACAGTGT
>NW_017268203.1:0-227 GCF_001594065.2 Cyphomyrmex costatus | reverse complement strand
ACCGTTGCCAAGGACCGAGGCGGGACACCGTTACCTGCTGGTGATTATGGACCAGTTTTCCAAGTATACGAAGCTGTATCCGATGCGTGACCAGATACTCGACACAATCATGAGCGTGCTGAGAGACGAATATTTTCCGGAGGTAGGTCTACCAGAGCGGATACTGACCGACAACGCGGGGCAATTTTGTACGGATCGATGGAGAGAGTTCGCGGCGGACAGCGAGT
>NW_017268202.1:0-227 GCF_001594065.2 Cyphomyrmex costatus | reverse complement strand
ATATAACCAACATTTAGCCAATGTTTGCCAATATTTAGCCAATGTTCTGTGCTACTAGGGATAGTTATTTCTAATATTCTCTCTATATTTATTTTAAATTTTATATACATTTAACCTCATATTGTTTTTTTTATACAGATTTATATAACAATTCCATAAATTTATCTTAGTCCTGTCGGCAATATCTATAATTAATGTCTATTCTGAAGAGGTCTATTCCAAAATAT
>NW_017268201.1:0-227 GCF_001594065.2 Cyphomyrmex costatus | reverse complement strand
TTTGTCCTCTCGTTTCCTTCTATCTTCCGACGACGACGAAGAGGAATGGCGTCTTTTTCGTTTTGAACTACTTTGATCGGGCTCACGCCGCGATTTATGACGTCCCATGCTTTTGCACACGATAGACGATTAAATACGTACACGTTCTTATCCCACTTCTGAATTGTAAGAAAACTACGAGACTATGTCCAAAGTAAACGCTAATATACGAGAACTATGTGAATATG
>NW_017268200.1:0-227 GCF_001594065.2 Cyphomyrmex costatus | reverse complement strand
GACAACGAATGACGAGAGATAGAGAGAGAAAGAGTGAGAGAGAATCAGTAGTAAGTAGGAAAGGGAATTGAGAGCATAAGAGCATATATGTAATCAGGAGACGCGGTAGCGTCTTCGGCCATGTTCAAAAACTGTGAGACGCTACAGTCTCTTATCCCGAGCCTTCAAAGTCCATTTTTGGGAGGTGCATAACTATTAAAATATAAAAAATTTTGAATCAAACGTTA
>NW_017268199.1:0-227 GCF_001594065.2 Cyphomyrmex costatus | reverse complement strand
AACTAATAACTATGTACACTAGCACTAATAATAAAACACTAAAAATAAGCAATAAAACTAACATTAAAAACTAATAATAAAATAAAAAATAAGTTTATTCGGTGGAAGCGCCCGGTTGTGGATCATCATTGGAACGACCACGGCCATCAGCGTCGATCAAGAGCCGGCCCTCCCGTAATAATCCACGAATATTGTCCATCATGAGCGCACCGTCACCCCGACCATGG
>NW_017268198.1:0-227 GCF_001594065.2 Cyphomyrmex costatus | reverse complement strand
GGTGGTTCCGTAGTAACGCCACAGAGAGGGAATTTACACGATGATACAATCGAATACCAAATTCTATTAAAAATTAATAAGAAATTTTATTAACATTTTGGATTAGTCAGGGTTGCCACAAGTCAGGGAAATCAGGGAATTTGCCGTCATTTTTCTTGACAGCCTTTTTTTTCTTTTGGAAGTCGATTCTTCAACGTAAAAACCTGCATTTATGTACAATTATTGGA
>NW_017268197.1:0-226 GCF_001594065.2 Cyphomyrmex costatus | reverse complement strand
CAAGAATATCAGACAAGATCTCTACACAATAAATCAGCTTTATTCGCTTTGTCGCAAAAAATATATTTACAATGAACCAAAAAAGAAAGCAAAAAGAAACGCAAGAAAGAAAGAAAGAAAGAAAGCCGTGAGAGCGGCTGGCGCAAAAACGGGCCGTGTGCGGTGCGAAGCACGTCGTTCGGTGTGCGTGCGTGCGAGCGTGCGTGCGTGCGTGCGTGCGTGCGTG
>NW_017268196.1:0-226 GCF_001594065.2 Cyphomyrmex costatus | reverse complement strand
GCAATGGATACCGAAAGCGGAGGTATCTTCGGTATTAATTGTTCTGATGCGCAGAAAGACAATGAGATTTCGATATCGACGGGCGCTATTAACGAAGAAATAAAACAACAATACATAAGCTTGCTTCGGGAGTTCAGGAATTGTATATCGTTTTCAATAGCAGATCTAGGCAAAACGGACGCGGCTTCATTGAATATACGTTGTATATCTGATACACCCGTAGTTT
>NW_017268195.1:0-226 GCF_001594065.2 Cyphomyrmex costatus | reverse complement strand
ACAGTCTTCATCATAACCGGATGGAACAATACACAAAAGTAATCAGAGCAAAGGTCTATAAGATAAACATATTTATGTTAAAAAAAACTTCCAAGTTACAATAATTAATATTTTTAATTAATACATTATTATCCTCATTATACTTATAGTTTTATAACTTTTCATTCTTACCAGGATCAAGATAGAACTTGGACAAATTCAAAGCATTGGTATCTTGTACATATCT
>NW_017268194.1:0-226 GCF_001594065.2 Cyphomyrmex costatus | reverse complement strand
ATGAGCGGTATGACACCGAAACTCCTCATCCCTGCCGTTTTCATTCTTGGGATTGTCATCGCTATTATCAGCACGTTGCTGTCAAAATACATAGGCGGCCTGTCTACCGATTCCACAGGTGAGTTGCAACTGGTATATCTGCCCCTTCAGCGAGAGATTGTACACTCTATGTTGCCTACCTTTTCTGCCAATTTGCATCAAGAACTTCTTTAGGGCTGAGCACAAA
>NW_017268193.1:0-226 GCF_001594065.2 Cyphomyrmex costatus | reverse complement strand
CCTTTCGGAAATGAGTTTTAAATGATCGGACTGCGGCCTCCCATATGCCGCCAAAGTGGGGGGCTCTAGGAGGTATGAAGTGCCATTGTATACCTTGAATAACGCAATCTCGTGTTAAGTTGCATTCTTCCTCAATGAACATTTTGTGTAACTCTTTCAGTTCACGATCCGCTCCTATAAAATTCGTAGCATTGTCGGAGTAGATATCACTTGGCTTGCCTCGGCG
>NW_017268192.1:0-226 GCF_001594065.2 Cyphomyrmex costatus | reverse complement strand
ATATAGAATGGGCCCCTCCATCGCCCATTCCCGTGAAATGCAACCAAACATTTTCTCTCATTTCCCCGTTGTGCTTAGCTCATAACATAGGCAAATATTTCCGTCTATGAGACATACACATATTAAAAATATTTATACGTCAGTTATGTATTTTTTTCTGACAATTCTATCATATCACAGTGTGCAATTACACTTCCGTATAACAATATTCTTTGAAATAATATAA
>NW_017268190.1:0-226 GCF_001594065.2 Cyphomyrmex costatus | reverse complement strand
GTGTACCGCAGTGTTACGAAATTATTAAAGCTTCATGAAGAGTGGAAAAATCTAAAAAAAAATCGACTACGAAAGAACAATCCGAAACAGCAAGCAAGAGAAAAAAAGTACATAGATCAACTGGACATAATATTTGATATTGCAGCGCCAGATGCAGCGAACTCATTGACTAAAACGCAGTTAGACTTTCTGACATCTCAACGATCCCGAAGTCGTCGAGGTTCCA
>NW_017268189.1:0-226 GCF_001594065.2 Cyphomyrmex costatus | reverse complement strand
CGCTGATTCGTCGCTTGTCGATGGGCCGAGGTTATCGGCGAATCGCGTTATCGCTCTGAAAATTAAACCCGCGAGCCGGTCGAACTCGCGAGAGAAGCGAAACAGTGCGAAGCTAGAGAGCGACGAGACGGTAACTACGTAGAGCGATCCGTGCGTACCCGGCACCTCAAAATTCAGAATTGTCGAAACGGAGGACACAAATCGAGTGCTCCTGCCGCCGGCAACA
>NW_017268188.1:0-226 GCF_001594065.2 Cyphomyrmex costatus | reverse complement strand
AATTCATTATACGTCTTTGCACTGGGAGATTCTGGTGATAAAAGATCTTTTAAAACGCCATAGGCTTCTCCTCCTAATAATGTTAGGAATAGTGCTACTTTTCTTCCTTCTTCTATATTATTGCAGATAAAGAGTTGTTCTACTCTTTCAATGTAAGTTATTATATCAGACTGCGAATTAAACGGTTCAATGTTTCCGATTAGAGCCATTGTTGAGTTCTTGTACA
>NW_017268187.1:0-226 GCF_001594065.2 Cyphomyrmex costatus | reverse complement strand
AGGCGCTCGCTATGGCCGCAAGGAAGGCTCGCACCATCGGCCTGGATATGCCCGGAATTGAGGACTACTCATTTTTGGAGGCCGAACTACGGGATCTGGCGCGGGCCTACCCCGTAACAGCACTCCCAGAGCTCATCAATCCACTCGTGAGCCTCCAGGACGCCTTACACCACGCTCTCCAGAACCCGCGCCTCGGCGATGCGCGGAGCCTATTTGCACTCAACGC
>NW_017268186.1:0-226 GCF_001594065.2 Cyphomyrmex costatus | reverse complement strand
AGTGCTTATTATAAATATGTGTGAATTTTTATATATACTACATATGTAGTCCCCCCATAATTGTGCGCTGATACAATCAGACATATAACGCATAAATACTACAATAGTATTATAATATCACCGATAAATACTTGATTAATTACAAATAAATATTAAGATGTTAATTAAAATTCCGTAAATAAATGGATCTTATTAATTTAGTATGAAACAACCTAACTTCCGCGCG
>NW_017268185.1:0-226 GCF_001594065.2 Cyphomyrmex costatus | reverse complement strand
TTACTTCACTGATGTAAATTACACGAAATCGACGAAACATATGATAATAAGAATTGTTGATTGCCTAAAGATTTTGGCACATATATAATTTTAAAACATATTTTAATTTAAATTTTATTTGGAAATATTAAAAAGTTATTAATAATTTTTTTTATATGCAAAAGTCTCGTTATTGCATCTCGCGTCAGATAGTTATCTGTGAATGCGTGGTTTATACCGATGAAAT
>NW_017268184.1:0-226 GCF_001594065.2 Cyphomyrmex costatus | reverse complement strand
CGTTATTTACGTCTACAACTTAAGTTGTCGTAAAATGTTACGGCAGTGCTTGTGCTCAGACCCTTATCCTCCGACATCTCTTATCTTAAGGATGGTGTATGAAGAAATGTGAAACACTGCGCAAAGTAATGGCGGCAAGATGAGCGGAGCTAATGAAATTTAAGTCCATATACACCCCGCGCAATTTGAACACGAAATAATACAAAAACTATACAAAAATACAAAC
>NW_017268183.1:0-226 GCF_001594065.2 Cyphomyrmex costatus | reverse complement strand
AAATAAGCTTTGAAAACTTATTTAAAATAAAAATTACCATTTTTATTAAAACATGTGTTTTAAATAACTTAATTTTTTTAAAATAAAAGTGATAAAGAACGTTTAATCCTTTACAGAATTAAATTGAAAGAATTAATTACATAACTGGTACATTCAGTCCTTTATTTTTTAAATAGTTTTTTATAGGATATAGTAATTTGACTTTAAATTATTTAAAACAGAGTGA
>NW_017268182.1:0-226 GCF_001594065.2 Cyphomyrmex costatus | reverse complement strand
TCATTCATACATTCCTATGTATCTGTGTGAACAGTTTTTTCATAAACAAAAAATTTTAGTTTCTCAATTTTTTGAACGTGAGTCTTTTAAATTACATAAAAGATTTTTTAGATTGAGAAATAGACAATTTAATGATTTAATCAATAACATTAAACCCATTCAATACAGTTCCTCACAATGTTCTTACCCTTCCTTCTCAAATATTTCTTCTGAGGTTCGTGCATCC
>NW_017268181.1:0-226 GCF_001594065.2 Cyphomyrmex costatus | reverse complement strand
CAACTTAAGTTAATTCAATATTGACTTAACTTACGTTAAGTTAATTTTTTATTCCTTCAACTTCTAACTTAACTTTATTAATTTTGTAAAGCCATTAACTTTAACTTCGTTCAGTTAAAAAAAAACATTAACTTACCCACCCTGCACATATGACGCGCGCGCGATTTAACTCTTTTAATTAAAAATATTATTTAATATATAATATAAAATATTTATTATTATTATA
>NW_017268180.1:0-226 GCF_001594065.2 Cyphomyrmex costatus | reverse complement strand
AGATTACAAATTAATGAAATTTATATTATTTGTAAATTTTGTAATCGATATTTTAAAAATAATCAAATGCCTCCAACATGTAGATGTAATAAACTTGAAGTACTGCCAATATCAAAAGAAATACAAATATTAAATGATTATGAACGAATTTTAATACAACGATCGAAAGCATTTCAAATTGTACAAAAAATGAGCACCGTAATGAATAAAAAACTGCCGCATAAAT
>NW_017268179.1:0-226 GCF_001594065.2 Cyphomyrmex costatus | reverse complement strand
CTGTCAGAGAGTCTCTATTCCGATATATTCCTGATTCCTCCTAATTACTCCGAACGAAATGCTGATTAAGGGTGCGTTCAGGAATTATGCTCAGATAACTTTAGGTACATTTTTACTATAATATATATGTAACGTAAGCTATAGCCTACAATTACCTAGGCGTAATTTCTGAACGTAGCTTAAAAGGTGCGGTATGCTAGCAGCTCTCTCTCTCTCTCTCTCTCTC
>NW_017268178.1:0-226 GCF_001594065.2 Cyphomyrmex costatus | reverse complement strand
AAATGTGATGCCGTGAGAAGGTTGGTCAAAATATACAGGGTATATTTATTTTGTCGAATTATACCTGAATTTGTTAAACTCAGGTATAAAGCTTAACAGATAGAATTCGATAAAATACTTTCATCATTTCAGGAAGTAAAAAATATATATTATAATGTATACTTGACAAAAAAAATACATAGCTCATAAAAATAGAATCTTATCCTGCAAAATTGCATTAAAGTGT
>NW_017268177.1:0-226 GCF_001594065.2 Cyphomyrmex costatus | reverse complement strand
ATGTAAAGGCACCGGCCTCCTCTCGAAAAAATACATCTGGGGAATAACAACCTCAGATGGAAAATTTCCGACATCCATTAGTTAAATAATCACAGAAAGAAAGATTCGATCTAGTTAAACTGTTCCTCTGCAAATGTTGTGCATCCCCAACATTTGTCTAACACGGGGGGTGTTACGTCCGGGGGACTCCACGAATCTTTTCTTTCGTAGAAAAGCTAGAAATATA
>NW_017268176.1:0-226 GCF_001594065.2 Cyphomyrmex costatus | reverse complement strand
TACAAATTATTGTTAAAATTTACTGTTATAAAAATGCAAATAAATTGTATATGTTATACAAAATACAAATAAATTTATCAGTAAACTAAAATCTGTTTTTGGTTAAAAAATCGATTTATCCAAATCTTAAATTCTTTTTGAATAATTCAGTGAAAGAGGATTAGCGATCCGCTAATTAACATCCACCTATTATCCGTTTTATAACCTTTTCCGGAGTTTCCTCCTG
>NW_017268175.1:0-226 GCF_001594065.2 Cyphomyrmex costatus | reverse complement strand
CTCTCTCTCTCTCTCTCTCTCTCTATCACTTACTTTGCAAAGATTCGTTGTCTCTGTACAGTTGTAACTTGACGAATACACTTTCACAACTTTTACTGCAAAAATGAAAAAACAATACGAAGAAACTTGTCACGTTCCAATGTGACAAACTAATGTCGAGTACTAACAACAGGAGTTTAATTTTCTCTTTCAAAAATAGTATTTAAAAAATTGTAACACTTTCACT
>NW_017268174.1:0-226 GCF_001594065.2 Cyphomyrmex costatus | reverse complement strand
TCTGAAATTGAGACAAAAAGCATGTCCAAATATATCAATTCTATTTCCAAAAAATTTTACGCGTATATTGCGTTCCATAGCTATTCGCAACTATTGATGTTTCCTTATGGTTACACAACAGATCGTGTTGAAAACTACGATGACATGGTGAGTAATTTTAATCGTATGTAATCATATTTTTATAAATATTTATTAAAAATAAACGAAATTTTTATTTAAAAAAAAA
>NW_017268173.1:0-226 GCF_001594065.2 Cyphomyrmex costatus | reverse complement strand
CAATTATTTTATACAATAAGAAGGTAGAATAAGTCTGTAGAAAAATTGAAAATTTTACATCCTGTGAATACGATTATGTCATTAGGAAAAAACCTTTGGAATATGTAGCTTCTTTCTTGTAAATTGTTCTTTGTGTTTATTATTCTAGTTATAAATAATTAGTAACGTTCTAATTCTACTATACCTTATAGTAAATAGTTTGACATATGTAATTCAATGTGAGAAA
>NW_017268172.1:0-226 GCF_001594065.2 Cyphomyrmex costatus | reverse complement strand
ATCACTTCGATCTCAATATTCTCGATTCAGTTTTTAGGTTATACGAAATCATCAGTTTTCTCGCTGTTTACTTTGTGATTTTATATTTGTCTGGTAGTTATCTCAACTTTTATTATTATTTATTTGTCTGGTAGTTATCTCAATACCTTTATACACATTACCTTTATTATTACATACCATGTGATGTTACATCATTATTATTATATACCAGGTTTGTTGCAAGGAA
>NW_017268171.1:0-226 GCF_001594065.2 Cyphomyrmex costatus | reverse complement strand
TATAATGCACAGTTAAAACTGGATCTTAATGCTTAATAATTTCATGTAAATTTGTACATACATGTGTACTATATTTATAAGTGATGGATAATATTTTCACTGTTTTTCTACAATATTTTTACTTCTTCGGAGTAAAACTTTATACTAAAAAATTTAGAGAGACGATGCTAAATGAATGTTTTTAAACTCCTCTTAATTTATCTTTCCATATTTTTTAAGTCAATCA
>NW_017268170.1:0-226 GCF_001594065.2 Cyphomyrmex costatus | reverse complement strand
AATTCTTTTCAATCCGAATACGTTTTTATTCATGTATAAGAATTGCGTGGAGCATATATATAATATCTATATATTATATTGTACCTTTCAATAAAAAAATATCAGCTTTTTCAGTGCGTTTCAGTGACCATAGTGAACTGTACAATTCGAAATTTTGAATAGAAAACGCAGTTTTTCAATCCAGATGCATCTAATTGAATCTAATTGAATCCAATTGAAACAAAAA
>NW_017268169.1:0-226 GCF_001594065.2 Cyphomyrmex costatus | reverse complement strand
CTACATGCACTACAAATGCGTGAAAATACTGGAATTACAATTTAATGTTCGTGTACATATTTCGTAATTTCAGAGCAATATTATAGTCCTGTATGTTGTTTTCTTATACATATATATTAGGGTGTCCGTTATTTCCCAAATTTCAAAAATCAGTTTGTTCGCTTCCTAGATCTCTTCTTTGGCACCAAAAATTAATGTAGAAACTCAATATAGTCCGATAAATTAA
>NW_017268168.1:0-226 GCF_001594065.2 Cyphomyrmex costatus | reverse complement strand
GAATTTCCTTGAAGCAGTTCCCGGTAGGACGCCGTCGTACTGGTACGGGGGTACATGACAGGAGTTGCGCGGCTTCTCCGCGGATTCGGGCTGTTTGGCCGATTTTTCCCGTGAGGGTGTAAGCGAATAGATTTGGATTATCGTATACGAGTGACATAGCGATACGTAATTGCGTTTCTCTCTCTTTACATATCTTATGAAATATCTTATGAACTAAATTAGTATA
>NW_017268167.1:0-226 GCF_001594065.2 Cyphomyrmex costatus | reverse complement strand
TTGACACATATATAACATACTTTATTTCAAAAAGTAAAAGTACAAAAAACTTGGCGCTGCTAAGCTTGGCGCTCAGTTTCACAGTCGAATCAAATTCACTTGAAACTTGTTGCTTGGGAGTTTTTGGGGTCGCTGATTACGAATTTGACGTCAGTTTTAAAACATTCAAAATGGCGGCTCCAATATGGCGGACGAAATTTTTAAAAATTAGTCGGATTCACTTGCG
>NW_017268166.1:0-226 GCF_001594065.2 Cyphomyrmex costatus | reverse complement strand
TTGACATCCTCTCTCACCTTTCACTCGTACCTTCACCATCTTCGACTCACCGGACCTCCTGCACTCGACCTTCCCGCTCCCCCACAATCCACCCCCACCACCCCTCTCTTACGCCGTAATTCACTCTTTCTCGTTATTACAACTATTTGACATCCTCTCTCATCTTCCACTTGCACCTCTATCTTATTTAATTGTAAAAAACTTTATTAAAAAAAATTTGTTTTAA
>NW_017268165.1:0-226 GCF_001594065.2 Cyphomyrmex costatus | reverse complement strand
GAAGACTGATCATAATTGCTTGCAACATTAGATGAATGCCTTGGTGAAATAATTTTTCTTGAGAAAGACTGATCGTAATTGCTTTCAACACTAGACGAACGCCTTGATGAAATAATTTTTCTTGAGAAAGACTGATCGTAATTGCTTGCAACACTAGACGAACGCCTTGGTGAAATAATTTTTCTTGAGGAAGACTGATCGTAATTGCTTGCAACACTAGACGAAC
>NW_017268164.1:0-226 GCF_001594065.2 Cyphomyrmex costatus | reverse complement strand
AACTTTAAAAAAATTTGTTGCAGACGTAAAGCACTGTAAGAAATTTTTGTTAATACTAGGTGAGGAGAAATGGAATGTCAAAGAGTTTACCAAGATTAGCTCGATTTTTCGATTTATGAATCTCCAAAGCTTAAATACAAATTAATGAAAAATGACTTATATTGTCCATATTGTTGAATTTTAAAGGAAAACTATTAGCTTGATTATATCGTTGAAGCTCACATTT
>NW_017268163.1:0-226 GCF_001594065.2 Cyphomyrmex costatus | reverse complement strand
GCTTTAGAACACACTCAATCCCAATGAAAACTACAAAAAAATAAATAAATAAAAATCATAAAACCACAAAAAAAGATTTAAAAACCGAAAACCATAAAAAAAAATAAAAAACATAAAATGCAAAAAAAAATTAATAAACATAAAATACAAAAAAAAAAGATTTTCAAATAACACCTACCTCCACGCGGTGAGAATCGGGCAACATTGTTGCAAGTATTTCATATTT
>NW_017268162.1:0-226 GCF_001594065.2 Cyphomyrmex costatus | reverse complement strand
TGAAAAGTTATGCATTGTTATAGATAGTACATTGACGATGCTATCGGATATCTATCTGTGTATTGAAACGATAGCAAAGTAGTTTCTTATGTTAGAAAGAATGACCCAAATCAATTGTTCTGGTCATATTGCACACCACTAGTGTTCTAATTGCAAAGCACAATAGTGTTCGATCTATACATATAATAAACGCTAAATTATTGATTAATAAGGTTTGTGAGAAACT
>NW_017268161.1:0-226 GCF_001594065.2 Cyphomyrmex costatus | reverse complement strand
AATCATTTCCGGTGTAATAAATGTCTCTTTCCTCATATAAAACTTTTTTCTGAGAGCTTTGACAAAATTCGCTACGTTCGTGGATTTTCTCAGTAATAAGACAGAAATGTCTAGTAAAAAAAAAAAAACATTATGATAAAATATAATAATAGAGCTCACTGTACGTGCCTTTGGCCTTAAAATAAAAAAGGAACAATATTTAAATATTAAATCTTATAAGACCGTG
>NW_017268160.1:0-226 GCF_001594065.2 Cyphomyrmex costatus | reverse complement strand
CATCGCAAACGCAGGCACCGGGTTCGGCGTCCTGCTTGCCGGAATCCTGGCCGCATGGGTGCCCTGGCGTGCATCTTGGGCCACCTACGGAATCCTCACGGCGATCTGCGCTATCGCCGTGATCGTCCTTCGCCACGCCGTTGCCGTGCGCGACGAAACCGACGCGGCAAGTGACCACATCAGCGCAGCCGATCACGAGCAACGCGGAAAAGCTATGGCGCTTGCT
>NW_017268159.1:0-226 GCF_001594065.2 Cyphomyrmex costatus | reverse complement strand
GTTACTCAGAATCATGACCTTGATAACATATGTCAAGGTCATCGGTGAGGTGTCCCCTAATCTAAATATTACCGAAATTACTTCAACATGTCTTTAAATGACGTCGAACTAATATCAGTTTCTGTCTATGGAACGAAAAAGATTCTCATCACTACTACTACTACTACTACTAGAAGTTAATTTTTTATAATACTTTTGTACAATTAAATAAATAAAACGAAGTAAT